>NW_026126409.1:26955000-27555000 GCF_943737965.1 Phodopus roborovskii
TTGATTGATTGATTTTATTTTTCTTTTGTTGGTTTAGCTTAAAGGATACAGCATATCTTCTAGGAGACTTTCCTCATCTCTGTTAAGTTTGAGTCTATAAGGTGGGTGATGAATAGAGGAATGAATCATAGTTCAGACACATGTAGGACTGGATGCAGTCATTATAGGCACTTGTGAGCATCCTTTAAACCATAGATTTTATTCCTAGCCAACATTAACACATTTCTGGAAGGCAGCTTGTTGGTAATCCAGTCCTCAGACATTAGTAGTCTGGAGAATTTCACAGCCTGGCTCTAAGTTATGCATAGCCTAGCCAACATGATTAGGCATGTGTTTCTCAAAATAATCTAAGGTCAAGCCTTCATTTAATTGATAAGCTGGCAAAACTCAGAGAATAAAAAAACTAGTAATCAAGACACTCAAATTAAAGTGGTCTCTGCCATGTCCTGGCTAAGGACATTCAAACAATAATTGAAACTTTTATGAGTTTCTGTTTTCTTGGTTGCAGACAGTGACCTTGGGCAGTGGCTTATTTCCTGTGGACTTCATTTAATTATCCATTAAAGGGAAGCTTTCTCTGGTATTTTTGGATATTATTAAGAAAACTCATTATAATATTGCTTTTTGAATCTAGTTAATGTCCCTGCCTTTGTCAGATAAAGAGAATCCTAAGAAAAATTATCCAAGTAATCAAATCAGGTTAGAGGGGTTGGCATTATGTACCTGGTCAGTTAAATGCAAAGGTCAGAGAAGTATGGCTTCAGTAGCAATGTGGCTGGTTGGGAAGTCCTGCATGTTGGCACTCAGCCACCAGCTTTATGTTTTGCTACCTGAACCACCTTATCAGACAGTTACACTTATAAAATCCCCGATGATTTAATGTTTTATGATACATATTTTAAATGAAGCTTAAAATTTTATTTTTTACCTGTTCACTAATATATATCAACTCTACATAATAATGAGGCCCAATATGATGGTTCTGCAGGTCAATACACTATATAATAATTAAATCCATCCTCCCATCCTACATCCTTTCCAATACCTGTATTCCACAATTCTATATCAGGTCAACTGATTTCGTGTCCATATATGACACAGCATGTACAATACTAAGTTGTTACTTGAATGACACTATTTTTTACTTAATGTAATAGCTCTAGTTCAAGTTTGATGCACATGGCAGGATTTCATTTTCTTTATAGTTGAATAAGCCAATGAATAAATATATCATATGTATTATCCATTCTACTGATGATGGGCAATTAGGCTAATCCATATCTTAGTTACTGTTAATATTGCCATAAGTCACTGAATGTGCAGGAATTTGTTGTTATTCTGACTTCATTTCCATAGAATATATCCCCAGGTGTTAAGATAGCTGAATCATACCCTAGTACTATTTTTAGTTTTTTGAGGAATCTTCATACATTTTCCTATAATGGTTATACTAAATTAAACTCCTTCTAACAAGGTATAAATTTTCTGTGTCTTCACTACCACAATACTTCCAATATCACCCATTCTAACTGGAGTAGGATGGCATATCATTAAAGTTTTGATTTGCATTTTCCTAATAACCAATTATATTGAGTAATTTCATACATCTGCAGTTTATTCTTAATGAGATTGATAAATCTTTCCCTAATGTCTGAGGATGACTGTTTTAAACAAAAATAATGTGAATGAAATATAAGGAAAAAAAGGACTCACATTCTGAAATATCAAACACTGCAATGAGATCCTTTTTGGTAACTGAAATTATAAATAGCTACCTGCTACCTGTTTTGATTGATATATTTACTTTGCATTGTTAAATAGCAAATAATCCCTACCTTAGCACCATAATACAAGCTCATGTAATATCTCACAGTTGTACTTGGAATCTCGGCAAGAGCTGCTGAATCCAGTCAAGGTTTTAGAAAATCAAACCTTGTTCTGTAGGAGGAGAGATTTGTTATATAGAGACTGTGGAAGGAGAATCTACTTCCTTTAGCATGTTGGCAGAATCCAGATCTGTATGGCTCAAGATCCCAGCTTCAGCTTCTTCCCTTTCATCAAACTACTGACACTGCCCACATCCTATCTCGGGTGGTGCCTCCATCTTTAAGCATCAACAGCTTCTCAACTCTTGCCTCTACTTCAAATCCCTCTGACCTTCTCTTCTGGTCTCCTTCTATCATGAGCACAAGAAAGTTCCCTGATTGCATCTGCTCATATAATTAAGTTATGTCCATGGATATCACCTTCCCTTCTAAGGTCACTACTTTAACCTAACATGTTCACGGAAATAAGACTTTACAATTTTCTGAAACCCTGAATGGGAACCATAAGAAATGTAGAGTGCCACCTATAGAATTCTACCTAATGAACAATTTATTGAGCCTTTCCTAGAAGCCATAAGACCTAAGCATAATGATCATTTTTGACAGGTCATGAAACATAATGTCAGATTACACAAATAATAGTTTTATGCCCAGAGAAGGCATAATAAATACCTATCTATTTTCATGAAATTCAGAAGTACTGGTCATTTTCGTGACAAGACAACATTGAGTAATATATTACCGAAAGTAAAAATTTTACTTAAAAAACAATTTAACCAAGAAAGATATATAGGTCAGTGGTAGAGTACTCGTCTAGATCCAAAGCTCTCTATTAAATTCTATACAGGAAAAAATTCAATTAAACCCACATTCACACAGGAATCAAGGTCATCCTGGGAAATTCAGTGATAATATGAGAAATATGACTTGTGCAAATAACCAAGTTATGTCAATAATATAAAACAATATTCTTTCCTAAATATATAGTCATAATAGTTTGGATCTTCTCAATATTCTGTCATCTATTTTCTTTGGGCATATTTCCCAAGAACAGAAGTTAAAACTATAGGCTAAGGTAACAAATTCAATGCACAAAATAATGAAGGAATTTTAGTATGTTAAGCAAAGTAACAATGATACAGAACTTTTAACTCATATAAAAATAGCTTTTTATGCTGTCATTAGTGACCCACATTGCTCTAAGAGCCAAGCACAGACATGGAGAATGAAGTGAGAATATATCAGCTTAAGGATTATATAAAAGCATCCAAAGAGTTCCATTCACTTTTCAACTAAATAATAATAATTTAACACTCATCTCACAGATGATTTTGTTTCTATTCATCCACTTCGATGTACTTAAATGATCTCATAAAATTTTTACTGTCAGTCAAGTGTCTAAAGCCTCAAACAAATTGCCTCTGAAATATTTTAGGACAAATCAAATAAAAACCTTCACGTAAAAAATTTATATGGGTATCTATTGAGAATCTTCACTCAATAACTTGAACATAGTACTTAAAATGAGTAGGTTTTTAAAAGATGACTATAACCAGTTAATGCTTTAAAACAACATTCAAGTTATTTCTTATACTTTTGTTCTTCAATGGGATATCAATTGCAAATAGCTTCTTGGTTAAGGATGGGAGCTTTACTACACATCTTTGACCACCAAATGAAGCGTCCAGTACCAGAAATGGGTTACATCTAATTGAGTTGTTGGACAAAGTGACCCCATAGAATCCTTGAGACATCTCAGGCAGTTATCAAGGGCTATTCTCCATAAACAGAGGGTAACACCCTATTGTTAAAGACAATACTTCACATATCTCATCAAACCCAGGGAAGTCAAGCATGCATCTAAGTAGAAGATTCACCACTAATAACTAATGTTCATGGTACTGAAAGGGGAGAAAGGCAAATACCAACACAGCTATAAAAACCATGTCCTACAATACCAACTTGCCTATGAGATGTGCACAGGCAATAGTGGAAGAAAGATTCTAGGAGTAATCAACAACTCTCTGATTATATTTAAGGCACAGTCTGTTAGATGTAACCCATGCCTGACACTGCTAGGATGACCAAGGACCTGATGCTTCTTCTTGCAGTAGATGGAAACTAACAGAGAACTAATCACAATTGGACAATGTATAGAGAGTGAGATACTTTGGAGCACTCAGTCCTAAATACTATGTTTTCATCCAAACCCTCCCCTCAGAGTACATGGATCTATCTGGAAGAAAAAGTGGAATGATTGTCAGAGCTAGAGGTGATGGATGACTCTAAGGAAACAATGTCCTCGAAACACAATAGGAATGATGCACATTAGAACTCACAGTGAATGTGGCAGCAAGCACAGGTTCACATGAGATAGATTCCCAGTCCTGAGAGAGGGAAGTGGATAGAGGTTCCATTCTTAACCAGTTCATGGCATCAACAAGTATTTCATATCTTGTTTTCACTATTCCAGTAGTATATAGACTAGGTCCAACGTTGTAAAAACCTTTTGTCTGCTCTGCCCCTATGCATTCTCCTTTCTGTACCCAAACCACTGGCAACCACTGCTTTTTTTTTTTAAGCTATCTCTATGGTTTTGCCTTTTCTTGACTAGCATATTTAAGATCAAATGGTGTCACTCTCTTAGCCTGGATTCTTCCACTTAACAACGTATAACTAAGGTTCTTCTTTATTCTTCACGGCATACTCGTTCATTATATAAGATTCCATTATATAGGTTACACTTTTGTTAGTACTTTGTTTGTGTTGATAAGGTGGTTTTTAACCCTACATTAAACAGAGAGAGGAAGAGGATGAGAAACAGTAACAGGGATAAAATGACTAAGATCCATGTATGCATGGAACTGCTGAAGAAGAAAAATGAGTAATCAATGGCAATTTTAGAGCGTGCATATTATCACTGTACCACTGCAAATCAGCTCATTGCAGTAGTGAAGAACTGAAAGCCACTCCTATAGAAAAAAAAAGTTTTCAAATGAAAGAAAACTTCAAAAGACTGTTAAAATTTTTAAAAGATCAATGGAAATGTTTTATTGATCAGATATAGGTTTCTCTGAGGGTTGGAGCCAAAGCAAGAAAAGTAAAGGAGGTTTTGCTTTGCAATGTAAATCTGTCTGCTTCATCTTATATATTAATCACATGTGTATGAATTTGTTGAAAATAATTTTTTGTTTAGAACTAGATAAGAATGGAGGATATTAGGATCTACTTCAAAGACAAAGTACCTCTAAGTTATTTCACTAAAGTACAATGGGGGATATCTATAAGCAGACAGCCACAAGCCCTATGCTGTTTTACCATTACCACCTGATGTGAGCACTCCTGACACATAATGTCAGTAAATTCACAGTTGGATGTAGAGCAAAAATTTGATTCTTTACAATTTCATGAGAAGATTTGTTCTTACGTGGATGTTTATAAACTCAGTATATGAAGCTTTTCTTTCCTTATGAAGCACCACCTTTTACTTGGACAGAAACACATTGCAGCATCTCATTGTCACAGTCCCATTACAGGGTCATGACTTTTATAATTGGTATCATCAATTAGTAAAATAAAGGGCACTTGGACTCAAGCACTGCCATACTACAACATTTGACCACATCATCCTGGCAGTTATATGATCAAGGAGCAAATAGTACATACAACATGGGCGCCCATAAATACTGAGAAGGAAATTTAACCATTTCATCAAAGTACTGAGACTAGGAAACAATTTGAAAGCCACAAATTATTTCTAGGTTTTCCTAGTAAGAATAATCAGGCTACCATTGACAATGAGTCTTGACAGCTCAGACAACTGAGAGATGCATTACGAAGTTAAGGAAACATGGGAAAACACCAACAGTGACCCTGGACTAATTTAATTTACAATACATGTTTCATAATATCTTTTATTACACTGTGTGTATGTGTGTGTGTGTATGTGTGCAGGCATGCGCACATGCATGCGTGCAGGTCATAGGACAACTTGCATGTTTCATGTCCTATGGGTCCTGGTGATCAAACTTAGGTCATCATTCTTGACAGCAAATGCCTTTACCTACTGAGCCATTCCACCAGTCCAACAACACTTATTCTAAATAGTTTGTTCTAGATTTTTACATCATTAGGCACCACAAAGCCTTATTATTAACCACTACTTACACAATCAATCCTACAAATTTAGGAGTCGTGAAGAAACATTTCGTCTTCCTTATCACAACAATGTGTCTGTATTCCAGACAGACAGATGGACACACATGTGTCTTCATGATTTTTTTTTTTATCATCTAACTACATTCTTTAACATCAAGTTCTTTGTCAGTGGCCACTAGAAAATACTACCAGTGTAGTTTTCCTTTTTAAGAACAATGTACTTCAAAAAACTCATCACTCATTATGTTACCAAAAGGAAGAATTACTGAACCTAAGTGGGGCCTAAAAGAGTCACTGACCACAGACTCCCTTGAAGAAATGACCTGGCATTCTCATCTATGCTGGTCTTGATCTGTTAGCTCAATAAGCAAGGCAAAGGTCAGAAAAATGGTTCAGGATATTATTATATAGTTATCAAAATGAATACTGCATGTCCACTATAAGCAAATATGAATGACTATGAGAAGGGATTTTGGAGACATAAAACACAAAGTCTTCAACTTGTATCAAGAAGGAAGAGTAGGGGGAACCGTGGAGGCAGTTCTGCAATAAATATCAGTATGGTAGTGCCTCCCCCATCCGCGCTGTGTGCTTTAAAATGGATGTATTTTATTCTTTTAAAAATTAAGTTAAACTTGCTTTGTTTTTTATTGTGTGGACAGTTTTATTCTCATGCATGTCTGTGCACCACTGGTTTACCTTTAACTATGGAGGCCAAAAGAGGGCATCAGATACCCTGGAACTAGAATTTGCAGATGGTTGTGGGTTGCTATGTGGATGCTAGGAACTGAATCATTGCAAGAGCAATGAGTGCTCTTAATCACTGAGCCATCAGTCAGCCCCTGCTTTTAATTTTTTTTAAGGTAGGAGAATAAATTATTATCGCCATAGAAATAGTTCATATATTTTCATTATTTTATGGATAAAATATGTGAGAAATAACAAATTGTCTTAATAAATGCACTATTTCATTTGTATTTGAAATAACTACTTGATCTACATTATATATTCTGAGAGGCAAGGGTTCTTTTGCTACTTAAATTTCCCTTTGTTGACATGGGGTATGGTTGTGGAGTTTGCCCTAATAGAGATGGCTTCCACGTGCCTTTTCCACGATCATTCATGCAGTAAAACATGGACAAAATGATGCCTAACTCAGATAATCAATCCAACCCTTTAAGCTGAAAGATTTATGGTGTTCGTTTCGATTTTTAGTCAATTGGCTAAGTATATGTGCTTTCAAGTGGGTCAGAAATCACTTGCTTCCTCTTTACAAGTTGTTTAGCTCCACAGTGCCTCGCCTACTGATAACAAAATGTACTTTCTGTCACTCATTCTTCCATGGCTGTCACTGTCAGGTGCCTCCGAGGCCTCTTACCTTCCCTGGGTCACAGCCTTTCATTTAACTAGAGTGACAACTGGGAAAAAAAAAAGAAAGGATGGGTGTCTTAAGGAAGGTTCTATGTCATTTTAGTAGACAATTCACAGAAAAGAGGGGACTTTCTGAAGTGATTTAAGAGAAAAGAGACAAAGCTTATTAAATGAGGAGATCAGATAAAGACAAATCTGGGAAGGAGAAAATATCTGAGAAAGTAGATACACAACTGTGCTGGGAAAAGGAACCATTTTCCATGATAGCATTTTATTTAAATGACGCCCATGGAAACAGAAAAGGATAATTTATAGGCAAGCAGGTCACAAAAAAACCCACTGATTTTCGTAGATAATCAAATTCCCCTGGAAGTGGAGTTACAGAAGGTTGTCAGTTTCCATGTGGATTCTGGGAATCAAACCCATGTCCTCTGGAAGAACAGATAGTGCTATAACCATCTCTCCAGACCATTGTGTATTTATTACATCAACCCTAGTAAAAACAAAGTAAAATAAAAGAATAGTTCAAGGACAAAACCTTAAATTATAACACTGGCAAGGAAATTCTATGGGGATATAAAGAAAAACTATCCAGCACATTGCTTGCTGGCAAAGGAATAACATAGAAATAAACTTAGAAAACAGTGTTATTAGTACCATCTCACTTAGATGCTCACAAATTGTTCCAATAAACCAATACAGCACTTGAGGCCTTGACTTCCCATTCTGTTGTCAAAGAAAAGAGCTTTAATTACTATTTTTTTAAAATTTAAACTACTGATAATTGAGTAGTTTATTTGTAGCTAACTATCTTAAAGTCTCAGTTAGAGGCTTGCCTAACTCCAAAGAGTCAGATCTGAATAAGTCCAGTTTGTGTTTTGTTTCTAGGGAAGAATGTTTGTGAGGCTGGTCCAATGCTAAGTCAAAAAGTTAAAGCGATGTGTGAAAGCACTAAAGAACAAAGTACGATGCCACTCATCTTCCTTATGAAGGGGTCGTTATGAACTTTCTCATTGCTGTTGTCACTTAAAGCCACACCTACCAGTTTTAACCATGCCCTTGATACTTATGTCCCAGCCCCCTTCCACTGGGTCTTTTTCAAAGAGGGGGATTCTATTAGCCCTAGCTAATATATACTGAAGATCCACATATAATAAATTCCTAGTGTTAAGTATCTTTTTTTTAAATGGATATTTGAATTTCTTCTCGCCTCACTGTCTTGTGGCATAGTACTCACCAATAATGTCTTTAAACAGGGGTAATGAATCCTGCAAACTATGAACTACTATATCCCTACTTGAATGTTGCAAAACTGAATCCAGTCTCCATGCCCATTTCCTCATCTTAGGAGAGAGCTGCAACTCCACCTGGTTTACCCCACAGTCATCTCTGGTTTTACTGAAGGCAGTTAGTCTAGCTGACTGTGAGCTAAGGAGGTCTACAGAAAGTCAATTGTGTGGATGAGGAAATTGCATTTACACCATTAATAGAAGCTAAAGGGCAGTTGCCTAGAGGCAGAGTCTTTAGTCCAAAGGTATAGAGTAGACTCCAAGAATGAAACCAAGCATAACCAAGGATTACAAGAGCTATTCCCTGGAGCCTATCCTGCAGTTAAATGCTCCTTAATTGGCTACCTGCAGTACCTCTTTCCTAGGCCACTTCCACTTTCTAAAGAGAAAAAAACTGTTTTGTATATGAACTGGCCATTCTGCACTCTGTTTAAGAAAATTTCACTCTTTGCCTGGCCAGCTTCTATTTATATAATCTTTCTAATCTTAATTTCATAAAACTCTCACTGAGTAATAACCCTTCACTTAAGCCAATATCCCACACTTTTTAACTGATTCAACTTAAGGTACCATGCAGAGTTCTTATCCCTTGTATTAGAATATGAGTTCTATTAGAGGAGACACTAATTATGATAATCCTATATCTCACATCTGTTAGGTAGGTAAGCTTCAATAAATATTAGCTAGCTGGTCATGTGTTTGGATCACTGAATATGTTCCATGGTAATACAGTCACTATTATTACTATTATTTGGATGAGATCTCATTTTGAGACCTCTGGATTTATATTTAAATTAAATGCTTTGGTACTAATTTATTTGAGGGAAGCATTTTACATTGGACAATATTTGTGCATTTGGTTTTAATACTATTTTATAATTAAACTGATGCTCCCAACTGCTAAAAATTGATAGTAAAGCTCTTATCTTCCTCAGTTGCTAATATTAACAGAATAGAGGATTTTGTGGCAATGCCTCTCTCACACTTGGAACTAGTGTGTGTAATATATGACTGGATCATTTTTTTTTTCTGAAATCGTGAACCTTGTTAGCGTAATTAGGTAGGAGTCAGATATCAGAAGCTTAGCATTTCTTGTGGGAAATTTCATCCTCCCAACTTTGGCTCATTGTTTCCCACCATAATCACTGCTTGAACTCACTCCTTGTTTTTACATCATGAGCTGCTGTCACTCAGTCTGTACTCTCCCTTGTCTGGTACATGGAGGCATGTGGTAGGAAGGAGTTCAGCATCACACAAGCCACATTACTGCAGGGTGGCATCTTTAAATTGAACATTAGAAATTCTTTATATGCCATTTTTCTGGTACAGCTTGGTTCTTGATCATCACCCCTACATTGGTTCCTCTTTCCCTTTCAGGTGTCCAATTCAATCAAATCAAAAATTGAATTCCTTCCACTTTTCTTTCTGAAGTGACACTTTCTCCTATCCCTCTAAGAACATGACAGATCATCTGAATGGGCTCTATGTGCTGTGAACTTAAGTCCTTTGCTTCCTTCTCTACCTAGAAGGCTTCATAAGAGAATGGGAACAGCCTGTGTTATTTTACCTTTAACAGACTCTGTTCTAGCCTGTCTTATGTGAGCATTTTATGGTGTAACTGTAGTACTTTTCCCCATGTAGTTGTTATAAAAAATCTTCAGATGCACAGCTTATATCTGGAGACTTAGTAACTGTTTGGGAAATGTAATCTAGGATAGGCATCTTGCCTACAATTCCAATGCAATGAGTTTTGTTTTTGTTTTTGTTTTAAACATCAAGAACTGTATTAGTAATCCACAGATACAGTCTTTCTTAATGTCACCAAGAATTGCTTACATTGTTGGTAAAGCCAAGTCATCCATTTCTCTACTCAATTTTCTCAACTATAAAACAATATTTTTAAAGTGTCACTTCACCAAAGCGCACAGGACACAATGAAACTAAATTAGATGTACAGTTGGCCCCACAAATGCCTTGAGGAACATTGCTACACAAGTTGGAACATTTGTTTGTTGTTAGAAAACACTGATTTGATTAAGAATTCAAAGCCCAGAATAGTGAACTGACTACATTTGCCATGCATTTGTAGAATAATTATGCAGATATGATTCGTGAGGCATTGCTTACTACCTTCGAGATATGGAGAATTCTCCTAAAAGGAGTCCAGAATGGCCAATGTATATATCAACAAGCAAGAGGATTTGCAATCACAAGCCATTATTCCAAAACAAGTAAGAGTAAGCCAACTTCATTGGCATGTTCTGGATCTACAAGATGCCAAAGGTAATATCAGAGAGAAAGGGGATCACTTAAGGATTGGATGAAATAGCAGGGCATCGATGTTTCAATGGCACACTTAAGTGAGATTACTGTTGCTTCTAGCAAAAATCCTTCTTCTCTCATTTAAAAGTAATCAAGCTCCAGAATTCCTTCCAAATATTTTGCCAAGAGTGGCCCAAGAGGACCACTCAAGGCAGATGCATAAAGGTTAAAGGAAGTGCTTGAGGCAGAACACTTTGGAAAGGCATTTGTAGATTACTCTGGAGACTGAATCTATCATTGTTGCCTTATGCTATAAGAAAGATGATGCAAATTGGACAGGACCAAAATAAAGGGTCTGAACTGATACTCAGAAAAGAGCAGAAGAATAGGAATGTGATATCCCTGCTTAAAAGACAAGAGAAACTACAGGCAAATCAGGAATGCTAAGAGCAGGGGAAATAGTCTTCCCCAGAGAAGAGCACAGCAATTAGTTATCCAATACCAAATAGTCAGCTCTGAAAACACATACAGACACAAATGACATTATATGTACTGGATAGGTTGTATTTATATATTTAGGCATATATATATATACACATATATATGTAACATATGTAATTGTTGATATATATTAACAATAATTTAAAAAAGAGAACATAAATTTGAGAGGGAGCAAGGGGATACTTGGGAGAAATTGAAGGGAGGAATGGGAAGGGGAACATGGTATAATTATATTTTAATTTCAAAAAATACAAAGCTATTGTTTTAATAATTATAACATTGTTATTATTATTTATTGTTATTTTGTTTTTCAAGACAGAGTCTTTCTGCATAGTCCTGGGTGTCTTAGAATTCACTCTGTAGGCCAGGATAACTCCGAAATCACAGAGATTCACCTGCCTCTACCTCTTGAGTGCTGGGATTAAATGTGTACACTGCCACGACCCAGCTACAAAATATTATTATTTTAAAAAGATTTTAAAAAAAGGCTGTTGCCAGGCAGTGGTGGCAAACACCTTTAATCCCAGCACTCAGGAGAGGCAAGAGGATCCCTGTGAGTTCAAGGCCAGCCTGGTCTACAGAGCAAGTTCCAGGTCAGGCTCCAAAGCTACACAGAAAAACCCTTTCTCAAAAAACAAAACAAAATAAAAAGATAATAAATTCACGTTATACAAATCTTTGAAATACTGGCTTTTATGTTCCAAGAATGTAGTATCCTTTTCTACTTCTTCATTATTCTCCATGATATCAAACATATTTCTGACAGCGTGTGAGGTTTGATATTTTTCTAAATTTGTTTCTATTATGAATAAAATCTTTATATTATAGATTTAAAGTTGAAATTGAAAAACAGAGTTGTGCAAATCTGACTATCTCAAAGTGTATGTTAAAATGTAAATTAGGGCCTATTTTATAAAAAGCTATTTTCACTTTTTTATTTTTATTTTACATATTGATCCCAGTTCTCTCTCCCTCCCTCTCTCCCTCCCTCTTTTCTCTCTCCCACCCTCCCATGCCCCCCAACCACCTTCCCCTCCCATCCCCCACCACTCCACATGTAGGGTGATGCCATCCAGGAGGGGTCATCTAAATCTGTCAAGTCATTTGGAGTAGGGACTAGGCCTTCCCTCCTGCCTCTAGGTTAAGGGAGTATCCCTCCATGGGGAATGTGCTCCCAAAGTCCTTTTGTGCACCAGGGATACATCCTGGTTCCACTGTCAGAGGTCCCTTTACTGCCCATGTCTTTTAGCTGAGACCCATATTCAGGGGGTCTGAGTTGGTCCCATGCTGTATTCCTAGCTATCAGTCTGGGGGCCCATTAGTTCCTCCTTGTTCAGGTCAGCTGTCTCTATGTGTTTCTGTTGCCTGGTCTTGACCTCCCTCTCTGCACCTGGATTCCATTTTGGCTCAGTGTTTAGTTGTGGGTGCCTGTTTCTGTTTCCATCAGCTACTAGATGAGGGCTCTATGATGGTGGATTGTTTCGGGTGAGGAATAGACAAGAGAAGAGGAGAGAGAGAGAGAGAGAGAGAGAGAGAGAGAGAGAGAGAGAGAGAGAGAATAAAAGAGGGAGCCATTATAGGTTTGAAGAGAAAACTGAATCTAGAGAAATGTCCAGAGACCTATAAGACTGACCCCAACTCACAATTTGAGCAGCAGTGGAAAGGCTACCATAAATGCCCTTCCCTGATAGTGAGATTGACGACTAACTTACCCACCATCATAGAGCCCTCATCTAGTAGCTGATGGAAAAATCTACTTTTAAAAAGGCTCTGGCATTAAAAAACTTCAACTAGAGGAAAGTACCTTTCCTTTCCGCTATGTGCATTATCTTCCCTGTCTCCTATCTTCTGCTTTCTCAGCATCCTGTCTTGTGTACTACTGCTCATGCTCTTGCTACATTGGGAACTTAGGTTTCTTCTTTTTCTTCTTCATCATTATAGCAACAATATGAGAGAGAATTTGATTGACCTTGCTAGCCATCCTCTCTTTTCTCTTGATTACAGTTTTCTTGGTAAAATCCTATTAGAGTTTTGGCCAATGTGTATTGCAGCCACAATTGGCTTTGTAGCCTTTGAGAGGGAGCCATATGAGCAGAATGTTCAGAAAAATTCTATACTAAACACTTCGAATAGAGGACTATGGGAATTCAAGACGTCTCCTCAAAGGAACTCAACTCTGCTTAGTTATGGTCAATTTCTGAGTCATTAGTAGCAACAAATTGTCGGTTGCAATTCACGCAATTGACACTTGTATGTTTTCATCAAAGCATTAAGCACTAGGCTTGATCTGGGCTTTGGGCTCAGCTCAGATTGTTCAGTTTTGTTGTTTGTGTGTCAGTTAATATATTTGTTTGTTTCTTTGGTTTAAACTCCAGAGTACCTATGACATAATTACTTAATCTCTCAATGGCTCATATTCTTATTCTTAAAATGAGGGTGAAGGGTTGGGTACATCTACACGCATCTAGAAGTTTGGAGACAGACTACCATTTCTGAACAGAAGATAGCACTTAAAATTCTGATGTTGGGAGTATCTAATAGCAGTTTGTAAGAAAGTTATATTCTAATTTTACACAAGATTTGAGTTGCTATATTTACTTCAAAGTTTAGTGTAGTTAAAATCCAAAAAAAAAAAAAAAAAGTTAAACTATAATACCCTAGTTAAATTACTCCATTTATGACTTTGGCCTTTTTGTGTTTAAAAGTCAACGAGCTTAGATACTTTTCTCAACTCAGTTATCCTTTCCTCATGCTGAAGTGAATACTATTGTTACCTGAAATTCATATTTAATGTGACAAAGGTGCGCAGCAGATAGGGACTGGAGTTCTCTCACACAGAGAAAGGAACAGAACATCAAGTGTTGATATTGCCACACATTAGTCATTCCATCTGTAGATGGCAAAATGATAACAATTTTACTACATTCACATACAAATGACCTATTTCTCTTAGTGGTTATTTAGACTTTACATTATTTGAGAAGGAGAATGAATGCAAAAAATGCTGTAATTGCCATAACTAAAAATTACTCCATTTTCTCCAACAGTTTATGGGAAAGTGTTAACTTTAGGAGTCATGGAAATGCCAACATGTTCACTGACCATATGTACAAAATGTCTTAGACAAGTTATTTTAAGATCTCTGACCTCTAGTAATGCTCAGGCTTCAGAGTCATCTCACAGTCTGTATGAAGCAGTTCATGAAAACAAAAGGAAATGAAAGTAGTAGGGGTGGAGTAAGGATAAGGAGGGACTGGTTGATGAAGAGATAGCTCAGGGGTAAGAGCATGTATTGTTCTCTAGAGGAGCCAAGTGCACTTCCCAGCACCAATGTTAGAGGACACACAACCATCTGTGACTTTGGCCCCAGGCCAGAGCCTCTATGGGCATCTTCATCATACTTAACACATATTTAATATAATAAAATGATTTAAAGAAAGAGAAATTTGGATAGGAGAGGATAGAGTGTGTGTGTGTGTGTGTGTGTGTGTGTGTGTGTGTGTGTGTGTGTGTGCCAGAGCCTCATTTTGGCTGTTTTGAAATTCTAAGCCTCCCCTATTAGCCTCTCAAGTTCTCAAGGGCTGGCATTACAAGTGTGTACCATCAACTCCAGCCACAAATATTTAATATTTTTGGAAATACAATCTCTGCAGAAAACAGATCTGTGGGAACCCACAAAACTGACTCCGTTCCATTTTGACGTAAGGTCAGAGAGTTTTTGTTTGTCCTTGTTCTTCCAAGATGAAACAACAAGGATGCCTGGCCTAAGATGTGAATGCAACAGGATACTTGGTCTAAGGTGTGGTCCCTGCATGTCCTGCCTAAACAACAGAATACTTAACTCAGGAGATAGTTACTTCATGCTTCGGGTATTGAAGAGATAATTACTCTGCTTGTTCCTTGTATCATTAGGAAGGAAGTCTTTTGCCTTCTCCTGCTCTTTTGATGGGGGTGTAAAAGGTCTTTGTACAATAAATAACCTTGGGCTGATCCTGGTATTCAGCAGGTGCCCTCCCAACTCTATGTCTTGTTTCTTGTCTGCTTCTTTCCTCAGATTACACTCCCCTTCTCAGATATGAACCCAGATTAGCTGGTGGGTTCAGACACAGATCTTTCAAGAGAATAAATAAATAAATCAGAATCTTCACATTGTAAAAGTATACAAAGCATATGATATATATGCTGATATCATTAATTTTTTGTTTTCCTTTCAGACATAAAATATCTTTATAAAATTTTCTCTGAGTATTAAAAAATCAAAACCACTTGAATCTAAAATACTGAAAAAGTCATTTATATTTATCTATCTCTGGTGCGCAGAGTACCAAATAGTAACACCATACATCATGCATGTCACACTCCTATTTTAATGATACTATGTTCTATGCACTAGTATTCAGATATACTGGGTATACTTGACTGAGACAAGTTATCACCTCTTTCTATCAAGGCTTGTTTATTTTGAATAAAATATCTAGCCAAAATTTGTGACTTTTTTTGCTGAAGGCCAACATACAAGATGTGTGAAAACAGAAGTCAGCTTAAGAGAGATATCTAGAGAAAATTATTTTATCTGTTGATGGTTCTCTTATTTCTCATTTTTCTCTTCCTTTCTTGTCATCATCTCATAAGCCTTCCTTTAATTTTTGCTTAACTGAAGAAAGACACAAACCTCACAGATTTCCCTTTTTACACTCTGATTATCATAAGAATATTAATATTTATCTAGATCAGATTTTAGTTAAAAATAAAATAAAGTCTGTGTTATTTCATCTATCTGTTTCTGGAAAGGACAAGTCCTCCCTCCCCCAAGAAAGGATTGTCTTAAAAAACATAACAAATACAATTTCATTATTGAATAGTCAATACCAACTGTAAAATGTCAGAATTCTTTAAATAAATTTATCATGTGCTCACAGTGCAAGATGTCAGCAAGTCACTTCATGCTTTGTGACCAAAGGTATATAGAGTCAGTGTACCTAATGCCAAAGACCAGCGAGCAGAGCTGCAGGGAACAAACATATTAATCATGATTTGCCTCTCTTCCTCTTATAGTCTTGGCTGAAAGAATTTGTAAAAGCAAAGGTCAAATATTCCCAGCAATGACTGGCATTCTATGGTATCCATATAATACAGAGGGAGTTGCACAATATTTGGATGACTCAACCAGAGCATCATTTCATGTCCAGACACGGGAAATGGGACCTTTAACCCCTTATTTCCCCATTTGCTGATTAAAATTATGTATTATTCAATACTTTTGGCTATTATGTTTCGATCTTCAGGATATGTTCCAAATGTCCCAGGTTACCCATCTGCCCATTTTAAAGACTTCAAGCATTTCAGAATTCCATCTTACTAACATCACAACCATTTATAAGGATAATCCAGTATGATATAAACTACTTTCTTTCTTAGGGGCACCAAAATAATGATGTTAAGTTTTATTGTTGTTTTTAAATTCTGAACCATGGCAATAACTTTGTGATTTTATGCTATTTATGGTTAAAAAGAACCTGTAAGTCTCAAAAATTCCTAGACTATATTATATTTCTTATAAATAAGAGATTTGTTTTCAAGAATAATATAGTATTATAATGAAGTAGAAATGTGTACCTCCTGTGACTTTTTACTTAAACCTTAATACAGACTCAACTATGGGTAATGAAATTAAGATTCAATATGGTTTAAAATGAAGAATCTCTAACAAAATTCTAAGAAGTTAATAAATTTGCAGTCAAATTGGGAATTTTCATTAAGGACAATATTCTTTCCATGCTACTAGTTAAGTTTAGCATATAGCAACAGTGTAGAGTTAAAACATTTTCAAAGATGTTCCAAAGATAACTAGAAAAGATTAGCATATAGGAAAAGTAAACATGAACTGCAAATGTTTAAAGATAGGTGCATTATTCATTCAATGTCTTGAAAAGACTCAATGGTAAAATATACATGCACACACACACACACACACACACACACACACACACATATACGAGAGAGAGAGAGAGAGAGAGAGAGAGAGAGAGAGAGAGAGAGAGAGAGAAGAATTGTGCTTACCTTATCTGGGAGACTAGTACTGTCTAATGTTTATTGTTAGCTTAAAACCCACTTTAATTGATTGAAAGTACTATGTGCCAGGAGAGAAAGTCACAGTTCTTTCCCAAAGTATCTAAAGACTCCTGTCTCCATGATTAACATTTTGTTGCCAGGATTGAAACAGGCATTGTTAATTTGGCATAAATGCATTTCCATTTTGCCATATCCCAGATACATGTTGATTATTAACAATTACTTACTGGGTGTCTATGTCCAATTGCCTTTGGGAGCTCAATAGAAAATACTGAGAAGTCTTATATGAAAAAAATCATTTTGTTAATCTTGGGGGATATAGAACAAGAGATAGACAGGTAGATTTTTGAGAAAAGAGATTTAGAAACAAATTTAAATTTAGTAACTTCTTCCCAAGTCTCCTTCCTCTTGCCATAGTGTAGGCAGAACAAGGGCTTCACCCCTGCTTTCATTTCCTACAATCAACGACTGAATACTGATGTTTTTGCCCCATTCACACCTACTGGATCTACCCACTTCTCTTCAGACCTATGTTCAGGAACTTAATTTTGATTAGCTTTTATTTCCTTGCTATCCTGTGCCTTAGTTCATAAAAACTGCCCATCATACCACCAGAGGGCCTTCCCTGGATTCCACACATGGTTCTGTCATTCTCACATTCATTCAGAGATTTCTATCTATTGTCAGCCTCTCATAAAGAGGTTCCAACCTGCCTCTCCAGTGTCACCACTACTACCAACAGATGAATTTAGCTAAAGATATTCCAAGTGACTTTTTTATAATACACTGAAACATGCTTGTCCAACACTTCATGTTTTATAGTTTTGGGTTATGTCCCTTCCATCTTCCTTTCTAAACCCTAGTATTGGTGGGGGTTCTTGTCCATTTTTCTCTATTGCCTCATATAAACATGGATAATTTATTTATCTTTGCTGAAATAATTTATCTTTGTGAATGATTTTCTCAAAGTATAACTTTTTCTAACCTGTTCCTTATGTTGTACATAGAATGGTATTTTAAAACTGATCGTTTCAATAATTTGCTAAAAGTCCAGTGACTTTTCAGGTCTCTGTATTATCAGAAACCTAATCAGGGTCCTGACAGTATGAGATCAGCAGTTCAGTGAATTCCTATTTCATACAGTCCCATTAACTATTACTACAACCTTCTTTCCTCAAAACTCCTATGTGCCAACTATCATGGAATATACTTATCTATCTCTTACATCTTCATGAAGAACTTTCTCACAAAACACTACAACCAGTTTAATGAGATAAATCATGTTATTTGAATACCATCTTCTTTGCCTAACATAGGCATATCTGCTAACTGGTCCTGCTAACTGACTTCTTACCTATGTCCAAATCAACCAAATTACTTATCTGGGAGCCCTTATTTTAACTGTCATTTAATTAGAAAACCAATTGATTAATTAGAAAACCACATTACAAGCTCTATGAAAGCAATGATCATGATGGAAAGAGTATTGATCTGATGGTGGAGACACAGAATGTATTTGAGCTAAGAACTGTAAGAGAAGAAGACCATATTTAAAAACTAGGTGATTTAAGGTCTCAATCACCAAATTTTAAACCTCTATGATGCTAAAATATTGCATAGGCTTGTTAATGTTTATTATCGTCCCAGACACAAGTTTCTAGACAAAGACATACATGTCTTCTGAGTTATTGTTCTGTTCTAAATAGCCTGTTACTAGAGTTGTTACCCTAGTTCTTTGCCTAGTAAACCCATGTACCATAGTAATGGTGCTACATTTAGAAGTGTGTGGGTAGAAGAAAGATCTTCTCCTACTGACAAGAATTTAATGCTCTCCTTTCAATCATTCTTCCTTTAGTACTTACAAAGTGGATTGTCATATCCATTAATAAATGGTTTCCATTACTAGATTATGTCAAATACTCACTCGTGTAAATGACTATCCACCAGTTGTTTTATGCATTATCTACAACTAAGTAAATTAATGTAAGATATTTTAGCCAACATAAAATACCAATATATTACTATTAGTAATAATATTGCTTTTTCAAAAATTTATGAGACATTACTCTGTTGTCATAGCACATAAAACTTTATTTATTTATAACTACTAGAGAAGAATCCTTTGACATAATAACCTATGCTAGAACTAGACTTTCATGGTAATTTTGACAGATATTGGGGACATTATTGTTAATGGAATTTAGTTCACTTTGAATTTTTTATGATACATTCACAATGAAAATAATACTTAATTCCACATTTTGTTTTGTTGCCAAAAATAAGCCAATGAATTGGGGTCAAAGTCTTTCTAAACTAAATTATTGGCTTCCTGTAGGTATTAGTAATTTCTAGAAATAATAGTCACATTTATAAAAACAATAGTACTTTTAAAGATAAAAATCTAGATTTAAAATCTCAAGAATGACTGTATCCAGAAACAAAAATTAAAGTAGAATGTGAGGCCTTGTGACTGACACTCAGAATCATAAAGATGATGATGAGGTAGGGCAAACCTTGCACCAGGGGCTCAAGGGAAGGGCAGGAAAGACTGAAGTGAGGGTGAGGGGTAATTGAGCCAACAGAATATGTAAATAACATCCAGTGCTAATTAGTAAAACCAGAACCACTTCATTAATTATTCAGGGAAAGCTTTCAATTTATGTCCAATTTATGCACGGATAGGAAAGCAAACATTAAGAAAAGTCTGATGAGAAGAGCCAGTCCTCAGAGATGACACCTGTGGAACACCAGGTCTTGGAAGCCAGTGATGAGACTGAAATTTGTACTCTGTTCTAGACAAATGTTTTCAAGAAATTTCATATTTAATAAGAACTATCAATAGGAGCCACCATCATTGGAAGGGAATGTCTCCAAGGACTCAGCTGAGACCATTGCTTGGGGTTTGAATGTCTTTCAGATACATTATAGAAGCCTTGATGCAAAGATGACCTACCATGTATTTTTACACCAAGATTCAGTGGCTATTTACTGCCCAGTGAATTTGGTTTTGCAAGAATTTTTGTGTTATGAAGCATGGTCACATACATACATACATACATACATACATACACACACAACTCTACATAGCCAAAGCTTTCCTGACTTTCCTGAGAAAATTAACATTTCTCGAAGTATCAACATACCTAAAATCAGTTGACCTGTATGTGTGTGTGTGTGTGTGTGTGTATGTGCATGTATGCATGTACATGTGAGCGTGCACATATTCCTAAATACATAACTATAATCTGCTAAATCTGTATGTTACTTGTATGCTTGTGTTTTTGGAACTAAACATTTGGTGTTGCATAATAAATTGGTGTGTGTTCTTTCTTGAGGAATACTATTTCAAAGAAAAAGAAGCTATGAATTTGAAAGAGATCAAGAAACATGGAATCATCTGGAGGGAGGGAAGGAATGGGGTATCAATATAATTATATTATAATCTCAAAACTAAAGGCACTATTAAAAACCTTTGCCAGCTACACATTTGACGTAAGATTAGTCAAAAGAAACAGGATTTTTCTTTTCAAAGAGTTTTTCCAAAGCAAGGCCTATCAAGTTACGACAGGACCAAGTTCCTCCCTCTGCATCAAGTCTGAGTGAGGCAACCCAGCATGGGGAATAGGTTTCCAAAAGCCAGTTCCAAAGCCAGGGATAGGTCCTGACTCCACTGCTAGGAGCCTCACAAACAGACCGAACAACACAACTGTCACTCACATGCAGAGGTCCTAGGTGGGTCTCACGAAGGCTCCATAGCTGTATAGTGAGATGAGAAGATGGTGGAAGTGGAATAAATAGGGGGTGAGGGAAAGGGAGGGAGGGAGAAGAGAAAGGGGAAACTGGTTGGAATGTAAAATAAATTCAATTAAAAAGATATTTACATGAAAAAAGTGATATGGAACTGAACAGATAGTTTTCAAAAGAAGAAATTAAAGTTACTTGAAATCTCATGTCATTCCAGTAATGACAGCTCTGATCAAGAAAGCAAAAGGCAAAAATGCTGATGAGGATTTGTTGAAAGGAGAACAGTTATTGACATTGTTGACTGGAGTGGAAAGTGATACCATTGCTGTGGAAAACATGGTGAAGATTTCACAGAAAGCTAAAATGGGAGCTACTATCTGAGCCAGTGATACCACTCTTGGAAACATGCCCAAAGACTCTACATTTCATGGCAGGGATGCCTGCACATGTGCAATCCCTGCTTCTCTATTCAACATGTCTAGAACTACATAGATGTTTACCAATTAACTAATGGATTATGAAACTATGGTACAGATACATGATGGAATTTCACTCAGTACTTAATAAAATGAACTTCTGAAATTTGCTGGCCAAAGGATGGAATTGGAAAACTACATACTGATGAAGGTACCCATGTACAGAAGGACAGATGCTATCTCTTTTCTCTATAGCTCACATATGAATCATATCTTTAAATTTTTAGATTTCTTTAAGTTCAAATGGGTGTCAGAAGACATAAGGAAGCAAGAAAGGAGCCATGGGTAGATACAGGAAGGCCTTAATGGGTAGGGTAATAAGACACAGGTGATGTGAAATTAGAGAAGACAATGTTAGGCATGGAAATTGTTAAAGGACACAGAGCAAGGGTTTGAACAAAAGATAGGGACAGGAAGAGGGTTAACAACAACCAAGGATGTCTGAAAAGTCATATAGGAACCTTTGTTTTTGGTTGCCCGTAAGAACTATGTGGTAATAATATTATTGAAAACCACATACACTTTGAATGCAGATTGTAGGAAACAGTGTTGGAGCTGAGCTGGATGCTCTCTCACAGTTGGCTATTGTTCAGTGCTGAAAGATGCTATTGGGCTGCTGAGGGAGGGGACCTCATCATCAATCTTATTCAGCTTCAGATCCTGTCCTGTGTGTGACAATATTGACCTGCCAGGTGAGATATGAAGCAGTACTAGCATGATTTCTTAGAGATTAACCAACCACTTTCACATTGGATTTCTCTGCTACATAGGAAAGTATTACATGCTTGATACCGTAAAACAAAGCCTATGGCTGGTGATGTCACAGGCTTCAGAAGGGAATAGACATATGAGCAAATATCCTCCAAATTTTTCATACTGTAGTCTAGTGCTGTTTTCATCATTGGGAAGAGAAAATTCTTTTTGTAGTGGGCATGAATTAATGCAGAGCCTTTTACTGGTCAATGTGCTTATACTATGAAGCTGTAGATTGCTCAGCTCTATACATGGGATATCTATAGTAAACCCTGTGAGGCTCAGTGATCATGGCACAGAGAAGTAAAGAGCAAGAAGATGTGGAGGGGTGTTATAAAACACTGTTTTCTGAATATGACATTCCACTGCAGTCATGATCACACATGATCTGTGAATACACACACAAGACCAATACATAATGAGACATTGCAACATTTCATTTTGGATCATGGAGGTCTTATCTCTCCCAAAGGAGCTATGATCAGCACAGGAGAGGTCAACATTTCCTTAAGTGTTGTAGATACTGAGAGGTTTCCCATGTCCTATTCAATAATGTCTTACCCCTGCCAAAGCAAGTAACCCTCATAAAAAATCAGTGAGACAAAAAGTACAAAAACAAAAACATGACAATAGCAAGGTGAGCAGTTTGGGGGAAAAAGGGGTCTGCAAGAGCAAAAGGAGATAAGGGAG
The DNA here is from genome assembly GCF_943737965.1 of Phodopus roborovskii. Classification (NCBI taxonomy): domain Eukaryota; kingdom Metazoa; phylum Chordata; class Mammalia; order Rodentia; family Cricetidae; genus Phodopus; species Phodopus roborovskii. The sequence continues at coordinate 26,978,143 of NW_026126409.1, forward strand.
GACAGTATATAATGAATATGTCACAAAACAGCACATATACATACATATATATGTAAAATGGTGTTAAATTAAAACATATCTCTTCAATAACAGTAAAACTGGATAATATATTAAAATAATATAAAATAAACAAAACAACAGCACATTAGAAACAAAACTCCACATCTAATTATGTAAATAAGAGTTGAGACATGAGCAAAGTCAAAGAAACAGAGGGTTAGGGATTGAGTTCAATGTTAGAGTAATTACCAAGCACATGGGTTCAATTCTCCAGCACTGTGTGTGACCAGGTAAGGGTAGAGAGAGATTGAAGGCTACAGTATGAATCTGCTTTGGTTGAAGTTAACAAGGAAGTTAATAAAAAGGATGTGTTGACATATATAACTAAATATAAATTGTTTGGAGATAGCTTGTTTTTTTTTTTTTTAACAACAGTAGCAACTTGTACTGATCATTTGTATAACAAACTGGCCTCATATGAAGGAAGTTAATAAGAAAGATATGTTGACATATATAACTAAATATCAGTTGTTTGAGGAAGTGCTATCAATAAACATTTTATCCTAAGCTTATATTTAGGTTCCATTAACAGTACTTGCCTCTTGTTTTAATAATACACATATAAAAATACAATTTTTCATATTTCATTTGTAGGTTTTGATAAACTCTCCAATATTTTCCTTGGAGAAAAGACAGAAAGTTTCTAAAGTTTCTAAACACAATTCTCGATGTTTATTAACTGAGAACTATTGTCTGTTTCCTTCCATTTAAGTATTTGTCCTTTAAAATAATCAATAGCATAAGACAGAAAGATGTAAAACACACATACTCTGTATCTCTACACATTGATCCAACACTTAGAAAGATAAAACAATTGATTTTAATTCAGAGTTTTAATAAAATTAAAGTTTGAAAACAAATATTTGTTGAATTGATTGTAGAAATTCTTAATATTTTGATATGATACCTAAAGTGTATTTAATGAGGTAATTTGGTCTCATACATAGGATAATGTATGACCCCTTTTTTCTTTTTCTGTTATGAATTTCTCATGTTGAATAAATAATATTACCATGATGATAACAAAACTTCTACTATAAGAAGAGTTTTTAAATCTCAGTATAAAACAAATATTAAAAAGTCAGCATAGTAGTACATATTGTAATGCCAAGATTTGGAAGGCTGAGGCAGGAGGATTATGGCTCATCCATGTATATCCTTTATTTATATCTAGTATAGTTAACAGTTGATTGGATTATTTCAGGGTGTCTGTATCTTTGAGTTCTTTATGTTACCAGATACTAGTATAACAAGATTTCATCTAACTTTTTTTATTAATTTATTTTATTTTATATAACAAAGTCCAATTAAATGAAAACAAACATTTATACACAATATTTGGGAATTTGGGCGTCGTTCTTTCCAAACTACTTCCTGCTGGTAAGAGACGCTGTCATGGGGGATTAGAAGAAGATTCAGAAATCCTGGCTGTAGTCTGTAAGGCTGCTTTGTCCAGCTGTTTTGAATGTAGGATCACCTGGTACTCTGTTTCAGGCGGTCTGGCATGACCAAACCACATTAGTCTGGAAGGAATCCACATCTTTTCATTTTCTGTGGAAACAAAAATAGAAATCCTTTTGCGCAGTAATTTGTCCTTCAACTTAAATTTTGGAGTCAAATTTATTATTTTAGATGTCGATCCCAGTTCCCTCTCCCTCCCTCCCTCCCTCCTTCCTTCCCCTTTACCCTCTCTGCTACATGCACTCTAACCACCCTCCCCTCCCATCCCGCCACCCCAATTCCATATGTAGGGGAATGCCATCCAGTTGGGGTCATGTAGATCTGACAGATCATGTGAAGTAGGGACTAGAGCTTCTCTCCTGTCTCTAGATTAAGGCAGTTATCCCTCCATGGGGGATATGTTCGCAAAGTCCTTTTGTGCACCAGGGATACATCCTGGCTCCACTGTCTGAGGTCTCTCAGACTGCTCAGTCCTTCTGGCTGAGACCCATATTCAGGGGGGGGGGCCTGAGTCAGTCCCATGCTGGCTTCCCAGCTATCAGTCTAGTGGCCGTTAGCTCCTCCTTGTTCAGGTCAGCTGTCTCTATGTGTTTCTGCCGCATGGTCTTGTCCTCTCCATCAGCATCTGGGTTCTAGTTCGACTCAGTGTTTATGTATGGGTGTTTGATCCATGGATAAGTTAGTTGTTGATCTCACTCTCTGGGAAGGGCATTTATGATAGCCTTTCCACGGAAGCTCAAATTGTTAGTTGGGAGTAGTCTTGTAGTTCTCTAGACATTTCTTTGTGTTCAATTTTATCTTCAAACCAATATTGGCTCCTTCTTTTATGTTCTCTCTGTCTGTCTCTCTCTCTCTCTCTCTCTCTCTCTCTCTCTCTCTCTCTCTCTCTCTCTCTCTTTCCTATCTTCTCTTCCTAACCAGGCTCAATCTTCCTGGTTGCACATGTTTTCCTTTCTTCCCCCTCATTTTCTCCTATTTCTCTCTCCATTCACTGCCCCCCCACTTCACCTGTGCTCTGGGGGACTTGTCCCTTCCCAGTTCTGTGAGGGACTCTATATGAATCTCTTAGAATACACCTTGTTTCCTAGTTCCTCTGGTGATGTGAATTATAGGCTGGTGTTCCTTTGCTCTAGGTCTAAAATCCATATATGAGTGAGTACATACTGTGTTCCTCTTTTTGTGACTGGGTTACCTCATTCAGGATGGTTTCTTCAAGTGCCATCCACTTGCCTGTGAATTTCAAGATACCATTATTTTGTTCTGCAGAGTAGTATTCCATTGTGTAGATGTGCCACATCTTCATTAACCATTCTTCAATTGAGGGGCATCTAGGTTGCTTCCAGGTTCTTGCTATTACAAATAGTGCTGCTATGAACATAGTTGAACAGATGTCTTTGTTGCATGGATGTGAATCCTTTGGGTATATGCCTAAGAGGGGGATTGCCGGGTCCTGTGGTAAACTAATTCCCATTTTTCTGAGGAACCGCCATACTGATCTTCAAAATGGCTGTATGAGTTTGCACTCCCACCAGCAGTGGAGGAGTGTTCCACTATCTCCACATCCTCTCCAACATAAGTCATCACTGGTGTTTCTAATTTTAGCCATTCTGGCAGAGGTAAGATGGTATCTCAAAGTTGTTTTGATTTGCATTTTCCTGATAGCTAAGGATGTGGAGCATTTTCTTAAGTGTCTTTCAGCCTTTTTTATTTCCTCTATTGAGAATTCTTTCTTCAGTTCTGTACCCCATTTTTTAATAGGGTTATTTGGTGTTTTGTTGACTAGTTTCTTGAGTTCTTTGTATATTTTGGAGATCAGCCCTTTGTTGGATATAGGATTGGTGAAAATCTTTTCCCAGTCTGTGGGCTGCCGTTTGGTCTTGTCCACTGTGTCCTTTGCCTTACAGAAGCTTCTAAGTTTGAAGAAGTCCCATTTATTAATTGTTTCTTTCAGTGTCTGTGCCCCTGGAGTTATGTTCAAGAAGCAGTCTCCTATACCAATTTGTTCAAGGGTACCTCCTACTTTTTTTGTGTCTTTTGTGCTTTCTCTTTCTCCTTTTCTCCATCCTCAATGCATCTACTTTGCCTATTTAACAACATTTCTTATTCCTCTCATATGAGCTTCTCTAGTTTCATAAGCTATACCCATTCTCACAGTCTTCTATTTATATACATACCAAAATGAAATGTTAAAATCTACATACAGGAGTAAATGTCTGAGTTCTTTACAAGAGGAAATTACTTCAATTAATCTAATAATTTCTATTTCTATCCACTTTCCCACAAGTTTCATAAGTTTTTCCTAAAATCTGGGTAAATTACACACAGACACTATGCAGCTTGACTTGAGATAAGGTATTCCAATTCCTCTAGCATTGCCTTTTGATCTATGTGTCACTTTCTGACTTGAAATGAAGTAGCCCATTATTTCCAGCACTGTCTTTCTTTGTAGGATGACTATGACGATTAAGGATCTTTGTGTGTTTGTCTGTTTCCATGAAAAACTCTGTATTATTTTCTTTTTTTCAATGAATATTGACCTTGGGATTTTTATGGCAATTTTAATAAAATCTATACATCATTTTTTGGTATATAGCCACTTTCACAATATTAAATTTCTCAATTCATGAGCACAGAAGGCCTTTAATCTCTTTCTTCAATGTCCCCAGAGGGACAGGACTGATGCCCCAGACATACCTTTTTTCAACATACCTTTTGCCCAAATTCCTTCATCCCCCCACATTTTTATCCTCACAGCTTCTCCTTCTATTTATTGCCTCTTTTCTCCTTTCATTCTATTATCTAAATACTAATCAATAGTCACACTATATGTGTTTTTCTTTTTGTTCTGTTTCTTTTTACTACTACGTGTGGTTAATATATTAGTTTACAAAGTACTATTACCATCCTTTTACTCTTTAACATGATTAGGGCATAAGAACTATTTATTTCATAGTTGACTTTTATTCCATTTCTATAGTGGGTCTACCCTTGGATAAGGTTTGTTATTGCACACAATATTCTATTTAAAGGTGAGGACTAGGGAATAAGTATTCTGCCCTAGACACAGTTTATCAGAGAAAAATAACACTGCAGGCATATTAGAATTTATTCCCTCATAAAAAGTAAAAACCCTTGCTCTGAAAATAGAATGGTGCTTTAAATTAAAAAAATTCAGTCAATGATCTAACTCTAGATGTACAAAATCACAAATAACATGAAAAATCAATGCAATACATCTCCAAAATCTAGTAATCCAAGAGTTATGCTCTGATCAGTTCATCTACTGTCTCAAAAAAAAAAAAAGTACCTATTGTCCAAGTCAGACACTATATTAAGGTAAAGGGACAGAAATAAATATTCCAAGAAAATAGAATCAGGATATAAGAGGGCATGGCTGCTCAAATATCTGCCAAAGTAGAATTCTGTAGTGAGATAGTCCTTCTGTGTCACTGACAATGCCCATTGGGGGGTGGAGTCATTGGCGGAAGTGACCTGTGGAAGGAGGTTGGAGGAAGAGCTGGGAAAAGCTCTCTTCTTGGTGGGACTTTATAAGACCTTCAGTCTGATACATCAGAAGAAGAACTACAAGTAACAGGGCATGAAAAAGACTTAATTTTTTCCCCACCATTTAGGGTCAGGGGAGATTTCCCTGTATCTATTAATGAAAAACCAGCAACGAAAAAACACCCAAAATGTGTCGTTGCATATCAGTGGGAACCAATACGTATGAAAGATTTAAAAGGTATAAAGGAAGCAGCAGTCTCTTATGGCATGCACTCACCTTATGTGAAGCAATTAGTAGAATCATGGGTAAAGAATAACAAGGTAACCCCTAAGGATTGGGATCAATTAATATCAGCTTCCTTGAAAACTCCTCTCAATTAGAATGGAGGGCTTTATGGAGAGAGGAAGCAAAAGCTCTTGAACTTCAGGGCTTGAAGAAAGGTTATAAAGCTCCCCAAGATAAAATTCTTGGTGAGGGTCTTTATGCTGACCCAGAAACCCAAGCTGCTTATGATGAACATATCTTGTCTCTATGCAGTACAGCTTGGGATAAGGTTCATGAATTAGGACAGAGGATAGAACCCTATACTAAGATAAGGCAAGGACCTAGAGAACACTTTAGTGTCTTTCTAGAAAGATTATCTATGGCAGTACAATTAGAGGTAGCAGATATAGATGCTAGGCAAATACTCTTAGAATATTTAGCTTATGAGAATGTGAATCCTCAATGCAAACAGGTGCTTTGGCCTTTAAAAATGTGATCAGCACCCTTGGATGAATGGGTCCTGTATACAGGCAACATTGAGTATAATGACAATAAGACTGAAGCATGGGTAGGAGAAGCCATATCTAAAGGTCAGAGAAGACATCAAGATAACAGAGTTCCTTACTATGGTGACTTAGAAGCTTGGGTAGGAGAAGCCATCTCCAAAGGTTTGAAGAGATATCAACATGTCACATGTTATAACTGTGGTAAGATAGGACATCTAAAAAGAAATTGTAGGCAAAGCTTCCCTAGAAATAACACTCCCAGGAATGAATCAAACAGAATGCCTCAGCCTCCTGGGTTATGTAGAAGGTGTGGCAAAGGCAGACAATGGACAAATGAGTGTAGATCGACAAGAGACAAGCAAGGAAACCCTTTACCATCGGGAAACTCCTTGGGGGGGCCTCCTGAAGACCCCCACGTCACAGGTGGTCCGAACATTCCCAGTCACAGTGGAAGACAATCTCCCACAGGACAATTAGAAAATTCTGTGCCTATTATAAAAACTCATACCGCTCTGGATGACAAACTAGTGACGGAAGTTGAATCAAACATGACAGAAGGAAATAAAAAACGTATATTTTGGCAAACCACTATAAATAGTCATAGGCCTAGATTGATAGTTAAGATAATACACTGTTTGAGGGTCTCCTGGACACAGGGGCGGATGTAACTATCATAGCTAATAAATCTTGGCCTCGAAGATGGCCCCTGCATGAGGTAAATGTTCAATTCTTAGGGATTGGAACCCTGTCTCAGGTAAAACAAAGCACGAGATGGATTGAATGTATAGGACCAGAAGGACAGAGAGGAAGGTTGAGACCATATGTGGCTGATGTAGTGATAAATTTATGGGGTCGTGATCTATTACAGCAATGGAATACACAGATTAACATTCCTCCAGTATTAGATAGGAACCATAAACAACCTCATGATTGTGGAAAAAATATTATAAAGTACTATACAAGACATAAAGCAAATATTCAGGCTGTACAAATAACAGAATACAAGTGCTGAACAAACAGAGGAACCAAAAGCCCTACCTTTAAAATGACTAACAGAGGAACCTGTCTGGGTAGGACAATGGCCTATGACCTCTGAGAAGTTAGAAGCTTTAGAAATCCTGGTTCAGGAACAGCTAAATGCTGGACATATTGAGGAATCAACCAGCCCTTGGAATTCTCCTGTATTTGTGATAAAAAAGAAATCTGCTAAATGGAGAATGCTTACAGACCTGAGAGCCATCAATAAAGTTATCCAGCCAATGGATTCTCTACAGCCTGGAATGCCCTTGCCTTCTTTGATACCCTATTATAGTTATTGTAGCCTATTATAGTTATTGATTTAAAGGATTGCTTCTTCACTATACCTTTACAAGAACAAGATAAAGAGAAATTTGCCTTCACAGCACCTAATTACAATAATTCTCAAGCGATGAAGAGATATCAATGGAAGCTTTTGCCACAGGGAATGCTAAATAGTCCCACCCTGGGCCAATATTTTGTACAAAAACCGTTAGAAATAATTCGTAAACAGTTTCCACAATCCATAATCTATCATTACATGGATGATATATTGTTAGCTGACTCTAAAGGAGAAATATTAGAAAAAATGTTTGAGAGAGTAAAGGAAGTTTTACCTCGCTGGGGATTACAAATTGCACCTGAAAAAAATACAAAAAGGAGAGTCTATCAACTACTTAGGATATAAAATAGGTCTACAGAAAATTAGACCACAAAAAGTAGAGATCAGAAGAGATTGCTACCAGACTCTTAATGATCTTCACAAATTACTAGGAGAGATTTTTCAACTGCAAACCATTATTGGAGTAGAAGGGCATGATTTGAAAAAACCTGAAAATGGCCCTAAAAGGAGATAAGGACTTGAATAGTCCACGAATACTATCAGCTGAATCTGAGAAGGAATTAGAATGGGTAGAAAAGAGGATACTAGAAGCACATGTGGACTGTGCAGATCCAAACCTAGACTGTATTCTGGTTATATTACCACCTAGAGAATATCCTTCAGGGATTTTGATGCAGAGAGAAGTATCATATTAGAATGGATATCCCTACCACATAAGCAGAATAAAAAACTAAAAACATATATAGAAAAGATCTCTGACTTGATTATAAAAGGTAAATTAAGACTTTGTCAGCTAATAGGAAGGGTCCCAGCAGAAATTATAGTACGTTTAACTAATGAGGAAATTTCCTCTTTATGGAAAGATAACGAATATTGTCAGAGAGCTTGCAGTAATTTTTTGGGAACGATTAGCAACAACTATCCCAAAACTGAGAGAATCAAATTCATAAAGAAAACGATTTGGATCCTTCCACACATTGTAAGAAAAACACCTATTTCTGGAGTTCATACATTCTACACTGATGCAAACAAATCAGGTAAGGCAGGATATAAATCAGGAAAAATTAGCAAAGTGGTTCAAAGCCCTTACAATTCTGTACAAAAGGCAGAATTGTATGCCATTCTCATGGTACTTATGGATTTTAAAGAACCCCTCAATATAGTTACTAACTCTCAATACACAGAGAGAGTCATTTTACACATTGAGACTGCAGAATTTATTCCTGACAATACAGAATTAACTTCATTGTTTATACAGTTACAAGATATTATCAGAAAGAGGACTCAATGTATATATATAACACACATCAGATCCCAAACGGGTCTGCCAGGTCCTCTAGCACAAGGCAATGATGAAATTGATCATTTATTGATAAGAAATGTGCTAGAAGCCTCAGAGTTTAATAAGAAACACCACGTGAACAACAAAGGTTTAAAAAAGGATTTTTCTATCACTTGGGAACAGCCAAGGAAATAGTACTACTTGCTCATTCTATAACCAAACTCCTTTACCACCAGGCAGTAACCCTACAGGTATAAATAGGAATGAAATATGACAAATGGATGTGTTTCATTTTGCAGAATTTGGAAAATTAAAATATGTACATCACACTATAGACACATTTTCAGGGTTTCAATGGGCTACTGCTCTGAGCTCTGATAAGGCTGATTCTCTTATCACACACCTATTAGAGGTAATGGCCATTATGGGCATACCTGCACAAATAAAAACTGACAATGCTCCAACATATGTCTCCAGCAAATTGAAATAGTTTTTTGAGTATTATAACATAAAGCACATAATTGGTATATCACACAATCCTACAGGACAAGCAGTGGTTGAGAGATCCAATCGTACTTTAAAAGAAATGCTCCATAAACAGGCAGGAGGAACCAAGACACCCAAACACAGATTACATAATGCTTTATTAACATTAAACTTTCTTAATGCCAATGAAAAAGGAAAAACAGCTGCAGAATGACACTGGAAAATAGAAAAACTTCTGAACTAAATCAGCCAGTGTATTTCAAGGATGTACTGACCTCAGAATGGAAGGCAGGATATGTGTTACGTTGGGGTAGGGATTTTGCATTTGTAGCTACAGGAGAAGAAAAACTATGGATACCATCTAAGTTAATCAAGATCTGAGTTGAACAAGAGAAACATCTTAATGAAGAGAAATGACAAGTCATCCTACAAATTAGGTTCCATGAGGTGTGCAGAGGCCTCTCAAAGGTAGGGAAAGTGTTCTGTTCTTGTTCTTACAGGAAAACAGAGAAAACCTATCATCAAACAGCCAAAAGACACTGAACATGTAGGTACCTATAAAAGAGAAGACAGCTCTTCAAAAACAATCACTTAATGAAGCAGAATCTGATATATGGTAAAAATATTTAATTGTAGTAAACTATTTCTATACAGAAATCTATTTCTACTATCTAGTATTCCTGAAGTCCCAATTCATGTAAACCAATGCTGGCTTTGGAGTTGGATTTGGCTTTCCTTCTCTAAATTCAAGCATGTTGTTAAGATTAAATTCATGGTTTCTGTCTTAAATCAAGAAGCCAATTGGTGTAAGGCAGAAGAAAACAAAATCTGGGGACTCATTTCTTATATGCAATTTTCTCTCTGAAATCCTAATTTTCTCACATACGTTTTAATGCTTATTGTTGTCTTTCCCTAATGCATACCTTAAAACTTGAAAATTTTACTTTAATATTGATGTGTAACTTTTCCACAAGGAATAATAACGATTCATAACAGCAGTCTTTGAACTCTCGGGAAAGAAGATGGGGCCCCACATCTTCATTTCCACTTGACTTAACCTGAACTACAAACTTCACCCTAAAACTGGTTTGAGACTGTTTTGCTTGAGACAACTCATGACTAGCTAGCTGTAATGGTGCACCTCTTTATTTCACCGTGGCCAGAGTTTCAAATAGAACTACAGTCAAGAATTTTCTGCAACACATTGACTAGCTACACTAGCTACAGATGTCACAGCCAGTTCTGTTGAGAAATTTGGTTGCTAAAAATTTTCTTCCTACAGGATCCATTGGAGCAATCATTGTCCCATTTCGGTAAGAAGTAACCTTAAGATAATGTCGCCCCCTTTCCCTTTACTTGGAATTTTGGGATAATAGTCATCGTCTTTGGGTTGGTTTTAGTTATTTAGGGTTGGGTATGGAAGGAGATGCTTACACTCGGGTTTATCTTTTAGACAGTAATAGGGAATGGTTGGGAAAGGTATTGTTTAGATGGGATATAGGTAGTTTAGCCTATTTTCTTGTGAATTTGAGTAAGAATGAGAATTTTACAGCTTACATTGTTATGTATTCTTATATGTGGTAAGCTATGTAAAATTAAGTTTATATTTTGTTATATTGTGTGAAATCTTTCCACTTACGATGTTTTATGCACATTAATTTTTTTTTACCATATTCTATGTATGTATACTTTTCTTGTATTCAAGACATTTTGTATATTGATACAATTTGGGATATTTATCATGCTGCCCTTTATACTTCTACCTCCTGTCTTGACATTTCTACTCTACCTCTATTTTAGGGATTTATATGTATATATATGTACATAGTTATATTGTTTAAGTATTTGTTCCTGCTTTACTCAGGGAAGTTTTAATCAGTTTTTTAGCTAAGTTCCTGAGTATTACAGATTATCTTCACTCATGTTTCCTGTACCTATGAGATTGGTCAGATATAGATGCTTAATCTTCAATCACTTCATAGACATGCAGAACATGACATTTAAATATTTTAATATTAGTACTGTTGACATGAAACACTGTTGTTCCTGACAGCATCATGCACTTTCCAGAAAATATGTTGGGCACTGTTGTTGCTCCTGCTGGAGTTCATTCTCGCCTCAGCTAATAGCCTGTTGGGCAAAGAACTGCCCCCACCTTGACCACTGATTTGGACATGCAGTCCTATGTGCTTGCAGGAGACAAATATAGAAGACTGCTGGACCTTGCCAAGTCAGGGTAAGACAGCCTGCTGTTGTTGTGGTCTGTCAGATACTCTAGGCCTTAGCCAAAACTGGGTGTACCAACGTTGCTGTGAGACCTTGGTGACTGTCCAGGTAGCCTGCTCTTTCTGTCCTCGCTGCACCTTTTGGAAGTTGCCCATCTGCACTTCCTGTCTGCCCTAGTATTGTTATTTTCCCTCTCAGATCTTGATGAGGTTGAAGATTAAACTATCACAACTATTATTCTCTCTTCCTAGTTAGATATATTAGGTACTAGACTTAAGCTTTCCAGCTTAGGACAACTATATTTTAAACTCTGTTATGCCTTCACTCTAGGACTAGATGTGTGGGTTGTTTTGTTCTCAATTTTCCTTTTCTTAGAGCACACTTGTTATTCACTGTTTTGTATATAGTTTTGTATCAAGCCTAAATCTTTTCTTTAGTCTAAAAGGGGAATTGTAGTGAAATATTCACTTTGTCTGCTTCTGTGGCACTGACCACACCCATTGGGGGTGGAGCCAGGGGCGGAAGTGACCTGTAGAACTAGGTCTGAGGAGGAGCCCAGGAATGCTCTCTTGCTGGTGGGACACATAGAGGAGAACATCTGGTGGAACCTGCTGGTGTTCATCTGTCTAGGTTGTAAGTTATTTCTCCCTGAATAAACATTTGTTTGGCCTATTTGTTTATCCTGGCCCTTATTAAACCATGATACATTGGGGTTAAATGGTATTGTAGATTAGATGCACTTAGCAGACACTTAAAGAGCACCCCATCCAAGCACCTGCAAAATACACATTCTTCTCAGCAACCCATGGACCAATCAGTTGTTCAGACATAAGGACACACACACACAAAAAAATCTTAGCGAATACAGGAAATCTAAAGAAACTTCCTAAAGCAATTTGACCTTCCTGAAATAAAATTAAAGATCAACAGGAAGAAAATCCATAGCAAACTAACAGACTCACAGAGATTGAACAACACATGGATGAATGATGAATGAGTCACAGATGAAATCAAGAAGAAAATGAAAAAGTCCCTACACTGTATGAAAATGAAGATCACATCACAAAATGAGTTGCAATGGAAGCAGTACCAAGAGGAAAATTCAGAAACAAAAGTGCTCATTTTAAAGTCAGGGTAGACTCAGATACCTTAACCTTACATCTCAGTATGCTGAAAACAAAAATAAGTCAAATCCCAAAGAAGTAGACACAGAACATAACTACTATCATGGCAGGGATTAGAAAAATAGAAATAAAAAAATCAAATAATCAAAGAAACCAAGACTTATTTCATTGGGATTATAAAGAAATAAACAAACCTTTAAGCCAAAGAACTGACAAGAATGGAAAAAGTCCCCATTTTAACAAGACAGAGAGCTATTACAACAGATAATGATAAAATTCTGAAATGAAATCATAAATAGATTCTTTAAAATATATTTTACAAATATGTGTGTGCCTGAATGTATGTACATATACTATGTGTGCAGTTCCATTGGGGGCCAGGAGATGGTGGTGGATCTCTAGAAATGGAGTTATAGACTGTAAGCAGCCTAATGAGGGTGCTGAAAACTAAACTATAGATCACTGGAAGAACACCAAGTACTCTTAACTGTTGAGCAATCTCTCTAGTGGCAGGCCACTTCTTAAAGCCATATTTCACTTAACTGAAAAATCTAATAGAAGTGGTCACATTTCTAGATGCATATGAATGCCAAACTTAAGCAAAACTGCTATAAATAATTCAAACAGCTCTATAGCATGCATTGCTATTGAAGCAGTGATTAAAATCACCACCAAACAACACTGCCAACAACAGAAATGTCCGGACCTGAATTAACACATTGCAGACAGAATTCCATCAGGCCTTAAAGAACAACAAACATCAACCCTGCTCAAATTATTCCATACAATAGAAAGGAAAGAATTTTTCTAGACATAGCTTTACAAAGTCAGTGTTACCCTGATACCAAATCCAGTTAAAGACACAACAGAATTAAACACCTGTCTTCCTTGTGAATATAGATATAAAAATTCCCATAAAATATTTTCAAACTAGGGGTGGGAAAGATGGCTTAGTTGGCAAGAGCCACGGCTACTCCTGCAGAGGACCCACGTTCTGTTTCTAGGACCTCAATGTCATCATACATTCTTCTCAAACTCCAGGTCCAGTAGTTTTGATACCCTCGTGTGGCGTCCACAGATGCCAGCCACTCACACAGCACACTTAGATACATAAAATAAAAATAGATAAATTCTCAAAATCAAAGCAGTCAGCCACAAGTGTGCCATTGTTTGCTAATATTGGAAGCCATACTCCTTGATATTCCAAACTGCACTGAAGACCTGCTGATCTCCAGGGAGTTCCTGTCATCATCAGACAGGGACTATGCAGTCCTAATACCATGCCCATAGACTGAACAGCTACCAGATTCCCAGTCTCTCTCCCATGCTGGAGCAGTATAATCCAATCTAATAAATTACCCTTTGTACTAAATAATAATTCTATCCATTCGGTTCCTCTGGAGAACCCTAACTAATATAGGAACTAAACAGAGTGTTCTCAAAGAAGAAATATACACAGCCAATAAATATTTTAGAAAGGGTTCATCATCCTTAACCACCAGGCAATTGCAAATGAAAATGACCTTGAAATTCCATTTCACTCCAGTCATAATGGCTGTCATCAAATAAATGGAAGGTAACAAATGAAAGTGAGGGTGTGGAGATGGGAGAATATATACAGGGCTGGTAGAAGTGTCTATTGATATCAAAGCAGATACGTCTTAAAAATCCAAAACTAGAGCTATCATAGGACAAAGCTATATAACTCCCAGGCAAATACCCAAAGGACTTTCTTTCTACCACAAAGTTACTTGGACTTCCTGTTTCTTGCTGCTCACAATATCAAGGAATAACTATGTAATCTACATAGAAGTCTATCAACTGGTGAATAGGTAATGAATATGGCATACATTCATACAAAATGGATTTATTTATTTATTTTTACCTCAAAAGCAAATGAAATTCTCAGTTTTTCAGGAAAATGTAATGAATGTGAAAGCTTAGACACAGAAAAAAATAATTATCACGTGTTTTTTCTATAATACATAAGTGCATTTGTGCAGAAGTTTATATAGAGGCTAAGTAACTAAAAGGGGCCACCTGAGAGTCATTAAAGTGGGGCAGGGTAGTAGAAGATATGTGATATGGGAGTGGAAGGGGATACTGAGGTTATTGGTGGTGTAATGGTTTAAGAATTCTGAAGAAGGTCAGGAATGGTGATGCCTCCTAAAGTTCTTTTATTGTATAGGGATGTTTTGGCTATTCTGGGTCTTTTGTTTTTCCATATAAAGTTGATTATTATCCTTTCAAGATCAGTGAAGAATTGTGGTGGGATTTTAATGGAGATTGCAGTGAATCTGTAGATTGCTTTTGGTAAGATTGCCATTTTTACTATGTTTATCCTACCTATCCAAGAGCATGGGAAATCTTTCCATTTTCTGGTATCTTCTTTAATTTCTTTCTTTAGAGTCACAAAGTTCTTATTATATAGATCAGGTCTTTTACTTGTTTGGTAATCGTTACACCAAGATACTTTATGTTGCTTGTGGCTATTGTAAAGGATAATGTTTCTCTGATTTCTTTCTCTGTCTCTTTGTCGTCTGAAAAAAGTACGGCTACTGATTTTTTTGAGTTTATCTTGTATCCTGCTAGTTTGCTAAAGGTGTTTATCAGCTGTAGGAGTTCCCTGGTAGAGTTTATTGGGTCACTTATGTAAACTATCATCTCATCTGCAAATAGAGACAGTTTGAGTTCTTCCTTTCCAATTTGGATCCCCTTCATCTCCCTTTGTTGTCATAGCATTAGCTAGAACTTCTAGTATGATATTGAAGAGATATGGAGAAAGAGGGCAGCCTTGCCTTCTTCTGATTTTGGAGGAATTGGCTTAAGTTTCTCTCCATTCAGTTTGATGTTGGCAGTTGGTTTGCTGTATATTGCTCTTATTATGTTTAGGTATGTTCCTGTTATCCCTGACCTCTCCAAGACCTTTATCATGAAAAGGTGTTGAATTCTGTCGAAGGCTTTTTCAGCATCTAGAAAGATGATCATGTGGTTTTTCTTTTTCAGTTTGTTTGTATGGTGGATCACATTGATAGATTTTCATGTGTTAAACCATCCCTGCATTCCAGGGATGAAGCCTACTTGGTCATGGGGATGATTTCTCTGTTGTATTTTCGGTTTGCCAGTATTTTATTGAGTATTTTTGCATCGATGTTCATCAGGGATATTAGTCTGTAGTTTTCTTTCTTAGTTGTGCCTTTGTGAGGCTTGGGTACCAAGGTTATTGTGGCCTCATAAAAAGAGTTTGGCAATGAACCTTCTGTTTCTATTTTGTGGTAGAGTTTGAGGAGTAGTGGTATTAGTTCTTCCTTGAATGTCTGGTAGAATTCTGCACTGAATCCATCTGGCCCTGGACTTTTTTTGGTTGGAAGGCTTTCGATGACTGCTTCTATTTCATTGCAGGTTATAGGTCTATTTAAGTTGTTTGTCTGTTCTTGATTTAATTTTGGTAAGTGAGAGTTATCCAGAAACTTGTCCATTTCCTTTGAATTTTCAATTTTTGTGGAATACATATTTTCAAAGTATGACCTGAAAATTGTCTGGATTTCCTCTGTGTCCATTGTTATGTTCCCCTTTTCATTTCTGATTTTGTTAATTTGCATGTTCTCTCTCTGCTTTTTTTTGTTAATTTGGATAAAGGTTTGTCTATCTTGTTGATTTTCTCAAAAAACCAACTCTTCGTTGCATTGATTTTTTTTTGTATTGTTTTTCTGGTTTCTATTTTGTTGATTTTAGCCCTCAAGTTGATTATTTCCTGGCATATACTCCTACGGGGTGAGTTCGCTTCTCTCTGTTCTAAGGCTTTCAGTTGCCCTGTTAATTCTCTTATGTGACTATCCTCTGTTTTCTTCATATGAGCACTTAGTGCATTGACGTTCCCTCGTATCACTGCTTTCAAGATGTCCCATAAGTTCGGGAATGTTGTGTCCTCATTCTTTTTGAATTTTAGGAAGTCCTTAATTTCTTTCTTTATTTCTTCTTTGACCCAGGTGTGGTGCCATTGCACATTGTTCAGTTTCCATGAGTTTTCAGGTTTTCTGCTACTTGTATTTAAAGTAGCATGGTGGTCTGATAAGATACAGGGAATTATTCCTCTTCTCTTATATCTGTTGAGGTTTGTTATGTCACCTAGTATGTGGTCGATTTTAGAGAATGTTCCATGTGGAGCAGAGAAGAAGGTATATTCTTTTGTGTGTGGATGGAATGTTCTATAGATGTCTGTTAAACCCAGTTGAGACATAACTTCTGTTAGTTCTTTTGTTTCTTTTTCCGCACATCAGTGCTGCTCTCTAGTTCTTGTCAGAGACGCATTTTTTTTTGGCAGGGTAAGTGCCAACTGCACACATTTAGAACTGGTAAAAGTACTGAGAATAAATGATTTGTGAATGCCAAGTCAAAAATGTCACACCTGTGTCACCCTTACCATTGCAGAAGGGACAGGAAGAATATAAGAGTAGGAGGAAGGAATTGGAGGAGTGATGTGGCATGCTAATTTAGGGCATGACATGGCTATTTACTCTTCAATTAACAGATGCTGTGATTACCTACACAAAGTCTATACAATATTAGGCATGTCAATAATCAGCATGGAAATCAGAGAGGAGGTGGAGCTTATGAGGCCCCAAACATTGCTGAGGACTTATATAGTTCATCACTAAGGAAGAGACATTTTCTTCAGTGGTGTATCTACTGTACACAACTAGACAGCCATAATGAAATTCATTAACACTCCATCTTTCTTCTACCCCCTCTCTCTTACACACACACACACACACACACACACACACACACACACACACCATATATAATAAAAGTGAGGCCAGCTGGGAAAAGATGGAAAATAGCAGATATGGGAACAGAACAAAAAGGCTAACTGGGGTGGGGTGACTATGATAGAAACACACTGTATAAATGGATGAAAATGACACAATGAGATCCATTGATATGTCTAATTACTATATGCTAAAACCATCAGAAACAACAACAAAACAAGTAACCACAAATGTTAGTGACGACATTGAGGGAGATTAACTCTTAGAGTTGGTGGTGAGACTGTAAACTAGTGAGTGTAGCTAATGTGTAAATCCATTCAGATTCTTCAAAAACTTAAAGTTAAACTAACATATGATCTAGATATATCACTTCTGAAATGTCCAAAAACCTAAGTCTCCATCCTACATACTACACACTATATACTGTACAATATATACTATATACCATAGAGAGAGTTTGCTTATGTTCACTGTGAGTTCACTGAGGCAAAGCTATAACTAGCCCACTTATCCATAAACAGATAAATGACTAAAGGGCACATGTATCATATACACAGTTCAACTCTATTCAGCTTTAAAGAACAAAGCCATGACATTTCCAGGAAGACTGATAGAAATGGCGATCATGATGGTAAGTGAAATAATCCAGACTCAGACAATTGTCACATATCTCTCAAACTTAGAATCTAGCTTTAAATTTATTCATTTATTTATATGTACATAGACAAATCAGATACTAGATAGACGGATGGACAGATGGATGGACAGAGAGACAGACAGACGAGAAAGACATATATGAACGTAGAAAAGGGGCAAAGAAAGAGGGGGGAAAGGAAGTCTAAAAGGAGAAGTGGAGAAGACTGTAATAGGAAATATGCTTTCTAATAGCAGAACCCGGAACTATTGGCAGTGCAGAAGGGGACCAGGAACAGGAAATGACAGAGTGGGGAAGCTGGGGACTTGCAGTGGAGGATGAATAAAAGCAAATATAGTGATGAGTATGTGTGAAAAGAACAAAATGAAACCAGGTTACTTTGTATGATAACTTTCAAAAGTAATTAAAAACTAATAGCTGAAATGTCACAGAGAAAACTAGACTATCCAACTGTCAAAGAAAGGGCATGAGATCAGCATATTTACCTTCCAGATATTTCCTGCCAGCTACATAGTATTAGGTTCTTTTTTGTTTTCTTCTTTGAACGTGTCACACCCCCCCCCCCCCCAAACCAGTTGGCTCTCCCTGCCCACAGCAGCTTGCATTCCTTGTATGGGATGACTTTTTAGTAGAAACCAACCTCTTAGAAATAAATAAGGACTAACAACATGTGAATTGTACAAACATGGGGGTGGGCAGGGGGATTCTGGTTTGCAAACAGACTCATTTGAAAAATGTCCTGCTCCACCTACCTTTTCTGCTCTAGAGCTGTGTGTAGTTGCACAGCCAACGTACAGGTTTCATCCCTGACCTCCTGCTTCTAACTGTGCTACTCTACAAAGGCCATCTTTCTGAAAAGGGGACAGTACTATGTGACTCACAAGTACTGACATCTGGTAGGTATCAGGTATCAGGTAAATCCAAGCCTTTGTGATTATTTAAATAGAAATTCAGAGGGCTAAAAGAAACAGGTGATACACAAAATACAGACCCTAAACCTACTGCTACTTCTAACTGGCCACAGAAACACCATGCCGGGATGAAAGGAATTATAACCCAACTGTCAAGTGGACATGAAACCTCATTGTATACTGACTGGGCTGATATTTGTCCTCAGTAGTGAGTCTCAGAACACTCTTCCAGTGGAGTGACACCTTCAAGGACTCTCTTCAGAGCCTTTGGAACGCATACAAAAGATCCAATCAGCTTCATAACAACCAAGGAATTAGCTAGCTTGAAGGAAAATAGTTCATTCCATTCTATTTTGTCAGTGAAGGTCAAAGAGGACACAGTGAATTATCTAGGGAGACAAACATGCAGAAGGAGATTTAATAGTCAATTCCTTGCTTGTGATTTAGAGCCCTGAAGTCATGTTCTCTGTATGTTCCATGCTGAGCATAGTGCCTGCCATAGAATAGATGTCCCTAGATTATTTGACAACTAAATAAATAGACTGTATTTTAGAGCAAAGGGGAGGCAAAAGGAAGATACCAAATGCATAAAAGTCTGTTAGATGTACTCTTGACAAATAAGCCCATAGCAACACCATAGCAAATAAAAATGGTACATGAACTTGTTTGTTCTGTGAACTAGAAGGCTCATGCTTTGCCACAAGTTTTAACATTTGTATACAAAACTGATCTCTACCATTCACAACAAAGTTTTCCCACTTTGAGAAAGAAGTTGCAATATGAAATCTGGTCACCATCAATCACAAGCAATCCACATGTACTCTGTTAAAAGTTCTCTGTTCCAATGGGCAATGAATTTCATCTGCATGTTCTTTCACCCAGTGGTTCAATACAAAGTTCTTTTATTGATGCCCCTGTAAATGCTGAAAACTTACTGAGTCTCTACTAGTTGATAAAGTTGGTTCAATAAAGACAATTTAGTCTATCTACACAGTGAACACATCACTTCCAGGAATTTCCCTGCTAATGTGCCTTCTTAACACCCCCTTTACGCACCTCAGGAATTTTATCTTCTGTTGCAGGATATTTCTGCATTAGATTTTAAGAAACTGCTTAGTCTCCCATAGTAATTTATGAGATTAAGTAGAAAGGACACTAGACTTGGTTCTGATTTTGAGGTAGCACAAATTCACTTCATGACCTTGAATACATTGTGTAGGTTTACTAGGAAAACTTTTCCAGGATTGGAAGACTGTAAAAAGGGTGAGTTTTGAGGGGGAGGGAGTGAGGGAACTGGAGAAGAAAATTCAAATGCTAAGTACTAGGGTTCTAGAATTGACACCTATACAGACAGAGAAGTAGAAGAGAATAAAAGGCACAGATGAGAAATCAGAAGAGGCCAAAGAGTAACTGGGTCTTATAGCAAAGCAATGATTCTTGGTGTTCTCACTGGGAAAGAACATAACAAGTAGCAAAGGAAATAAATTACTATGGACATGTGAAGATGGAGGTCACTAGAAGAACTAAGATCAAGGCATTGTCAGCCTGACTGTCCAAGAGGTCACTCTAAGCCAATGATAGCATCACATACTAGCATAGTCAAGATTCAAGGGCAGCCTTGATTTCATTACCTAATTCACTAATGGTTATCAGCGGAGAATATCTCCAGGATCATAGACAAGAGTTAGAAAGAAAGACAAATTATGTACATCCCAACTGAAAGACTTTCTAGTCTTGGACAAATATGGAACATATCCAAAAATATTAGTGGCAAAAGAAATTTTCATGCTAGCCATTCTCATTCTCCAACTATTTGATGGTTGGAGGACACAGTTTAACATCAGGAAACCAGTGTCATAAAAGTGTCAGATTCATAAAACAGAAAAACAAAGGGGGCATGGGAATGAGAAAGTAAACAGAAATAGTTTCCTTGGATAGATCTGAATTGGCTTTCTGGGTATTCCAACACTCTAGATCAAGGTGTATGAGAGTCTGTAGTCTGCGTCATTTTTAAACTATGCTGCCCACATTAAAAAGAACAATTTATTGCCTCACTGCCACTTGATCTGTATGACACTGCCCAAATGAAGGAGAATGGAAAATGTACACCCCAAGAAAAAAAATGTAGCAAAAGGCCAGATGAATGTCAGAAATGAACAAAGCAAAGATGATGCCAAGATCACAACAGTTGAGATGCATGTGGCATCAAGGCTTCTTACATTGTATTAACCTCCAATTCTCCTATGATAGGGACCTGAGAAGTTCCTTTATAAGTCATCCCTTGCCCATGCTATCACCATAGCTCCTTCTCTCCATGCTATTCACTTTGACAGACATACAGGCTAATCCAAAGTATTAAATTTCCATCAACAAGGATCAACTTTGTTTGCTGAATGACAGGCTTGATCATCATCTGTTTTACAGCATGGTCCCTAAAATACTGAAAGTATGGAAGAAATGCTTGACTATAAAACATAAACTTATTAGCTCCAAGAGGGAATTACTCTATCTTTATGCTATTAATCAATCATTTTATATATGCTCCATCAGAATAAACAAAATGGCTAGGCCTGTTGACAAGTTCTAGTCCCACCAATATGGAAGGAGAAAAAAGTTGGCATGTTCATGGACATCCTGGGTTATATCCTGACTTTAAGGCTAGCCTGGGCTACATTGTGAGATTGTTTCATAAAAACCAAAAGAAAAAATAACCAGCTAATCAAGCAAACAAAGAAAACCCCAAAACATGCAAGCAAACAACAACAAAACAAATAAACCCACCAAAAGCTGCCTATAGTCTCACTGAAAACAGGAAGCATCAGTTCACCAGTACAGGCCTCAGTTCCACAGTATTAATATGGGAGCAGTGTGACAGTGTGCCACCGTATCCTTGTCCCATATCCTAGTGACTGTTTCCTACTCAGGACACACATCATATATACCCACACCACCACAACCACACACACTTCCACATTCCTTTAAAACCAGTGGGAATAAAAGACACCCCAATTCTCAAGAGATACTAATATTTATTTCTTTATTGACTTTTCTTGAAATGGGAACTTAGATTTTCCTCTGTGTAAGGGGCTGGAACAATGTGAAAGGAAGGAAATGAGAAGGTACTCACTAATAATACAAGAGGCTATGTACACCTATCAGTTAGTTACCCACTGTGTCTTGTAAAATACGCTTCCAACCTTCCTGTTGACAGTCTATCACAGTGGTAGAGGCAACAGCAATGCATGGGAAGATGTGCTTATGATCAATGTACATCAGGCAGGGTCCCTTTTGAGATCATTAGCATCAAACATTCCAAGATGTGCTGATGTTCAATCAGCTAACTTCTCCCTCAATGCACCTTGACAGTGTTATAAATTTCCTAACTTAAATAAAAAGCTCTCAATACCTCAGAAATGTGGAACAACAATAAAAATCTACCACTGCTTTAAACATGACCCCAAGGTGATACTAGTATTAGATTCTTAGAATTTAATGTTTCCTGAGGTTATCATGCAATATGGTAAATAAAGAATGTTATGGGCTGAAATGAAACTCAGAAGTACTTTTACCGGTTATAAAAAGTTAAATTACAGAAAAGCTAAAAAGATGGTAAACAGCTGGAAGAAATGCATTGTCAGGCAAATAGATAACTCCAGAACTCCCGGAAACCCATTATGTTCCTTCTTATTAACCATGTCATGGTGCTTCAGTGACTAGTCTAGCATGGTTGAAAATGAAAGAATGAGGATAGGCAGCTGAGATGCAGGGAGAGTATGGGTACTGTGAGTAGGCACCCTGTGTAGTAACATGGGAGTGTATATAATAACATGTAAGTGATGGTATAAAGCAGGAGTCCTACTGTGAGCCTGCCATCAGCACTACCTTCTCCTTAGTTAGGAGACATGTTACTTTCACTGTGTTAACATCTATATTTTGCCATTTGGTAGAGGTTAATAAAATCTTAGGTTTAGAAAACATGGGAAGGCCAGTAAGTGTTTTCCTTGCAAATGTAAAGTTCTGAGTTTCATCTGAAGAAAACATGTTTAAAAGTTGGGCATCATGGTAGGTACTTGTAATCCCAGTAGCTAGGTGGCAGAGCAAGGTGAATTCCTGTGGCTTGGTGGCCAGCTATCTTAGCATACTAGGCAAGTTTCATACCAATGAATGAATGTTTGAAAAGCTGAGGCATCCTGATGTATGGAACCTAGATCATCTTCTTTACTCCACTGTCCTCATACAAGTACTTATGCACACTCACAGCTGTATACACTCATATAAACTCAGGAAATCACTGCTGCTAGTTGTCTATGGTGACACTTACAATTTCAGAGACCAAAGTCATCAAATGAGGGCAGGGAGTCAGGACACATGTTACATGAAGATACCCTGTGGAATAAATTGGCCAGGATTTCTATACTCTGTAAGGCTTCTATACATAATTATATTAATTATTCTACTAATTGTTATTTGTTAACATAAATGGCTCTTTGGGATGAGTGAACAACTTCTTGCCGAGGGTGGTAAATAGAGGATGCCTTGTCAACACCCCTTTCCTCACACACGATTTGCAGAGTCAATCGTATCACTCTGAGTTGTGTCCTTCTGCATGCAGCATTGTAGATGCCAAGCAATAAACAGTCAATGCACTAAAACCAAAGTTATCTTGTATCTGACATGTATATCTAATTTTATCATCTTGTTTACTTCTTGTATTACCTATTCTAGTTTTCTGTTGTTGTTCCTTCTTGGCTGTTTATGGAAAAATCTTAACCCCCTTGTTCTAATTATTTTAGAGGGAATTGCTAAAATGAAAAGATGCCCTGCTTCTTGGCAAGTATTTTGAAAGAGAAATTGAAAAAGTGGAGAACAGTCTTGTCCATAACATTAGAAAGAATTTATACTACTCTGCATAAAAAACAAACAAACAAAAATGAAATCTTGAAATTCACAGGCAAATGGATGGAACTTGATGAAACCATCCTGAATGAGGTAACCCAGTCACAAAAAGAGGAACATGGTATGTACTCACTCATATATGGATTTTAGACATAGAGCAAAGGATCACCAGCCTATAACTATTACCGCCAGAGAAACTAGGCTACAAGGAGGATTCTAAGAGATTCATACAAGTCCCTCACAGAAGGGAAAAGGGACAAGATCTCCTGAGCATATGGAGAGTGGGGGGGGCAGTGAGTGGAGAGGGAACTAGGAGAAAGAGATGGGAAGGAGAGGAAAGCATGTGGGACTAGGAAGATTGAGTCAGGGGAGGAATAGACTAGAGAAGAGGGGGGGTAGGAGAGAGAGAGCCTAAAAGAGGGAGCCATTATAGGTTTGAAGAGAAAACTGAATCTAGAGAAATGTCCAGAGACCTACAAGACGGACCCCAACTAACAATTTGAGCAATTGTGGAAAGGCTACCATAAATGCCCTTCCCTGATAATGAGATCAACAACTAACTTATCCACCATCATAGAGCCCTCATCTAGTAGCTGATGGAAACAGAAGCAAACACCCACAACTAAACACTGAGCCAAAATGGAATCCAGATGCAGAGAGGGAGGACAAGACCAGGATAAAAAAAAAAACACATAGATACAGCTGACCTGAACAAGGAGGAGCTAATGGGCACCAAGACTGATAGCTGGGAATCCAGCATGGGATTCAGACCCCCTGCCCAGGTCTCAGCTAGAAAGAAGGCCTGGGCAGCCTAAGCGACCTCTGACAGTGGAACCAGGATGTATTCCTGGTGCACAAAAGGACTTTGGGAGCACATTTCCCATGGAGAGATACCCCTTAACCTAGAGGCAGGAGGGAAGGCCAAGTCCAAATGACTTGACAGATTTAGATGACCCCTCCTGGAAGGCATCACCCTACATGTGGAGTGTGTGTGTGTGTGGGTGGCTTGGGGACATGAGAGTGTGAGAGAGGGAAAGGGAGGGAGGAGAAGGAGCTGGGATTGATATATAAAATAAAATTTAAAAAAACAGAAAAAAAAAAGAATTTATCTAAAAAAAAAAAAAATGATTCTTCTGGAGGTGGGCTTAGGGACCTGCCACGCAAACATCTTTTTCATTCAAAGTATTCATCCTAGTGATGGGGGGGGGGGTTAAAGGCTTTATTGGAATAACCATGAACAGTACTAAAAGTAATGTTTGATACTTTTTCAACCATAGAAATAGCTGCACTTTTTTTGTTTTCCCTTAGACTCTGCATGAAATTGCTAGTGGTGCTAATTTGTTGCCCTGTAGACAGTTGACTTCTTAGCTGGTTAAATTCTGGCACTGCCAACAGTATTCTACATAAAAACTGCTATGTGCTAGCACTCAGAATTTCTGTCTGGCTCCTGTTCCTTCTACAGGACATCAAACTATAAATTAAAGTTTTAAGAAACTGCTTGACTTGGGTCTAAGGTCAGAGAGCATTGCTGCTATGTTAGGCCATTTCGTTGCTTTCATCCCTTGATTTTGTGAATAAAACTCCTGACAGTTCATGCTGCCTCTGATATCTTCAAAGTCATCTCAGACATAGTGTTCCTCATGCTAATGGCTAGTGTTGACATTCAGTGACATCAGAATGACAATACAGTTTTCCTCTGATTTTGAGGTACTTTTCATGACTCCAAGAAATGAAAGGAGGAAATAATATGAAAAAGACAAAGCTTAAGAAGGAGGAGGAGAAAGGGGAAAGATGGAGGTAAGGAGGGGATGGAGAGAGAAAATATATAAATTTCAGGCAACAGGGATCCTGAAGGTGTCAAATATTTTCCACAGACTGATTCTCCCATTCAATCCTGGACCTGCTTTCCAACCCATCATGTCATTAAATGCAAGTTCATTTCAGCATTATCCAAAACAAAACATAATCAGAAGATCAATGTGCTGTGAAAAGTATCATAAAAAGTATTCAAAAGCCAAGTTTAAATACATTTGAATTATCTGTGGTGTTAGGGTTATTTCTGCTGCCATTCCTCTCCATTAGGGCAAAGCCAAAGTTGACTTTAGCTATGATTTCATGGTCTTTAAAAACAACCATGGAGAATTGGGAATATACTGAAATTCAGTTAAACAGTTTATGAATTTTCTTCAGTAACAACATTTATTTGACCTGTTTCTTCTGGAATAGTCCACCTGTGATACTTTATCATAAGACACAGAGCTTAGTCTCAGTAGACCAGAAACAGAGATACACCATGGAAAAATACAGTTTACAATTGGCAAGGGTAATACTGATGTTTTAAGACTGAATTGAATTAGCTGCCTTAAGAAGCCCTGGAAGAGTGAGTTGTCATGGGGAAACTGTAACCAGATATAAAAGGAAAAATGTCACAAATATATATATAAATATATATTTATATATATATTTATGAGTTCTAATAATGTGACCCAACTACCAAATAGCCTAGTATGCAGCTCTCAAAGTCTTGGTGTCTGCTCTGGAACTGGAGCTATAAAATGTCTTCACCTAAGTCCCTTGAAGTAGAAATTATTAGATTTTTCTTCAGAGAGTCTAAAAAACAACAAAGGTAAATATGCCCTCAGTTTTATTTTCTTTGCTATATTGTTCAGTAAGGGCACAAAAACAGATCTAGGGGAGATAATTAATCTTCCTGATTGTTTGTTGTTTGACTCTCAAAAATTGTATATATATATATGACACAAGAGCTTACAGAAACAAAGAATTCAGACTACGTTCTTCAAATACACTTTTCTTCCTTTTAATGGTTTCTTGGGTGAAGGTAACATGAAAACATGATTTTAAAAATTCCACGACACAATACAACAAATCATGAAAGTAAACCACCCCCACCCACTTCTGAATGGGGCAATAATGGACAATATGTTTGTCAGAAAGACACAGAAGATTTTTCTTATTAATTATATGCCCCATAAAAATTGAGGATGAATCACTTGAAATGTGGGACACTGTTTTACTAACTTATGTACAGACATTAAGGTACCTACTATGCCCCAGACATGCTATTTTTTGTCATTTCATTTATTTTTAACCTCATCAACAGCTAGTAGGGGCATCTCACTTACCTGGGTATCAACTGCCATGTTTTATCAGCAGCATTCTTGCCTTTGGGCAGGATATGTTAACAATCTTTTGGCTGAGAACAAGCACGTCACTCCAGCATTTCCTCTACTTTGATCCTATGCTTTGGCTTTAAGGATGGAGCTGGATCCTACATTCCAAACAGCTGGACAAAACAGCCCTACAGACTACAGCTAGGATATCTGAATCTTCTTCGAATCCCCCAAGACAGCGCCCCTTACCAGCAGGAAGTAGTTTGGAAAGAACGACGCCCAAATTCCCAAATATTGTGTATAAATGTTTGTTTTCATTTAATTGGACTTTGTTATATAAAATTAAATAAAAAATAAATAAATAAAAAAAATAAAATTAAAAAAAAAAAAGGATGGAGCTGCTGTTTCTTGTGTACTTTCTGCCATATTGTGAGGTCTCATAGTATTCATAACCTGCCCATTGGGCTCTCCTGATCATCACCATAAACTCTGGAGTAACACCACACAGACATTTAACCACATTTAACACATGCCCAACAAAAGATGGCTAAACCAAAAATGAACCCAATGGTATTTTTGTAGATTTTGTTTTCTCTCATATGGCTTTGTTTCTGTCTTATTGATCTTTTTGGCTCGTTGCTTGGATATTATGGTTTTCAATTTTGTGTTTTTATAGATTTTGATTGTGTGTTTGTATTCTTGTTTTTTCCTATTGTTTATTTATTCTGATGTGTTGGATTATTTGTTTTCTAGAGAGAAAGCAAAATGAAGGGTGTGGAGTTGGTGTGTGGGGAGGTGGGGAAGATATGTAAGGAGCTGGAGAAGGGGAAACCATGATCAGAATATAATGTATAAAAAACTATTTTCAATGCAAATATATATTTAAAAAAGTATGCCTGGACAGGTACATTTATACACTTACCTGTTGACTGTGTGTGTTTGTTGGAGGAGTGTGTAGTAGACAAATAATCAATTTTTGTGTTGCTTAGTTTCCTCAACACTAAATATAAATACTAAAAGCACTACTTTTATAACTCCGAAGAATAAAATAAACTCTGCAAAGTTAGGCATTAGGACTAGGTCCAGTATTGCTCTTGACAAGCATTTGCTTAAAACTCAAATCTAGCTACTGAATCTTGGTCCTGTATTTGAACCCTTTGATTCATGACAAGCTTCTCTGGTAATAGAGGGCTGTCTTCATCTATAAATATTGTCTCTTTGTCTATCATGATACTTTATTGTATCTTCCTGGACTTAGATGATTTAGCATTTTCCTAATACCTGCTGTCTGTTGCCATGATATTACCACATTCTATCCTGTTAATTAGACTTCCTAGTGACTGCATAAATGTTTCTCCATGACCAAGTTCATTTCCATTGGCTTTAAAAGGCAAATAATAGTGTTTGTTTGACTTACCGTATTTCTTCCAGAAGTCTAAGATTCGAGACTGATATCATTTATCACTTGTAATGTCACAGTCAGCCAACTGCATGGTTAGGGAAGAGAATATAAGTTTTAAAATATCTGAGTTTCTCTACTGTCCTTTCTAACATATTACTCAAGCTCGCCCACAGATAACAATCTGATCCAAACAGCTCACCTTCATAACTGAAGTTATGGAGGTAAGCCTTATTCTAAGCACTTTCAATCACATTCCCTAGCTTCAGTCACTCTACGAGCAATAAGCCAGAAACTTAACATGGTGGAAAGTACAATGAAAGAACAGCCTGTTTCATTTCATTGTGTTTGATGGTCAAAGAGTGAAATCACAGACTGTGTGGTTGTTTTACCATGCTGCAACGAGCTGAATATAACACTTTGAGGATAAAAGGAACAATCACTCCATCAATGAGGAAAGAGGAGACAAAGCATTTCCATGGGTAAAACTTAGCTTGCCTTCCTTTAATTTCTGAAGATGCTACACAAGTGGAAGTTTACACCATTTCATACACTGTAAATTAATCTGTACCATGAAGTCATTTTTGGTTACATTTACTTACAAACTCTTAATGTGGTACTGGCACCCAGACACAATGATGTGTTCATCCCAAAACTCAAGATTCATATCTGCACACTTATTAATTTAAAATAATGAAAACTTGAAAAGCAGGATACAACAATGTAACTGATGAATTCTGCTGAGGAGACCAAGAGGATAGTGAACTAATCCCAAATTATGTTTTATTCACATAACCTGAACAGGATACAATCTTTATCAATAATGGTTATACCAGGAAATTCTCAGGGTACTGACCAATGATTACAACCAATGTCAGACTGTTAGATCTCAGAATTCCTTCATGTGACAAGACATAACACAACCAGGTACCCAGGACAAAGCTTTGGATATGCAAGCATACGCAGCCACATTAAGTGATATCTTGCAATTCCCACCACTTACATGATAGTATGCATCTATTTCTACACTGTTCTTTGTCCTTTCTTCTCCTTTAACAATAAATGAGTCTACCCAAACTTATATTGATTTTCTCAGAAAAGGTTTTAATACACCCAGCCTAATATGTCACCTCTTTTTATATAGATATAGCTTTCCAGCTCCAGGGAGAAAATAGATCGAAAATGATGGCTCCCTTCCCAAAGTGCCTGAATTTAAGAGAGATGGCAGTGACTACAGGCTCATACCCAGCAGGTCCAGGAAGAGGCAGGGTGTAAATGAATTAGATATTGATTGCTTGGGTATTTTTGAAATTTCTTTTAATCTGAATTGGTTCTCAAAGGAAAAGATTAAATCTGGACATTGAATGACAGCAAAAATAATTCCTAGATATACAAAAAGCTCTGGGTTTATAAGTTTCTTATAAGTCATTTATTCTAAACTCAAATTTTCTCCACATCTCTCCTATTGTTTCTCAGACAATTGTGGAATGCCTCTTGATGAGATCATTAATTAATTAATTAATTAATTAATTAATGGGGATAATTTCTAAGATTATAAAATATGCATGTTGAACTGCCATAACCCCATAAATCCTGTAAAGGAAAAATTACAATTCATTTATTTCTTTTCTGATATCTTTGAGTGGTATGATAAAAAGTGTGAATTTTAAAACATTTTTTAATTAATTGGGGGTTGTTCTTTCAGTTATTCTGAGAAGATGAAAGATCATATCTCTGAACAAAGTCTCTGAGAATTCTCATTGAAAGGAAACCAACATTTAAAAATATATGATAATCCAAACATAGCATATGGATGGGAGTCTACAGCTTCCTTGACAAATTAAGAAACACTTTTCAAACTTAAACTCCCTTCCAAGTATGCCTGGTCAGTTACTCTTCAATGAGAGATTAGTCACTTATATAACAAACATTGCATTGTTTTAAAATCTTAGATATTCACAACTACTAACTTTTTTTAAAAAAAATATAAGATTCATTTCCAGTATAGTATTCAAACCTGCTCTGCAAAGTCAAGGATCTCATTGACTGTGAAAAAAATCATCTTTGATATTTTTATTCCAATCAAAGAATACAAACAAACAAACACCTGTGAAGCCAACACATTTTTGTTCTCTCTTCTTATGCTTTCTTGTGCATTACATCATTTTTCTAACCACTTCAATTGTGAAAATCAGGTTCCACTATTAATTCCACTGAACTAATGAGGAGAGGGAGGCTAAAAGATGTCAGATAACTTGGTCAGATTTATACAGTAAACAATATAAGCCTAGTTCCTAAATTCATACTCCTAACTATTGGTTGCCTAAATACATTGCTATAGATTTCCAAAATGTTCTTTCAACTTTTATATACCCCTAATTCCCAAGTCTCTGACAGTTACATTCCTTCCATTCTTCAAATTCTACAAAATAATATAGTATATCATGGCGAGTAATTTATACCTCAAAAAAAAAAAAAAAAAAAAACTTTGTGTAAGAAAACATGCCAACCTAAAGTTCAAAGGTAAGTGCTTCTAGATTCTAATTCCAGTTCTGCCTTCTTCATTGTGTGAGGTCAGTTCTTTCTATTGTTATTAACTGTACAAAAGTGGTCTCAATAAATAAGTCATTACTATTGCAGGGCAATTTCTAAAACAGAAAGCTAGATACCTCTTCATTCATGAGTGTTATGCTTCCATCTATAGATAGGAATAATAGTGTGCCTAACTGCTAAAATAAAGGAGACTGCTACCAAGAAAACATTGAGGGCATATGAACTATAACTGTGGCTAGAATATTCATATGGAGAGACAAAACAGGCTGGGTGTTTTTTTCTAGAAAAGATGGCTATCTACTTTTATGTTTGGTAGATGATTACAAATGTACTTTAGGTAACTTTTGCCTTGTAAAACAAAGAACCTACCTTGATTATTTTACCATTGTGTGGGAGGAGTTAGAAAAACTTTCCTAATTCAAGTGCAGCGAGAAGCATGAATGGTTTATGCCTAATATTACTCAATCATTATGTTTAAAACTAGTATTAAGAGAACATGGTGCTTGACATCACATTGAACAAATAGCAAAATTCTATACTTTCTGTCTAGTCATTACAGCCTACACAAACCATTGGTAAGTGAGGATAAATAACCTTTATGCTAAGCATCACTTCCAACATATTTTAACTGGAGTGAGGGTGACAACAGAATTCCTTTATGGGGTAAAATAATCTGCCTCTCCTTAATAGTACAGAGTCCCAGATGTTATAATTACATTTGAATGCCCTTGTTCATTAAATGATTCTTACATAATTAGAACTGTATAAAAGGTAAATGTTTTTAAAGATTATTTATGAGAATCCAGTAGTTTATTCTTCCTCTACTGAGTTGGATTCTATTCCAAATTTCTGAACCCTTCAGAAAGGAACAACAAGAGAGCAGAGACTTGTAGTAATATCTTCTTTATACTCTAACAAATAAAGATTGCCTGAAGACCAGAGGGCAGAACTAGCCACTAGTTAACCATAGAGCTCTGGAGGTCTGTACAGACAGACAGGAAGTGATATGCCTTGGTGGAGAGAGGAAGCAAAAAGGCAGGAGGAGATGGGACCTTGCTCTTTTCAGTCTGAGGATTTCATAGAGGTAAGAGTTCATTGTCATTCCCATTCGTCTCCTGTAGGTTTTCATTTGGACTTCCATCACAGATGTGTTTCTAAAAAGAAAGTAAAATTGTGTCGTTTTCCCTCATACTTTGCTCTCATTAAACCTAGTGCCTATATGCTCTAAAATGACAGCTATTCATCTGGAAACTGTATACCCTTAGTTGTTTTCTTAAGTGTCAGGTAGGGATGGTAAAGATATTCACAACATTTGAAAAACCATGCACTTATTGGTTAGGCTAGATATGATTACTTGACATCAGTATGGTTTCTAGTGTTTCTCTTGCCCATTAAGGTGAGTTCAAGAACTAGCCCAATATTATCCTGAGATTCTGAACCTCTAAATTTATTTTGCCTGTTGACTTTATATAAAAGTGGGACAAAGATAAAGATCCTTTAGCTTTGTTTTTCATTGCCAGTTTACCAAGGCCTTCCACTGGAATTTGGCCTCAATAGGTATTTACTTCCATGAGTTTTTAAAAACCTAAGAAAGAGTTCATACTCCTGATCTGATTACTTGTTTCAATCAATAAGAAAAGACAAAGATCTAGAATTATAAAATAATCAAGTCTAATCTGGATGCTGAAAGAAGATTTCAAGAACAAAGCACTCAAACAAGGATCAAGGAATAAAAACACAAGTTCATAGAAGAAGAAAGAGAAAGAATTGTACTTATTGGGCAATTAATATGTGGCAGAGTTTGCATAAAATGTTATTTCTTCATCACTACAAGGCTACAGGTGAATGTTAGCATTTATCAAATGTAAGAAAACAAATTAAAATCCCAGATTAGAAATTCTTTGCAGGCTTGAAGAAAGTGACAGGGCAGATAGCTTTCCAGTCATGTCTTCCTGACTCTACCATCTCTTGTTTGATTCATGTAAGTTTTGTTGTAGGAACTAGTCACTTACAGCATGAAAAATTCAAATGACAGAGCAATGCAGCTAGCTCTAAGTCTCCATAGCTTCATAGGAATCTTGAAGGATGGATCTAGGAGTTAAACAATTAATAGCTCAAATTTTTCATCAATAAACAGAAAAAAAGCAGGCATTGGTATTAATGCTTTCCAAATCTTTCAGTGTATCCTAGATGTTATACAGCAGTAAAGCACTCTTCTCAAAACTAAGCTTCATATCTGTCTTCTTCAAATGTGCACAGCCAGCTGCAGACCTAATACTCCTCTTGCTGTGTGCTGCCCTCTCTACTTTTAGCACAGGCACCTGGTCCTCTGCACAGAACCTACTCCTGACTGTGTTCCCAGTCAAGTTCAAGTGTCAGCAAACAGCAACAACTACAGATTTAAAAATGCAATAGAGCTTCATATGTAGAAGGACTGAACTCCAAGATAGCAAAGCAGCAGTCATTTTACTATTTCTGATAAGTTATACAAGGTTAGAGTAACAAAGTGTTTCCGAAATTGGTTGTCATCTATAAGAGTTTATTTTAATCGTCTGGTTTTCCTTTGGTTTTTAATTCTAGTTAAATGTACCAGCAAGTTTTCATTAGATGCTCATTGCATCTGCCTGGTACCTTTAATCACAAGTTTTAATGAAGTGTGTTCTGGGATAAGTGTCAATTCTCTCTCTCTCTCTCTCTCTCTCTCTCTCTCTCTCTCTCTCTCTCTGTGTGTGTGTGTGTGTGTGTGTGTGTTGTATATGTCTGTGTCTGTGTGTGTTCCCTAAGGGAGAAGGAAATAGGGAAAGAGACAACAATTGTTTTGCTTTTTGCTTTGTATATTGGTATTAAAACAGGTGATATAAAATAGAAACAAGGCAGAGTTAGGCATTCTGAGAAAAGTAACTCCTCCTAACCATGTAGAACTCCTTACCACATATGTTCATCTCTGGTGGAGAGGGAGTGGTAGAGAGCATATTTCCTCAATACTTTGAACTTCTATATTCTTTGTGTAGACCAAGATAGAAGCCTGGAGCTACATGTGGCTATTGTGCCCTTGAAATGCACTTGGATGAGTTTGAATATACTACGAATACAAAAATCTATATTGCATATTTTGAAGGTTTACTAAGAAAAAACTATAGATGTTCCATTAATAATGTTACATTTTAGAAATCTATCTAGTACAAAGTGAAAATTATACACAGGGATCAACTTATCCTTCTACTGTTATATACTGCTCTTAACAAACTGATCAGCCTTTTGGAGCACAAAAGGAAGATAGCTAATAAATGGGAAATAGAGAAGTGGGATATTACAGATGTATTTTGGTGCCCCATCTTTACTTACAGGTTTGAGTGCATGTGGGTGATTCCATGAATGTGGGGTTACATGTAGACATAATGTATATTATATTTAAAATTCTTCTAATCCATTAAGCACCTTCTTAAATGATCACATTGCAAAAGCCACCATAAACCAAGACAAAACAAAATTATCCAATTGACTTGGCCCATACAAGATTGCTATACCTTTCTTACAATAAATCTCCTTTTTTTTAATGGAAGAGAACATTGTGGTGTTTTGACAACTATTATTTTCAATATCCAATTTTGTCTTCTTATACTGCACTGTCACTATTTCATCTCACCCCGTCTCTCCCCACCCATAAAATAAATAATGATTCTTTTCATTCTTATCAGGGAGTTGGTTAATCAACGTTCATGCCCATTTTCAAAAATTTCATTTAGTCAGTAGTTCAGTCAGAACAGATCATACAGGAAGAAGAAAACTGGTTTGAATTTCAGGTTATTTTCCATCTTTTATTCACCTTCTGGTTGCTAAGTCATGAGCCAAATGGTACATGGCTCTCAGAACAAAATAAATAAATAAATAAATAAAAATAAAATAAACACTCAAATTTAGACATAAAAGGCATTCAAATACTAGCTCTATATTCTCTATATTTTAAGAATAGCATTTTCTTTGGTATATATTTGTGTTTAATGGTGGTGTGTGTGTGTAGGGAATGTACATATGAATGAATGCAAGTACCCAAGGAGAATAGAAGAGGGCTGTGGATCCCCCATAGAACTGAAGTTATATCCTGATGTGAGTACAAGAGTAGTAGATGTTCTTAACCACTGACCCATCTTCCCAGGCCATGAATCAATATCTTAGTACATTACATTGACAGACTATGAAAGTTAGCATAAACAGAATGCAGTGCCAGGCCAATGGAAGATTCTTATTTAAAGTTGTATCCTCCTTTCTCATCTTCCTTGGTACAATCCAGTGTCTAATCTAGTGTCTACATATTCAAATTATTCCATGTTTATCAATGACAATTCTTTATTTTATGCTCAGGGAGGAAGCCTAAGCACATGCACTAACCCTGAACCATACCTCCATCCCTTAATTCTCTTTTAAACTGCTGGCATTAGGGAAGTCTAAGTGACAGGTCATTCCGGCAGCTCTTTGGGTTATGTGAAATTATTTGATTTTCATAGTCAGAGAATGAGGGATCTTGCACAGGATTAAATTACTGCCTTTTCCAAGGTTGAGCTTTTCCATTTGCTAATCCTCACAAAGAGCTGCCTGCATTCCTATTTGCCCAGGCTTAGAAAGAACAGCAAAGGAGGAGAGAATCACTTATTCCTGCTGCTAGTAGGAGTCCTGACAGACAAGCACAGGCGACCTGGACTGCTGAAGCACGATGCCTCCAGCCCCACATCCCACAAGACCTGACCTGCTAATCAATAATGTTTTCTACAGTCAGCTCAAGGGAACAGAAGTCAATATATTCCCACATGCAACACAGTTCTGACTTTTTCTCCCCCTTTCTGACCTCTTGAAGATTGTGCTATGGAATGCTTTCTAGTTTATAATTTGAGATTTTGAATCTGCTCCTCTTCTTCTAGCACCTGATCATCTGAGACATAGGAAGATCTGAGCCACATGTCAGAAACAGGTCCCAGTGTGTCACAGCACTCTGCATTGCCTGAGTGTAAATGCATCTTTTTCACTAAGTTTCATCTGACCTACTAGATCAGAGTTTGCTTAATCTTTTATTTCGTGACATTTATCTGATAAAGCATAATGTCTTTAAGAAGCCATTATTTTGACATTTTCTCTACTAAAATCCCACTCAAAATTCACCTCTCAGCATTACCAACCCTCTTCCTAGACCTTTCTATTCCCCATGTCTTTCATTTCCCTTCTACGATAGGCAAAACAACACCTTAACATAAGCAATTTCCAGCTTTTCTCTGTTTGGAGCTGTCCTCCAGGCCAAAGGACTGGTTCAAAGCTGGTATAGACCACCAGCTCCAGTATTCAGAACACCTCAGACTTTTGCTCTTGGTTGTGAACTGTCATCTGTTTTACATGTCAGATAAATCCAGACAGAAGTTATTGGGATGGTTGTCCATTTTCACAAAGGAAGGATCAATCTTTGCAATCCCTATGTTCAGTTATGAGACGGTAGCCTTGATGTGAGGGTTTGTCCCTGGTTTTATTGTATCTTGTGTGCCCTGCCTGGTTGATGTTGCTGGGAGGCCTGTTCTTTTCTGAGGGGAGTGAATCTGGGGAAGAAGGCAAGTGTGGGGTAGGAGCTGGGAGGAGTAGAGGGTGGGAAGTTGCAGCCAGGATATATTGTATGAAAGAAGAATAAATATTTTTTTAAAAAAGAATTAAAATTAAATAATAATCAGTGATACACATAATAGAATAGGTCAAGCAGGAAGAGATTAATGACATCAACTTCATCGAAGATTTCTTGGGAAGTCCCTTCCTATTCTTAGGCATTCTTTCTAACCACATTTTAAGCATAGCTCTTATGCGCTAAGCAATCATAAAATCTATATTACAAAGATATATAACATTTCTTTAATCTCCCTCTAATAAAACTCTACTAGTCTACCTGTTGTCCACTTTATCATAACATAGATGTTCCATGTAAGACAGTGCTTTCTGCAAGTGACTTCACTGCCCTCATATGAAGTTTAGGTTTTAACGGAGTACTGGTTCAAATCCATGGTTATGGTTATTCTGCCTCGACCACAATGATTCTAAAACTGTTAGGGGAGCAATGGTAAGAGACAGAGAGAGGTAGAGTAGGAATTGGTCAAGTCATTTTTATATAGTGTTTTCCCATGATTTTGCTTCCCCTGTACATTAAAAAGCAGGAACCAATCCATTTAATGTATGTTATTTAATAGACAACACAATACTGTTAAGCTTTTCCAGATGAAAATAATCAAACTGTAGAGAGGAACCTATCCCAAATCACAGCACTCAGTGACTTTTGTGTCTTCAGAGCCCTAGTGGCACCCCACACAGTCCTTTTATGATTTATCACATCACTCAATTAATACCCTTTTCATTTCTTCATGCTAAACCTTCAGAAGTGCATCCTTGCTGAAGCCCAAACCTTCAGTGCTATGTCTGAATAACATGTTCTCTGCATATAGTAATCTTGAAGAAGACAGAATCACAGACTCTGCTCTTTTTTATGAAACATATACAGAAAAATGCTCTAAGAAATCTATGTATATGTTGTTGGTTGATAGAAGCAACTCCTCTTCCTCAAGTAAGAACAGATTCATCTGAGAGAGTCAGAAAGGAGTGGCAAGGGGGGACTGCATGCCTCTTCCCAGCTACTCCCTCACTTCTGTTTACACTTCAATAAGTCAGAGAAATATTAAGGCTTGTTATAATTCTTACTCACACATCTCTATCTTATCTTTAGCCTGTAGTAGCTTATCTTTTTTCTCTCAACATTAATAATACAAAACTCACAAACATTTCAGTTCATATAGTCAGAATCATTGCCTACATCTAATGTCTAGATTTCACCATAAGCATTGTATAATGTTAGCTTTGAAATGTATCTAAACATGCCTTTCTCCCATCATCTACCCATAAATCTATCTGTGTTTTCTCTTTTACAGGTGCATCAAGTATTAGCATCTTGAATTTCCCATTGAGTCCTAAAGTGATATTTTTGTTTACTGTGGATTTTTTTCTTTTTGGTCACTAGAAATTAATTTAGGCAGAGTTCAAACTGAACAGTAGTTAACTGATCACAGAGAAAGCAAGTGAAGAAAAAGGACTGTAGAAATCAAAGACCTAACAGCTTTCAGTTCTGAAGCTAGATTACATAAATGCTGCATGAAATGTAAGATCCAGTCTGTCCCTTCATTGAGAAAGAAAATGACAATCCTGTCACTACTGTTGAATGACATTAAGGCTGACAGACAATGGCATCACACGTTATTTTGGAACCTTGTAGCTGAGGCCTATGTCTCTAATGTTTGCATAGAGAATGTAACCTTGGCATTTTGTGGTCTTATCAAATGTTTCATAGGGAAAACCTCCAATCCTGCCTCATCCACCTACACACTAGTACCAGCTAAGTTGGCACAGCCTAAATTAGAACATGATGCTAATATTAATTTCCAATGTTAATGTTCTAAAATGATTGGAGCAAATGTAGCAACTGTTGGCAAGGTGTTTTACAAAGGTGGGTGTGTGTGTGCACAGCATAGGTAAAATAAATTATACCTTTTAAATAACGATCTTTATTCCCAAATTCTGGTAGTACTTTTCTTGCCAGACATCCACTCTGTTGTCTGTTAGACAGAGGATAAGGCCTGGTTTTATGTCATGCTTTTTGATCAGATGCTTCCTATGTTCCTTATAATCTGTTGCACTCTCCTGCCTACCCTGTATAAAAGGGGGAACTTTCATGACAAGGAAAACATGCTCATTTTGCTCATCATCCCAGGGGAAGTGGCATGGTGGGTCTCTGCCGTGTTTGGCAATCTCTTTCCCCACATCAATTTATCAGAACAGGTTTCCTAGCATGCCAGTGACACTGCTTGCATTTCCCCAGCAAATTTATCAGCTCCTGTCATTATAAATCTGAATTTGGATATTTTTAGCCAGACTGGGAAGAGAACAGCTCTCTGGAGGCTCGATGTCAGCACTGCTGTATGAATCAGCCCTGCAAGGGGACAGAGAACTGTGATCTCTGTCTTTGTGTTTTTTTTTCCCTAGAAGAGGAATGGCCTCTGGCTGGCTGCCAGAACTGCTTTTGCGGCTGCTTCAGCTCATGGTGCTGGAGTGGCACTGTCTTCATTTGGCAGTGCCGTGTAGCACACTGCTGAATCACTGCTCAGATGACTCCCTGACTGAGGCTCACTCAGGTGAAGAGGGTCCTCTGAGGGAAGATGGAGAGGACTCAAAGTGAGAATGAAGTGCATAAGGAAAACATGCACCTCCAGAGGGGAAAGCCAGCCTCAAAGGCACTTCGGGCTTTAGCTGTTTTGACAGGGATGTCTTCAACTTTCTCAATGAGCAGAGGAAGACAGGAAATGCAACATTCCCTCAAAATCCCTCCAACCTGAAAAAATGAGCAAAATATTACCCTAAAGCTAATAAGAGGATTAACTGTCACTATCTGCAATGTGCCCCATTATCCTAATCACAACTATTCTCTATGACTCAGAGGAGAGGCCATTTCAACACAAGTCAGTTTGAAAGAGTTCTCACAATGTCGTTTCTTCATGTTCGCCTTGTTTTTTCACATCATTTAAAGACTATGCTGATCCTCCACAGGAATAAATAGCCAAGGTTGATAAGGAAAACAAATTTACAAAGCAGTCAAAACACACAGCCTGCTCCTACCTTCTAGAGAGTCACCCCTGGTGTGGAAGGCATGTAAGGAAAGAAAACATACTGTGTAATTTGGGACTTAGTTTACACAGGATGGAAAGAGATTATCCCTAGCTAGTCAGAAGGAACAGGCAGAGGAAGGGAGGAGGGGGAGGAAGAGAAAGGAGGTGGGAGAGAGGAGGAAAGCATGGAGAAAAAGAAGAAAAGCAAGAAGTGCTAAATACTAAATATAAGAGATGACAGAGCAGGCTCTGGCTTTGCTTGTTTAAAAGGGAGGTGCCAGGAAGAGTGGGAGTACCCTTATTACACTGTCACTTGTCCAAACTATTAGACTCTCACCAACTAGTCACCAGGGAGAAAGGGCTGTGGAATGCTGTCTAGTTAATGAATCTAGGAAGCAGTGGCCACTTCACTATTGTACTTTTTCTCACCATTAAATTCCCCCAGTAATATGGCTTGCCTTCAGAACAGAACAGGAAGCCTGAAGGTTAAATTACTAAGAGACAGGGTGACTTTTCAAAGATGATTGAAAGGAGCCCTGTTACACCAGCAGGTTTCTGTAGCTCTCAGTTCTTGGTCTACATTTTTTCATAATGGCACTACAAGTTCACACTGTGTCTCTGTCTTGAGTTTTTCATGAGGATTTGGGATACACTCTAATGAACCACCCTGTATCGATCGTTCCCATCCTAAGCTCTGACTCACTCAATGAGCATTATTACATACCATTCAGAAGTCAGGGACAGAGTGGTAAAGGAGGCAGGCCAAGATGTAAAGTTAGGGGATGCTAGAAAAGGAGCAGTATTGCCAAACAATAGCCTAATAGCTGGACTTGTCTTTAGTCCCAGCAGATGGGAAACAGGCAGATGGATCTCTGAATTCAAAGTCACCCAGGTTTACAATGTGAGTTCCAGGACAGCAGGACTATATAGAGAAACCCTGTCTTGAATTTTTTAAAAAAGTACTTAAAGGGACAGAGTAAGGTGGGTGTTTAATAAAAATGAGGAGTCAAGGCCTCACCCTCCCCAGGGAGCAGAAAGGGGATGGGATGGAGGTTGGTGGGGGGGAACAGGGGAGGACAGAAGGGTGCAGGAACTGGCATTGACATGTAAAACAAGGTTGTTTCACATTTAAAAGAATAGAAAGAAAAATGAGGATTCACAGGAGATTTCAACCCTTCTCAAGCAAACAGATTGATGATGAAAAGGATAGGGCAAAACAAGGGCATAATTTTGGGATACCATGCATAGAGATTATTTGAGTCCATAGGTTTTTATCAGACTGCTGGGAAAGTATATTTTATCCACAGGGTGTGTAGTCCTTGTCATATAGTTCAGTCAGAAGGCTAGGCCAAAGCTAAAATGTTCTAATTATGGGAAATAAAGCAGAGGAAAAGGACAGGGATTCCTTTCAGAGGAAGCACGGGACAATATGCTGTAGGGAGTGAAGAGAAGGTCTCCTTTCAGTAAGGAAAAGCCCAGCAATCTGGAAATGCTGGATTTGGGTAGACAATATTGCCCCTCTAGTAATTACACTTCAGTAGCAATAGAGGATACCAGACCGAAAGCCTTGGAAGGGAAGATGGTGAGATGATCCAATAATGGAGATACCTATTTTGAAAATGTTTAGTTAAGACAAGGCAAAGTAATTGAGATTACATTTAGAATATTGTATGTATTCAAGGGAGGATTTTATCAACAGTCTATATCTAAGTATTGTCATATATAAATTAAGCATAATTGAAGGGCTTAACTCATGAGTTTGTTGTTGGGATTGCAGAAAATTATAGGTGTGAAATATTTAACACACCTTTGACCTATAAGAAACCTTTTAAACATTAACTATGAATATTTTCACTACCACATTGCACTTTGTCAGCTCTGACTTATAATACTTATTACACTCTAGTGTAGCAATTTAGCAGGTCCTGTTTTCTTAGTCTGAAACATACAATAACTAAGCAAATATTTTTTTGTTAAACTGCTATTGAAAAACCCTAATCAGTGACTCTTAACAGTAAAAGGAGCCCTTTGAATTCAGTAGGAAAGGTCAAGTCTTATCAAGACCTTCATCTCAAGTCTGACCTTGTCTTGGTTGGTCATAGGTAGCATACCCTGCTACAGCCAGGGAAATGTCTCATCATGGCATGAATCACCATGCAGGTGACCAAGTCACCTCTTATTTAGATTTATGAATGTCATATTCTTTGTTGAGTCTCAGAGAGTTCTAATCAGAAAGTTTCCTAACAGGTTTCAGCCATCTCATTAGTATACAGGAAATTGGATAAAGAACATAACCTCTGAAATCCTCCCTTAGTGATTGATCTTTGGGAAATTAGCCCTCCATGGCTGAGATCACTCTACAGATTATAAACATGTCCAGTAAATATGACCTCCAGCTAGACTTGCCCAGAAATTACAGTGGCATTTGGCTGCAGATTAAATGCCTGCCACGATCCAAACAGCTGTAACAGGTGCCATAAATCAATACAGGATACTTCTGGTTCCTTGTTCCCCTAGGACTCAGTGCCTTCCAAGTAGATTATCTGCATAGATTTCAGGGTGGCAATGTGGCATTATGAACACACAGCACCCACATCCATTTTTTCTTCCATTTACCCAAATGTCAGAGTTGTTGAGCAAGAAAACTACATTGTTCAACAAGGAAAATCTCTAAACTAAAGAATAAGGCACACTCAATAAAATCAGCACTCAAGGAAAGTGAAAATAGTAAGAAAGGAAGGATAAATACAAACTATACAAAATACACAGGGATGTTTATGTGACTGCATACACATTCCAATTGCCCAAACCTCTACACTATCATAAACATCCAATATTTGATATTTTAAGTCAATTAAATGACTTGAAAATATTACTTAAAAGGAGTTTGGAGTTTGCAACACATATCATTGAATCAATCAGTATCAATGTCTTTATT
Organism: Phodopus roborovskii; assembly: GCF_943737965.1. NCBI lineage: Eukaryota > Metazoa > Chordata > Mammalia > Rodentia > Cricetidae > Phodopus > Phodopus roborovskii. The sequence continues at coordinate 27,020,347 of NW_026126409.1, forward strand.
GTTATATAGCTCATGAAATAGTAAATGTACATAAAGAATCTAGGAGGACAGATTCTAACTGGACCATAAAGACTACAGAAAGCTCCTTCTAGCTGAAGGAATGTAACTTCCTTTCCACAATTGTTATTAGACTCCATAATAGAAAATGACCAATATAATCAATGTAAATGAAGACAGAAGGAAATTAACAATATAGTTAAGAAGATAAGCAAGGGCTCTATTCCAAAATATTTATATTCTTTTAGAACAGTTCAACCTTCCTAATGCTGCAACCCTTTAATTTAATAGAGTTCCTCATGTTGTGCTGACCACAACCATAAAACTATTTTGTTGCTACTTCATAATTGTGATTTTGCTACTGTTATGGATGATAATGTAAATTTCTGTGTTTTCTGATGGTCTTAAGTGACCCCTATGAAAAGGTCATTTGACTCCCAAAGGGGTCTTGACCCACAAGTTGAGAACCATTGATTTAGGGGTAAAGCTCAAAGCATTGTTTAAAGCTAGTGCACAATTAAAACAAAACATAAAAAATGTGTTAGATTTATCCTAACTGCATAGGAACCATATGGCACAGAGGAAACTGCTTTTGTTTCCATCCACAATTGAACACTTTGCTCTTCTCCATTTAAATGGGGGAAATACAGGTCTGCTATATAAATTTGACAGGCTATGCTATATGCACATACGTCTGTGCTGAAAGGTCAGTAAGTCCTAGATAGAACCTGTTTCTACTCCCAGGAAGAGGCTGCTTCCTCATGAGGAGGCAACTCTTTTTGATTTTTATGATGACACCTTAGAGGTTAGTGGTATGCCACAAATGCCTGCCTTTCAGGGTTGATGTCATAGTGAACTAAGATAATCTTTTTCCCACAGAGCCTAGAACTTCACAGATAGTCTCTAGATATAGCAGAGGTTCCTGCCAGATTTCAAAATCCAGTCATTTGATTTTTCAGTACAAGTTAGACATAAGTCACCATACAGAATTACACAACCTGTTTCTGCCTTTATGTACAGAAAGTGCCTTGAATGATCCTTAAGTCCTTGAAAGGAGATATGCAGTCATGAAACTCTGTATATATGAGTTAGTTACTTTTTCTCTGACTGTGACCAAGTACTTGACATAGAGCCACTTAGAGGATGAATGATTGGATAGTGTAGTCTACCATGACGAGGAAAGCCTGCCAGCCAGGGGTGCTGAAGTCTGCAGTACATGAGCCTAAGGCTTACATCTCAGCAAGCCAGCAAGTACAGAAAGAATAACATTATTGTTCATCTGGTTTTCCCCTATTTTCCTTTTTATTCAATATTCAACTCCAGCCCACTGTATAGTACTGCCCATATTCATTATGGTTTTTTGTTTCTCAACTTATTAATCTCTGTAAACACACACACACACACAGAGAGGGGGAGGTAGAGATCCTAGGTGTTTTCTTAGTGCAACCGAATTGATGGGATCAATCACAATACATTGTGTATGCTGACTTCCTAAGAACAGCCTGTAAGGCTTCGGGCATTATGCTGGCCTGTCCCTGTCACCTGGCAGAATGCACTCAGGCAGTATTCTGGTCAGCCCAGGGTTCCATGACTACATAGTCGGCATGCAGGTGCAAAGGACCCCTTTAAAAGAAAGACTTCTGCCCACTTCCACTCTCTTTCCCTCTGTCTTTTCTGCTGTTCCCCTGGGTCAGACAGGACTTTTCCTAGCTCCCTCTTTTCTTTGTCCTCTTTCTCTGTCTCTGTGTCTCTTTACCTCTTTTTTCTCCCCCTTTCCCTTTCTAATATAACTTCTCACGTAAGCTTTGTCTGCCTTACATGTTTGTCCCCCACCTCGGTCACTCTCACCTGCCATGGAATCTGCCAGTGTTCCATGTGCTTTATCCTAACACAGCCACCTGACTTAGTCTATTCCTACTCTTTGCATTCTTTTCCCACCTGTAGTCTAGGTTTATACAATAATAATAATAAATGCAGAGAAATCAGACCAGGCATATTCACTGGTGCAAAGAGCTGCTACAATTTAGGGAACAATGGAAACAGCCCAATAAAAATGGGATTTAATAAGGAGTAAATGGTGCCAAACAAATCTGATGAATCGTCTGGATAATTATACAGTGCTGCAGGAGAACAACACATCATGAACACAGGCACTTAGAAGTGAGAACAAGGTGTGCAGAGAACAAACTGGATGAGACATTGTTCAAATAATAAAGATGGAATAGAATAGAACCTGTTTGTTGAGGAACTTAAAAGAACTTCCACAGATGTCTGTTTAAGTCATGTGTTCCTGTTTATTCATCCTTATTAATGATCTTGAGAACATAGTAAACAGTGTGCTAATGAAATCAGCAGATGACAGTAAGCTAGGGGATGTTGCAAAACATCATGAGGACACAGAAATAATACAGATGGTCTGAGAGGAGTAACAGATCTTGGGATCAAATAACAAAATGCAAGTCAGATTGGGACAGGGCCAGCTTCCTACTCCAAGGGAAAATAAACGAAAATGCAGATCTATATAAGAAGGGAAAGAAAACCATAGAGAAGCTGTCTTCTGAGAGAGACCTGCTGGGAGGGAGCTAGGGATATATGCTGTCCCAACCAGGTGAATGTGTCCTGCACAACAACAACCCCGGTGGCATATTGTTTTGAACTATAGGGAAAGGCATAACAATAAAAGAGAAGTGTAAATACTGTTCTCAATTCTCAAGTGGTTGCACCTGGAATATTGCTTTTGGTTCAGGAGATTCTCCACCAGAAAATCTGGAACAAATTGAGAGTGAGAGTGCAGAGATATGAGTAACAGGAAGCCTGTTATAACAGAAGATTTGAGGAAAAAGGGATAAACTGACCTGGTGAAAACATTCAGAGGAAATCCCAGTAGGGGTCTATAAACTCTGGAGATAAAGAAGGAAGATGCGATGGTAAAAGTCAAACCATTAGAATGAAAAAGAGTATACTAAGTTAAAAGTAGAATGTAGCCTGTATAGTGGGGAATATATCCAAGTACTTCAGCCAAGGAGGCAGTATCATGAATTGTGCTGGGAAAGCCAGAGGATTGAGTTCAAATATTGCTCCGAATGAGAAGCTTAGAATGATAAAGAGTATTTGCTCTAAGGCAAAGAGGACCTCAGGGAATGTTGCTTAATCTATCTCTTGCTTTCTCAGGACAAGAATACATCTATATCATGTCTGTGTAAGCTAGTTGCAAAGAATTTAGGACAAGAAGTATACTGGAAGAGGACTAGATACTTTACTGCAGGAATTTGGTAGGTTAAAATTGTGCTGACACATATGGAAATTTGATGATCTGACTACAACTAATTTTGACCTGGAACTACTCAATTAAAGCCTCAATATAGCAGTCTATCCCAGAGAAAGTCTGAATATAACTACTATATGAATTGCTTTGTTGTAAATGATTGAGTCCTTATATCAGTCATTAATCTCTCAGTGTAACGTCACCATTTGCTTTCGGTGAACAGGGATAAAGTACCTACATGTGGTTCCATAAGTGGTTCATGAAAGGGTGCTGTCTGTAAACACTTGTATTTATTTACTATTTACTGATTTTAGAATTACAATGGGACAATGTCATTAGAACAGCAAAAAGACTGACAAGAAGCAAGGACATGTGACTGTCATTAACTGACAAGGAACAAGGACATGTGTCTGTCATTAACTTAGATGCTAGGAAATAATGGTTGTGTGATTGATGCTGACATTGTATCTTATCTCCTCTGAATGCCCAGAAAACCACTTCTCTTCTAATTAGTACTTTAATCTGCAAAATGATGACTATAATACTCTATAGTACATGTGGTCTTCATGATGATTGAGTAGTGTGAAATAAAATCACAAAACCAACCAACACAGACTATACAACTAATATCACTCTAGTTTTCAATTTACAGAGTTTTCATATCTGTAAATGGAAGAGTTGGATGAAATCTATCTAAGCCTTTGACTCTGTGTTCGGAGTGATTACTAATACTTAAGAATCCCTGGTTAGTCTAGCATAGTAGTTCTCCAGTTTCATAAAGTTTTGACCCTTTAATATAGTTCCTCATGTTGTGCTGACCCCAACCATAAAAATATTTTGTTGCTGCTTCATAGCTGCAATTTTGCTACTATTATGAATCATAAGATATCTGTTTTCTTCAGAGTTCTTGGGTGACCCCTGTGAAAAGGTTACTTGACCCCCCAAAGGGTTGTGACCCACATGTTGAAAATTATTACCCTAGAGAAATGAAATTGAAAATCAGCACATCTGAAAAATAAAAGGAAATAAATAAATGCCACTCTATGTAACGTTCAAATGTAGATGCTAGATAAGGTTAAAAAAAAAAGTGAGTGGTAATTGTAATAAATGAAGAAAGCTGGTCAAGCTGGCTCCAAAGAATGGGTACCAATAAAACACACACACGCACACACACACACACACACACACACACACACACATACACACACACACACACACACACACACACAGACACAGACACAGTAGAAATAGATCCTATACTCTCTGGGAGAAATAGAGGACAGAATAGTGTATTAAGGGGTGGATTGGTGTAGCAGGCAACAGAAAATCTTTGTACCTACCCCATGGATGTCTTTTCACTAAGGCACTCAACCACTTACCCATTCCTTCATCTTACAGTCAGCTAGAAAAATAACCATATAGCAACAAATTCATTTCCCTTCAGTTAACTTCTTCAACAAGGAGTTAATTTCCTTTGCTTCCATCTCCAATATCTTCACTTAGTTTCTTTTCAACTTATATAAAAGTGTTTTCTGCATAGAATTTTCTTTGGGTGTTCACTCATCATTCCTACTGTTTAAAACTCTTTTGTAAAAAAAATTCCCTTTTAACATTATTGGAAATTTTACTCTTTCTATTTTTTTTCCTAAGTAACTACCCCTTTCAACATTGTTCTGATGACTACAGTAGGTATCCAAGAATATATATGTTTCCTGGGCTCATTCTTCCATGTGTTCCTCTTCTCAAAGGACAAAATATAAGTAGATAGGATATTACAGAGACTCAGTGGCAAGAGGAAAGATCTACCAGGGAGTAGAAACTGCTGGGAAATGTTGGAAGGCAAAGTGTGGGAGCAGCTGTAGTAGCCCTGGAAGTGATGGGTAAGTCTTCCTAGGCTCTCATGAAAAGATGATTCAAACAAATATACTGAGGTCTTCCAAAGGAAAAGCCTTTCTACTCCTTACTATTTAAACATTTTTTAATGACAATTTTTTCCCATTATCTTAAAAATGTTACCTGCAAAACATACAAAACAGTCAAGCATTAAGGACTGCAATTATTTGGTAATAAAGACTTTGCATAACCTTATGGCTCTTGTGAAAACCTGCACTACGATTCAAATTCTTGCCAAGGAAACATTCACCTCCACTTGAATTGTTGCAGACAGGGAGCTGTTTTAACTTTCTGTGTTTATTTGAACCTATCTAATAACCTGAAAGAGAAAGGCATCTGCAGATAATACCACACTGTGAACATCACATCATGGACACTCAAAGCACCAACAAGATGCTGACCCTACAGTGCATCATTACTCAGGCCTTGAATTCAGCCCATTTATCTGGGCCTTCCTTAGGGCACTAAAATAAAATGAGTGAGCAGTACTTTATACAGCTTCTGAGCTAGAATGTCTATAAATCAGAAATGCATTACAAAGCTGTTGCAAATCTGGCCACTTTTTAGGATGTACGTATTTATTTCTCCTGAACTAAGACAATGGATATTTGAACCAAAATTTTCTAATTTAATTGAACAAAAATGTAGAGATACAATCAGATCACCAAAAAATTGCAGTGCTTGCAAAAGGGCAAAAGTTGTTAGTATTCAGGCATCTGTATTGGCCTGTTCTTGGGTTTCTGAGAGGATACACCTTCAGCTGCAGCCACTAAGAACACCACACCTGTACATATTCACTATGTTGCCTTTTAAAGGGGCTCTGTTTAACTCCTATCCTTCTCTCTTCTTACTCTCCCCCTTTGTCTGTTCCCCTCTCTCTCCCCTTCTTTCCTTTCTCCTCACTCCTGCTGCTCCTATTTCCAGAAGTTGGTCTCCCGTCTTCCCTTTCCCCTTTTTATGATCCCTATCCCTAATTAAAAAACAAAAAACAAAACAAAACAAAACACAAACAAAACAAAAAAACCCTCTGCTTAAACTCTGTTACATGGCATTTTCTCTTGGTTGCCACTTTTCTTAAATTACAACAAAAGGGAATTTAAAGTTCACCTGTTCCTTTAAGTTTTTCTAGTTAACCATCCCTTTCAACATTGTTGAACATATTGGAGTAAGCAAAAACCGTATGGATGGACAGATGTGTGTGAGTGTGTGTGTGTGTGTGTGTGTGAGAGAGAGAGAGAGAGAGAGAGAGAGAGAGAGAGAGAGAGAAAGAAAGAGAGAGAGAGAAAGGAAGGAAGGGATATATCAAGCTAACACACTGACACATGAGAAAGTTCACATAGCTATCAACCAATCTAGTGGGCAAAAGAATGTAACTGAACTGTATATCAACTTCTGATAAGTCTCTCATCAATGAAATAAAAAAATATTTTTACCTACTAGGGGATTTTACCTACTAGAGAGATTTCTGTATTGGGCTATGTTTTTAGAACATGTTCTCTGCTCAGTTTAAATATTTTAAATATATATATATATATATATATATATATATATATCACATGACCATTGTAGCCCTATAATTAAATATAAATTATAAAATTTAAAAATTTTCCTAGCTATTACCCATGACTATGCATGAAAATATTTTACCTTAATTCTTTCTAGAACTACACATTTCTTTGTTTATCCATTTCTCCTCTCTTGTTGACACCAGTGTGTGGCTTTCCATCTTTTATTTCCCATGTATCATTTTTCACCACTCAGTTATCCTATTTGCTAGCCCTTCAGATGGGCCACATTCTCCCTCCAAATTAAGGAACAAACAGAAACACGAAACTAAACAAAATGTGTTTGGAAGCAAACTACAAAGCAATATTCCCAGTGTTTCATGGGGCCTTTTATGGTATTCTAACATAAGGAAATGAACACCTTGAACTATTGAATTTTGCCAGGGCATTACACCATCTTTGTGCCATAAAATACCAGGGACATTTGTGTCCTGGTGGTCCTGACTGAACTTCTCTCATTCCCAAGAGTATTTTCAGAGGCTTGGAGCTTGGAGTCACAGTGACATTGGAGACAACTCTTCTCCTCTTCCTCCTGCCATGTGCCCAGTTGTGGCATGAGGTTAATAATCCACTCCCTCTGTGGATTCTAATTTCTAACTAGAAATTAGAAAACATGCCTAATGAATTATCTTATTTGATCCTTCTAGTATGTTCTGGGTGCTCATATAAACCAGGGGCATATCAGTAAACACCATTAACAATGGGCACTACAAACCACCATGAGGTTTAATATTTTGGGATAAGTTACCAAACCACATGGATGTATAGGTTCATGAGTAGACAAACATAGACAAAGTTCAGATCCTAACACATAGAAAAGGTTCAGTATATAAGCAGCTATTATCCAATATTTATAACATTCATATATAGAAATAAAATGGTAACTCTTTCTTAGATGATCAGTTCTTTCTAAGTAGAAAAGCTATTTACAATGATAAAATACTTAAAAATTGTGTGTGTGTGTGTGTGTGTGTGTGTGTGTCTGTGTCTATGTGTGTTTATCTGTGTGTGTATCTGTGTGTCTGTTTATGTGTGACTTTGTGTGTGTGTGTGTGTAGAAAAGGCCAGAAGAATGAAGAAGAAAACTAGTGCCTACAAAGACAGTTCTCAGAGTTTGTTTACATACTAAAATCCACAGATGCTCAAGTTTCTTTTTTTGAAATACTATAGTATTTGGATACAATCTATCTTCATCTTCTTGTACAACTGAAATTATGCTTGGTTTACTTACAAAATTTAATAAAATGTAAATTCTATGTAAATCATTGTAGTACTATATCACTCATAAATAATGGCAGGAAAAAGCCTGTACATGTTGAATACATATACGTTTTCCTACTATCTCCTATAATTGGTTGAATCCACGTATTACAGAACCCATAGTTACACAGGGCTAATTGCACATGGTCAGGTAGATGTGTCAACAGACACACTGTATACACACATATAGACAATCTATGATATACCACATATACATATACAGATAATCTAAGAATGTTTGTAATAACATAGTTATATAGGCCACAGGAATGTAAGGAAACATTTCAACTTTGTCATTTAATCAAAATATTCTCTAAAGTCACTGAACAAGGTCATTAAATCTCAGCTGCTTCTCCTCCTCCTTTTCCTTCTTCTCTCACCCCCTCTCTCTTATACACACACACACACACACACACACACACACACACACACACACACACACTTTGAAGAGTACATGTATATGAACAGATGTCAGGTTGCAGTTTCTGTAACTCTGTGTAGTTCTGACCTCTTTGCTATTTAATAAAATATACATGAGATGTATTCTAGCTGTGAACAGGCTCAACAGCACACACTCAGCTTTTGAGTAAACTCTTCCTGTCACATGTACTTCAAGGCCCTCACATTGTGTTGATGGCATTACATTATAAAATCTATAAATAAACAAGGTTGTTTTTGACTCTTGGCTTATTTCCCACATTATAGTGGATAACTTATGTAACCCAGAAAACTGGGTGTACATATGATATAAAGTCAAATTTGTTAATGTTCACAACAGTTGTGATATCAATTATAAAATCAATACTTATCCTTGTGAAGTATCTGAGAACAAAGACATTGGAACTGGCCTGCAGTAAGAGATTCCTGGACAGTTCAAGAATTGATTTCTTTGTGCCTTGCAACCAAAGCACAGGGCATCCTCAGCAATAAGGTCTTACTATCTAGTGATGGTGGGTTTGAGGTAACTCATGTCTCCCTAATCAAAAACTCTTCATAGGGAGGTATCACTAGCATGGCACTGAGATTTTCATCTCATAACTCATATCTTTGGAGGAAAGCACTGTCCACCCATGCAGGATAAAGAATCTTTCCTTTTGAAAATTATATTTTTAATTATCTTACATACTAGTGGGTTTTCATTATTACTCATTCATATATCCTAATTATTGGTTAGCCATACTCTTCACCCTCTGTCAACCATTCCCTTGTTCCCAGCACCACTTAAACTTTCTGATCCCAGTATTCCCTACTAGCTACCATTCTTTCATATCATGTGTATTCTGCTATCTCCTCCTACATTTTTTACTTGAGTTGTAAGATCATAATTTTTCATACAGTTTTTACATGCACACCTCATCTTGGTACTACTCCCTTGTGTGGTTTACCTTTCTGACTCCAGACTTTTCCAATTCATCCTCATTTCATCTATACTGCAATGATCTCATTCCTTTAATGCACCTCTCCCAGTGTTCCTCTTACAGTTGTTTGGTGTCTACATGTACTCAATGTTAAAAATGCAGGTCAAATATTAGAAGCTAGGCTGGGTGGTGGTGGCACACGTCTTTAATCTCAGCACTTGGGATGCAGAAGCAGGCAAACCTTTGTGAGTTCAAGGCCAGCTTGGCCTACAGAGTGAGTGCCAGGATAGGCTCCAAAGCTACACAGAGAAACCCTGTCTCAAGAAAACAAAAAAATAAACAAACTAACAAAAAACAAAGAAAAACAAAAGAAAAAACAAAGAAACCAGTACCTATGTATGAAAGGGATTATATGGTGTTTGTTTAGATGTAGATGACCTCGTTTAGTATTATTCTTTATGTTCCACTCATTATCTACAAATTTCAACATTTCATTTTTCTTTACAGCAGAGCAAAATCCCACATTTTCATTATCCATTTATTGGTTGGAGAACATCTAGGTTGATTTTATTTTCCAGCCATTGTGAATAAAATGATATAAAATATGGATATGCAAATATCTCTATAGTAAGATATTAAGTCCTTTTGGGCCTCATGAGCTTTCACCCTTCCCTAGGCAAAGGACTACAGGGAGTTAAGAAATGCTGAGAGATGTGAAAAATAATCTTCCTTAGGGAAGAGCACAACATTTGATTATCTAATACCAATTGTTCCGTGTTCCGCCTAAAAACACACATACAAGTAACATTATTCAGGCTGAGCAGGTTGTAATTAAGCATTTAGGAATATAAATGTATATTACATGCAAACACACACACACAAACACGCATATATATATGTATATATATATATATATATATGTTGTTAAATATATAACAATTAAAGGGGCATTGAATTTTAAAAAGAGCAAACTGGAGATACATGGGAGGCTTTGGAGGGAGAAGGAAATGGAAAATTAAATAATTACATTATAATCTCAAAAAGTATTTTTCCAGGCCTCTGGGCATATGCTCAGAAAAAAACGTTTCTCTGGGTTATACATTAATCTTGGGTACAATGCAGGCTGCTGGAACAGGAAAAGCACCAAAGGTCTTATCTACTGCTGGAGATTTCAAGTAATAATACCAACCCAACAGGCAAAGTGTTCACACTAGTGAAATAGTGGCAAAACTACTTATGGGGTAACCAACGACTCATTTGATTGCATTTAAGGTCTGTTTAATAAGAGGAAATTCATGCCTATTAGTGCAAATATGGGGGAGGGACATGGCTAGGAATGCCATAGACCCTAGGGGGAACATGTTGTTTTTCTAAATGTTCATGTTGTCAAGTTGCCTTGTCAATATTTCTAGTCATAGATTTGTGCTACTCTCAACCTCCATTAGAGAAATATTTTCTTTAATTGAAGTAGATAGCAACTGATACAAAGACTCATGACTGTTCAAAATGCTGAGAATACACAACCGTGAATATTTATCTGTAGAAGATTGTATGTAAAGGGGGTAGAAATCGTATAAGATCTCAGGAATGGGGAGGAGTGTTGTGAAATTCTGTCTTCTGGTTCTGACATGACTGTTACATGCAGGATCTCTCAGCAACTGTGCTCACTCTCACAAGTCCCTCACAAAATCCAGCCAATGAAAAATTCTAACATGGATGAGGGAGGGACTACAGAGCTCCACCATTATCTGAGAACTTAGTGCCAATTGATGGCTATGGGATGGGACAGGGAGGCAGAATCACTTTTCCTTGGGGAGTTGGCAATTGGTATGCTTTCTAATCCCCAGTGGATGACCCCAATCTATGCACTAATTAGATTTAGGGGATTTTTTAATTAAAATTTTAAAAGAAGATATGGACCTGGAGTGATAGGTGATTGGGGGAGTCCTGGAGAGTTGGAGGGGAGAGTACAGAGTGGTTATGATCAAAATGCACTGTTTCAAATAATAAAAAAAAATTACTAAATAACTTTTAAAAAATACTGGAACTAGTTTGCTTTGTTTTGAATCACAGTTATCAAATTTTCTGGTTTCTATGTGTGCCTTGTCCATTGTAGTTTTTGGGATAGTCACTGAAATTGGCACAAAACTGCATATATGAGGAGTCTTCTGCTATTCTGTTAAGAGAATATATTATAAAATGACTGAGTTGGGTTAGTTAGAAGGCACATCACCTAGGGCAAGCACACAGTAGCTCTCTGAGGGGACCCTTTTAAATCGCTGGAATCTTACTGCCCTACTTAAAATGAGCTAAAAACTAGGAGCTGTGGTCCCTATTATATAAGAGGACATTAGAACTTATTCTTCCTTTCTAATTTTATCTACTGACTAATCTCTCCTCACCTTTCCTTTCCTCCTACTCTTCTTAGTCTTTGCTAAGTAACCACTCTTCTGGTAACTATTTCTACGAGAACACTTATTTTTGTTTTGATTTTGTTTTTGGTTCTTTTTGTTTTGTTTTGTTTGTATTTTTTTAAGCTCGCTCTTTTTTAAATAGCAAGATACTAATAATAGTTTACTGTTGGAATTTAATGGATTAAAACAGAATATTATTATTAGAAGATCTTTATAAGTGTTAACTTTACCCAAAACCAGAAGATGATTGATGCAAACAAGAAGCCAACTTCCTGAGTAGATTTAGAAAATGAATCTCTTTTTACTGTTAGGCTAGCACTTGCCAACTCATTCCTAGATTGATTTGGTTTTTCTTCTTTTAATGATATAACATTTAACGCAAAACCTGAATCATTTTTCAAACCACACAATGACTTCTACGAATACAAACAAAAGGTACAATACTCAAAGAGCAAATTTACATGCGACGTTCTATTTCCTATTAAAGCAGTCACTTTTTTCATTGTTTGCCGTTTTGGAATGTCATAGTAGATTTAAACAAATACTTCAGAGTTACATAAACACACAGGGCTCCAAGCTGCTTCAAAGGAAATTCAGCATTCACATCTTCAGATAAATGCAGAGCTCAGCAATGATACTTGAGTGTGATCTTACTCTTGAAAATCCATAAGGATTGATGTATTTGAGCATACACTTTAATGTGAGAAATGAGAGTTTTGAGAGAGTAACACATGAAATTTCCATAGAAGATACCTTTTCAAGTTAGGATAAAAAAAAAGTACAAACTAATAAATGTCACTCTAAAATATTTTAAAAATATCTCAGAGAGATACACCAATACAGGAATATTTCAGACCTACTAGGCAAAATGATATCAAAGGAAAGCATAGAACGATTCAATCAAATACTTGTCTGGATTATTTTTATCATCCAAAAGTGTTGCTTTTCTCTTTTGACAGCATTTTCAGGTAACTAATTCTATAAATACATAGAGCACTTCAGACTCCGCCTGAAACTTTTATGTGTGCTTTTGCCTGTGATATATGCAATATGGGAGATACTGAAAGAATCTAAAGCCAAAACAATTCATAAAAAAATTATTCAGCTCTATTCACAAGTTATAATTGACCTGAAGCCCTGGTACCCAAAATTTGCTGTACACACTGTAATGATGAACCTCCAGAAATATAAAAATGGACACCTCAAACATTTCCTTAAGATAGGCAAGAATGGTGGAGAAAATTGAGGCACATTCCTTCAAGGTCATGCATCTGCTTAGGTCCATGGGACACTGAGAAGCGGTTTAAGTGTGTGTCTCTTTAATGAACTGATGGCTGCTGTTCTCATAGATGCTCATAGCTCCAGTGAGTACTTCCTGGATTTCTGGACCTTCTTTTAGAACAGTGCTGTGTCACATAAACATTGAATGTACAGACTCATTGAAAGTGATGGAATGATTATGTTGACAACCTATGATATTTTATTTTTAATTAACAAATTCATTCAACATACTTTATCTATTCCCCCTCACCTAGTAACTTCCAGATCCTTCCCACTTTGCTACCTACCCATGCTCTCTCTTATATTTTTTTCTCAGGTACTCTCTCTCTCTCTCTCTCTCTCTCTCTCTCTCTCTCTTTCTCTCTCTCTCTCATGCTCTCTCTCTCTCTCTTCTGTCCTCAAACAAAAAATGAAATGGAAATAAAAATAAAGCATCTTTAAAGCAAAAGACACAATCAACAAGATAAAATGGAAGCCCACAGACTGGGAAAAGGCCTTTACCAATCCCACATCTGACAGAGGGCTAAACTCCAAAATATACAAAGAACTCAAGAAGCTAGTCACCAAAACACCAAATAATTCAATTAAAAAGTAGGGTGCAAAACCAAATAGAGAATTCTCAATAGAGAAATCTAAAATGCTGAAAGACACTTAAGAAAGTGTTCAACATCCTTAGCCATCAGGGAAATAAAAATCAAAACAACACTGAGATACCATCTTACTCCTGTCAGAATGGCTAAAATCTAAAACACCAGTGACAGTTTATGCTGAAGAGGATGTAGAGAAAGCAGAACACTCCTCCACCGCTGGTGTAATGCAAACTTGTATAGCCACTTTGGAAATCAGTATGGCAGCTCCTCAGGAAAATGGGAATCAGTCTACCACAAGAGGCAGCAATTCCATTGGTAGGCATATACCCAAAAGATGCACATTCATGCAACAAAGATATCTGTTCAACTATGTTCATAGCAGCATTATTTGTAATAGCCAGAAACTGGAAGCAACCTAAACTGAAGAATGGATAAAGAAAATGTGGTATATTTACACAATGGCGTACTACTCAGTGGGAAAACAAAACAAAACAAAACAAAAAAACAAACAACAAAAACAAAAAACAATGGGAGCTTGAAATTCACAGTCAAATGGATGAAACTAGAAGAAACCATCCTGAGTGAAGTAACCCAGTCACAAAAAGATGGACATGGTACGTACTCACTCATATATGAATTTTAAACATAAAGCAAAGGATCACCAACCTATAATCCACACCACCAGAGAAGTTAGGAAACAAGAAAGACCCTAAGAGAGATATACAAGGTCTCTCGCAGAAGGGAAAAGGGACAATGATGGGAGATATTATTCTGTAAATATGTTTCTCTTATTAGTTAATGAATAAAGCACTGTTGGCCAATAGGAAAGCAAGATAGGTGGGACTAGGAGACTAGGAGGAGAAGAGGAAGAACTAGGGGGGAGTTTTCAAGATGTAGGACCAACAGGGTAGTACGGCTGGACCCTTTCTCCGTTAAGATGAGACCACATGGAAATACTTAGATTAATAGAAATGGGTTAATATTTAAGACAGGGCTAGTCAAAAGAAAACTAGTAGCAGGCCAACAGCTTTATATCTGATACAGTGTCTCTGTGTGTTATTTGGGGCTGATGTGGCTGAGGGACCAGGGTGTTGGGAAACTTTTACAGGACAAGAGCTCCTGAGAAAATTGGGGTGAGGGGAGGAAAGAGGGAGTTAGAAAGATAAGGGGAGAAGATGAGGGGAGAGGAGAACATGATGGAGTAGGAAGATTGAGTTGGGGGAAGAGTAGAGAACAAGAAAAGAGATACCATAATAGAGGGAGCCATTATATATAGGTTTAAAGAGAAATCAGTCACTAGGGAAATGTCCAGAGACCTACATGGATGACCCCAACTAACAATCTAAACAATAGTGCAGAGGCTACCTTAAATGCCTTTCCCTGATAATGAGATTGATGACTACCTTATATGTCATCCTAAAGCCTTCATCCAGTTGTTGATGGAAACAGAAGCAGACACCCACAGCTAAATACTGAGCCGAACTCCTGGAATCCAATTGCAGAGAGGGAGAAGTGATGAGAAAAGGGGTCAAGACCAGGCTACAGAAACCCTCAGAGACAGCTGACCTGAACAAGGGGAGCTCATGGACCCCCAGAGAGCTAGCTGGGAAACCAGTATAGGACTGACTCAGACCCCCTGAACATGGGTCTCAGCTAGAAGGCCTGGGCAGACTAAGGAACCTCTGACAATGGAACCAGGATGTATCCCTAGTGCAGCAACATTCCCCATGGAGGGATACTCCTTTAGCCTAGAGACAAGTGGGGAGGGCCTAGGCCCTACCTCAAATGACTTGATAGACTTTAATGGTCCCTCATGGAAGGCCTCACCCTCCCTGGGGAGTGGATGGGAAGATGGGAGGGATAGGTAACAGGATCAATGTGTAAAATAAGAAAAAATATTAAATTTAAAAAGGACAAAGAAATAAAAAGGAATTATGCCAGTTTAATATAGTAGTGGTTGTAAATCCATGACCACACTAGTCCCGGGTACTTGGCTCAATTTCCAATGCTAGGTAGGCAAGATTTTCCCTCTTGAATCTTATGTCTAATTACAGAGCTATTGGTTACCACCCAAATATGCATACAAGTATTATGCCCTCATATACAAACAAGTAACATTACACATAAGGAACAGGCTGCATTTATGTATTAAGGAGTGTGTGTGTGTGTGTTTTGTGTGTGTGTGTGTATGTGTGTGTGTAAATATGTGAAAGAGCAAGTGGTTGAACTGGGAAGGATTGGATGGAGGAAAAAGAAGGGAAATGACACAATTATTATTTAATTTAAAAAATATAAAGTAGTATTTTAAATAAGGCAACAAAAACCATGAACATACAAGAAGTTTCATCTTCTACAAGGAGGTCACATTAGTATATCCTGTCTTTACTTTTTCAGATAATATTCACTAAATATATGTTTCAGATAGCAGGCTAAGTACCTTGCAAGATGTGTCAGTTGTTTGGATTTCTCACACTAACAAGGCATTTCTCTGCTACACTGCTAATACTAATCATACTAATTTTATATGTTAAGATGCTGAAACCATTTCCTGAGGTCACATAGACAGTAAGTGTTGAACTAAAGCTCAGATTATGATCTATCTGCCATCAAAGCATACAGATCCACAACATGTTTTATAAACAAAAACAAAACAAAAACAAAAAACAAACAAGAAAACAAAAAACAAAAACAAAAACAAAAAAGCACCTTAGGAGTAACTAAGTAAGTAGTGGTTGGAGTCACTCTATAAGATCCCTCCAGAAGCAAAGCATATGGAAGCAATCATTCACTCAGAAAGAACCACCACTTCTCCTTTGACCTAAGGTTTAGGGAAAAGGTCAATACCCTCAATATATTAAGAGAGAGAGAGAGAGAGAGAGAGAGAGAGAGAGAGAGAGAGAGAGAGAGAGAAAACAATGGCACCCTCACTTTACCAAAGCAAGAAGAGAAGCTGTTTCTCCATTCTTAAGGGAAGGACGGAATGAGCAAATGAGCAAAAGTCCTTTGGAAATATCATCTATCTGAACAGAGTCCAAACTCTAAAATGTAGAACATTTATACAAGTTTTACCTAAGTCAGAGAGATAATAGAAATCCCGAGGAACATAGGGAGGGATCAACAATCAAATTCACCAGAAGGAAACATGAGCCTGTAACATCTGGAGAAGCAATCTAATATTCAGATAGGGCACCCAAAGCAAAAGAGCATTTGGGAAAGCACAATTGCCACAAATGACTCTTGCTTCATGTTTAAATTCTATAAAATTAGCCAGAAAGAGATTCCAGGGGAAATAAAGCCACAGTGTCCTTACTGTTGTCTTAAGAAAACATACATTTTAGAAAAGTTGAAGTAATTATAAGAGTTCACACCGAAAGTTGGCCCCAAATAGATTACCATTTTCTAAATTGTTCTGCTTTAAAATGTCAAAAATGATCTTCTCTCCTTAACTAACATCCACTATTTCCAGATGCTAAGGCTTTCGAAAAGAAGGCTGTTTGCAACTTGATGGTAAAGCTGTTTAGAGAAAGACAGCAAAACAATTACCAAAGGTAGTTAATCAATGTTGAAAAGGGAGAAAGCATGTGAACTGCTTTGCCAAATGAACACACTTCACCTGGGATTCTAGTTAATGTCAAATTATCTACCAAATTCTGCATAGGCAACACTTGCTGTGTTTGCTGGGCCCCTTTATGGTACATAGGTATTCAAGTCAAAGGAGTTTTTCTAATGCCAGCTTAAAAGACCTTTTAAACTTTCCCTCCACCAATGAAGTTCTTCTTTTTCTTGGTTTTCCATCCATTCACAACTGTAGCCACTTCCTTATGTGCAGTAATGACATGCTTTTATTGTTATATTAGCTAGGAACTTCACATCACAAGCTTTTTTCAAAAAAGCCTTCATCATAAGCATCGAATGGCTAGAAACCTCCATTTGAACTCAGGAGTCAATTTCTGAGTCTGCATATTTGTCTTAGTGATGTGGAGAGCAATCAGTCCATTCACTACAGAATGTTGAAGCCATCCTGACTGTAGAACATGAGAAGAGCTGATCCTGAGGGAGGGAGCTTTGAAGGATGATGTAAACAACGGAATATTTATAGTCGGGTCAAAAGAGATGTGCATCTTAGCAGATGACTGTTTTACAAGACTTGTCAAGCCTATAAGATCAACGGAGGGGGGGGCATGGTGAAGGAATGATGAATGTTTAAGAAGATGCACGTCCACTAGACTTTAGAACTGAAAGAAAGGGATGAAATATATTAAAGAAAAAAATAAGTGCTGTATCAAAGGCAGTGATGAGGTAACAGGAAGGTAAATGTCATCACCTAGCAATTTGTAACAATTTTCATTGAAAATGCTTTATGCTCAGAACGTTATTTATAATTCAAAGTAAATCTAACAATATGGCTACAGTTAAATAAATACTTCAGAGAACAAGCACCATTAAAAAATGTATAAATAAAATATGTACTGTAATATAGTTTATGTTTTACATATAGTATGAAAATCATGATGACAATAATAGGATAAATATATGTACTTTAGATAAAACATTTTTAAACCATATTTTTAAAGATATGTGGACAAGTCTGGCCATATAGAAAATATATGAAGGACAAAATAAATTTAGAAATTTCCTAGCCACTTATTTACAGATGAAACCATGGTTTATTTCCTGGATTTTCTATTAGGTATATCCTGTATAAGTGTTACTATATTAGAATGGATAAGAACTTCTCAGTAGAAAAGGAAGCCCATGAAAATAAAAAAGTCTCAGTTCTGTCTTGACTTAGGAATACAATAGACTGGTGAGTGGTTATCTACAGCATTCCAACATTTTCTTATCTCAGATGAAGAATCAAATTTAAATGTTTACATTAGTCATCAGTACTCTAAAGTAGAACTGTGGCAATTGCCACAAATGGCTTCCTATACAGGTAACTTTCTTTGGGAAACCCTAAATGCAATTGTGTTTTCCTTGAATACAATTAAATTCCATTAACTCTTTAAATGCACACCCTTAACACAGCTACTTAAGTAGAATTCTTTTTATTTTATTTTTAGCTCTTCATTCACAAGCACCACATCTATATCACTTCTGACCTCTTCCCCATTCCACCTCCTCCTGTGTCTCCTCTACTGCTCCCAAATTCAAGACCTGTTCTTTAATTACTACACACACACACACACACACACACACACACACACACACAACACGCACACACACACCATTAAATAGGAACTTTTATCATTTAGAGATGACTTGCTCAATAAAGTAATAATATTTGATAATCTAGACCTTTGAACCTGTAGGGGAGAAAAGGGCAGGCTGTAGGGTGGAACCTAATTCCATAATACTATTATAGATGAAGATATGAAGTGGAACACAACCCCCAAAGGAGACAGTTTTTGAAACATAGAGAAAATAAACCTAGTTCCTGAATACCAGTCTTGGGAATGAAATTATTCTTCTAGAAGCAGACCAGAATTAAAATAGAGACCAGGGATATGAGTTGTCTTACTGGCCATTTTTCTCTAGCTCTAGTATTTTCTAACTTTAAGTGATTGATACTAAGCAGCCAGTGGGTTTTTACAGCTTGAAATAGTAGAATGACATACTACTGTTAATACTCTCATGAGTTTCAGAATATTGAAGATGAATAGACCTTAGAGAACATTTTCTACCTCAATCTTTCATTGTTCAGATGAGGATATTGATGTCCAGGGAAATCTTTCTAAAATGCAAATCAGATCATATCATTACAATGTTTAATATCCTTTAGTGACAGGATTTCTGCTTCCAGCTATAACAAAGTAGCTTATTCTGTATTAATACAAGAACAACAACTATAAATGCAGAAAAGAAATGTTGTCTGAACACATCAGAGAATGATTGAAGCAGCAGCAATGTGAAAGATCACATCAACATCCAGAGAGAAGACACATCCCACTTGAGGCAGTTACCTACTCAGAAGTAGTGCAGGGCAGAAAGCGTTAAAAGAAAACAGTGGCTCAGAGCTGTCAGCCATGTTGTGTAGCTGAAGGAGAGAAAAAAAAATAAAGTTTGGGTTTTATACAGTTAATTTTCTATTGCTATGATAAAACTTACAAAATGAAGTGTTTCCTTGAGCTTCAGGTCAAGAGGGCTGAGCAACTATTACGGGCGGGAATTATCGCGGCAAGATGTAGACACAACGTGGGAGCAGGATTCAGAAAGCTCACTTCCTTTTCCTCAGCAGAAAGTAGAAAGAACAAACTGGATGTAGGGCAAACCTTTAAGCTTTCTAAGCCCACCCCTCAGGACATGCTTCCTCTAAGCCAAACAGGGTCACCAACTGGGGATCAAGTGTTCAAATGCCATAGCCTGTGGGGAAACTTTCTCATTTAAAGCACCAGAGGTATCCATTAAAAGGAAGGGACTGTCCTTTCTGTTGAGACCTGTGAGAAGAGATGCAGGGGGCAAGGACAGGGGTACACAAAAAGTGAAGATTGACATGAAACTGAACCACATCACTTCCTTGTTGAACCAAGCTGATCTATTCCTACTTCATTTTTTTCCCTCCAAGAGAAAAGGCAATCCTCTCACAGGCCAGACATTGTGATATCCTGTCAAATTTTTATATGCAATATCTGATGACAAATTCGAAATGATCAAGCACATACAAAGCACACGTGATCAAATGATCAGAATCCAGAAGAGAAAATGGTAGAAATGGACCTGCTGGATGGTTTAGCCATAGCAACTGTTAAGGATTTTAGAATAAATATGTGCCATTAACTTGAGTAAGAAGAGAGATGACAAGGTTTTGAGAAGTGAGTATTTTAATACAAAAGTTAAGACAAATTTAAAACTTAGCAGAATCAACACAAAATAAAGACAGTGAACAAGAAAACACATCAAAAGGAAATACCTATATAGATATACTTGTAGAAAAACATAATAAGAAACCAAAAAAACCCCATAAAGATAATGATCCATACACATATGATTACATTTCCCAAGGGGGGATTTACAAGAAATGTTGCATCCATACAGGCAAGGACAGCATTCCTTAAAACTAAGAAACTGTACCAAAAGCCATTAAAAAAATATTATACATACCTGTAGTTTATCAGATTTAGAATGGAGCAAATAGTATAGTTTTAAAAGTCAATTATTGCTATAGTAATAACAAACTGTACTTGAACACAATTCAAGAAAAACAAGAATGATTAATAATGATAAGAGGGCCATGAAATCAGAAAGAAAATTGTGTTCAATGTTTATAAATCTTCAACAGCATTCTTTTGTAAAGTAGACTTAAATTCATAGTCAGTGATAGAGATTTTAATGTACCTTTCCCAATGGCTGGCTGACATATTAAGGATAAAACAAAATCAGTAAGGATGTAAAGTATTTATTTAGCATATTTGATAAGCCTGCTTAATTAGCATTCATAAAGTGCTTCATTTTAAAATGCAAAATATGTGCTACTTAAAAGTCCTAATTAAAGGTTTATCAGAATTTTACCACATAATAAATAATAAAGCAATTCTAATTCTTAAAGTACCATAATCCTACAATGTATGCACTAGGATCATCCTGCAATTAAGCTATAACTCAAAAGCAGAAAAGTAACTAGATACTTTATAGTATTACATCTAATAAAAATAATCACTTTTTTTTGGTGAGTTCCTTGTATTTATTTATTTATTTATGTATTTAACCTATCGATCCCAGTTCCCTCTTCCTCCCTCCCCCTTCCTCCCACTCTCCCTTCCTCCTTCTCTCCCATGCCTCCAAACCCCCATTCCATTCCCCTTCCACTCCAAAAATAATCACATTCTAAAATAATTTATGAATATAGAAAAATTATAGTGAAACTTGTAAAATGTGAAACTTGTAAAAATAAACTCGATTAGAA
Organism: Phodopus roborovskii; assembly: GCF_943737965.1. NCBI lineage: Eukaryota > Metazoa > Chordata > Mammalia > Rodentia > Cricetidae > Phodopus > Phodopus roborovskii. Next base: position 27,041,873 of record NW_026126409.1, read on the forward strand.
ATGTTCATAACTTTAAATGTATGTGTTTGAAAGGCAGGAGGCTGAGAAAAATGACAACCATCTAAGTGTCTGACTTAAAAGTTATAGCATGTAATTGACTGGGAAGAATCAATTGAAATAGTAGGATGTGGGTATTACCTTTTAAAACTGTGTTTCAATCCAAATAACCAGAGATTAGGAACTAGTGAGGCAGCAGGGGTGGGGGCGTATGGGATCTTCCCAATAAAGAGAAATATAGTATAATATTGTTAAAGAGATAAAGGGGAAACAAAGATAGAATTAAATGGATTAGGTGTCGGGGGGGACAGGACAAAAGAATGAATGTGGGGAGGGGCAGCTAACACTAATGTTCTTTTCAGAAGCTATATAGAAATTTACTACTATAAAAAACTTCCCTGCTTATATACATATATGAGAGGAATTTAGATGAAGTCACCGCATAAATGGGGAAGCAATATCCCAACTAGACATCTTGTGCTACCCAAATAACACTTCCAGAGCCCACAACTTGCTCTTGAAAACAATAACATAATTGTGAGCCCTATTACAAAAAGGGAAGTCAGATTTTGAAAAAGGTGTTACATCTCACATTCTGACTGTCAGTTGGCAACTTAAAACAAGCAGGAGTTGGGTGTAAAATCCAAAGAATCCTAATTCTATTCACAATAAAGACCAAGAATGGAGGCCACATTCAGCATGGAAATTCAGCCTAAGATGAATTCTCTATGAACTCTTTTAAATGTGAAAGGAAGAAGTTATACTAATCAAAACATTTTAAGAAAAAAGGAAAAAGAGAATTAGTACTGAACTTTATGTATACACAATCAGCTTTCTACCCCAACCTTTTAAAGAATTAGTTTTTCTCATGAATGTAATATCAAAAATTACACACAAACATTTATGTAACTATGTGTACATGTTTTTAAAATATTATGTTTAGGCTGCCATGTTGGTTATATGGGTATAGCTTATGATATTTCTATGAGATAATTTCACAGCAAGATCTCTGTTCCTCTGGTTTTTAGATTCTTATGACCCTGTGGTAGGTCGAATGTAATTGGCCCTCATAATCTCATAGTGAGTGAAACTATTAGGAGGTGTGGCCTTGTTGGAGGAAACATGTCACTGTGGGGTGGGCTTTGAAGTTTCCTATGCGCAAGATATTACCCAGTGTATAAATCTCCTTCCTGTTGCCTGTAAGATGTAGGACTCTTGGCTAGTACTCCAGGACCATATCTGCCTGCATGCTGCCTTGTTCTCTGTCATGATAATAATGGACTGCCTATCTGAAACTGTAAGCCACCACAATTAAATGTTTTCCTTATAAGAGTTGTCATGGTCCTGGTGTCTTTTCACAGCAATAGAAACCCTAAGGGACCACGTCTTCTGCAATGACCCTTGAGCTTTAGAGCAGGGTTTGTGTTTTCCTTCTTTCCTTTTCATTTTAAGGTATAAATCTTGCTGCTACCCTCCTTATACATTACCCAGGTTCTTTCATGCTTCCTGCAGCCATCACAACTCACACTATTGCCTCTTCTCACTGACTACCATAACCACCACAATAAGACAACAACCCACAGATAATAATTTTGGAGATAAATACACTATCCTTATTTCACGAAAGTTAAGAAGTCATTACAACAATTTCACAAAATAATATTGAACTTCCAGGCCCAGCAAATCAGTAGAAGTATCCCAAAAGAAGATAGCTATTTGAGTAACTTAAAATCTGTAAATGATGCCAATTTAAATTCAGTGCAAAAGAAACTAAAAGATAAATTTAATTTCCTTTATACAAAAAAACAATTGAAAAAAACAAGAAAATTAACCAAGTCTATTAGAGAAGGAATGTGTCTATTAGAGACCAGTTTATTTCTAAGTGTTTAGATGAGATGGGAACTGATCTGTCAACATCCCCATAATTGCAAGTAATACCATGAAATAAAATCCTGAATGTTCACCAATCATATTTTAGTGCTAAACATTTCATGCCAGCAGCTGTTGATGATGCCAAATATAGTTTCCACAGCATGTAAAATGAACTAATGGCCAATGCTATATTTTAGATTTCCAGGAGGTTTTTTTCATTGGTACAGTTACATCTACATTGTGCAGAGATCAGTCACATGACCCAAACAGAGGTCACAGGAAAAAACTGGATATGATGCCAGAGACTTATCTGGCATTGTCTCCTGTTGCTGAAAGTAAAGCAATCAGGAGGAGGAGGTTTGCGCGTGTGTGTGTGTGTGTGTGTGTGTGTGTGTGTGTGTGTGTGTACGTGAATATATGCAAACAATTGCTATCCCTTGAGGTTTTAAGCACATTGCCTGTGTTTTATCATGGCAAAACTCTTTGGGGGTCCTGTAGGCTGGCTTTAAGTCAGCTGGAATACTTCAAGGAACTGGCACCAATCACTGAGACAGGGGAATGGAGAGCACAGCTGCTCATGGTGTTGTTCTGTTGACAGGCATTGTAAGCCGGATAGATTTGATTTGTTATCCATTATATCCTGATCACTTTCAGGAAATATGAGAGTTACACTTAAATTAGGCATATCTCCAGATTTTTACAATTGATATATTTCATAAATGATAGAAATCCAATACTTAGTAATGGGTAGTTAGGAAACATTATTGTATACCTCAGTGGGGAGGTACTACACATTATACTTTTGTACCAGAAAATTCGACATCATTGTATTTCCTATTAATTATGTAGAAATTACCCATTATAGTTAGTAAGACCAATATGTCACCTGTCATTACCATATAAAAGAAATTGACAGAGATTTTGAAATACAATGAGGATAGTTTTCAGAATATGTTTTCAACACATGTCGAGGTAGATCATTTCAAGTGTCTAGCTATTGATTTGCAGCTCATCTTTGTCTGTATTAACTGATAATATCATAATAAATGATACATAATATATTGTTCCTAATTCTGCACATTAGAAACCAGCAAAAAAAAATAATAGAATAAAAAAATAAAAAGCTACTCAAGGTCACAAATACAATGAGTAGTAGAGCCTGGATTTGAACCCTGATTCAACCTAAGGAGTCTTTTCCTGATTATGGGATCCGAGTCCTTTCCATAGTAACATAAGGCTTCAAGGAGGCAGGTAGATCCTGGGCCAGTCTTAAAATTCATCTGATTATACTGGTTATAAAAAATTCATATCTAAATTCTGGACAGCATAGCAATGTCAGATAATGCCATATGTTTGGGGTTTGAACACCATTGATTAAGATAGTACAGAGCATTAGTAATGAATATTTATAGTTATAAAATAACCATCATATTCATTTATAATTAAAGAATTAAATATAAATAATTTTCATCATGAAAAGCACAATATAATTACAATTAATGAAAATCAAAAATATTATCGCTGTAAACATGAAAATTCTAAACTATGCTAAGCAAAATAAAAATGAAATAGTATACCAGGTTGGATTCATTTGTAATGTTGAAAGTCAGGATCACTGGTTTTTTTTGGGGGGATGGGGAGGGGGGTGAAAACAACCATCACATATTTATCATAATTTCTTTATTCATTCCTGTTTTGGGCACATTGTTTGGTGTAAATAACTTCTGCTATTGTAAATAGTGATACAATAAATACTGGCATGCAATCATTTCTGTGATGTGTTATCTTGGTGTCCTTTGGGTAAATATGTAATAGCAGTATATTTGGGTCATATGGTAGGTATGTACTTAATTTTTAAGTTTCATACTGACTCCTTTGTTGACTGTTAGTATTATTTCCCAAATTACCAGAGTACTATTCAGAAAGTCCTTGTCTATGTCTATATTTTGAAATTTGATCCCTATACTTCCCTCTGATAGTATTCCGGGTTTTACATTTATGCCCTTGGTCCATTTGGAGTTCTTCTTTGTACAAGGAGAGAGATAAAGATCCATTTTCAGTCTTCTACATGTGATATATAGATATGCAGTTTTCCTGGCACCATTTGTTGAAGAAACTTTCTTTATTCCATGTCGTATTGTTGACATCTTTGTAAACAAAACAGGTAACTGTAATATCAGGTGATTATATATGTCTTGTACTCCATTGATCCACTGTCTGTTTTGAGCCAGTACTATGCTGTTTTCTTATTATGGCTCTGTAGTATAATTTGATATCAAAGATGCTGGTGTTCCAACAGAATTCTTTTCTTTTTAAATTTATTTTTTTAATTTAATTTATTATTTTGCATGTTGATCCCAGTTCCCTCTCCCTCCCTGCCTCCCTCCAACATTCCCTCCCTCCCTTTCACCCTCTCTGCCCCCTCACAGGCACCCTGACCACCATTCCCTCCCATTCCTCCACCCCAATTCCACATGTAGGGCAATGCCATCCAGGTGGAGTCATGTAGATCTGACAGGTCATTTGAAGTAGGGACTAGGACTTCTCTCCTGTCTCTAGGTTAAGGCAGTATCCCTCCATGGAGGATGTGTTCGCAAGGTAATTTTGTGCACCAGGGATACATCCTGGTTCCATTGTCTGAGGTCCCTTAGACTGCTCAGTCCTTCTGCATGAAACCCATATTCAGGGGGGTCTGAGTTAGTCCCATGCTGGATTCCCAGCTATCAGTCTGGGGGCCAGTCAGCTCCTCCTTGTTCAGGTCAGCTGTCTCTATGTGTTTCCGCAACCCAGTCTTGTCCTCTCCATCTGCATCTGGATTCTAGTTCGACTCAGTGTGTAGGTATGGGTGTTTGCTTCTGTTTCCAACAGGTATTAGATGAGGGCTCCATGGATGTTAGTTGTTGAACTCACTATCCTGGAAGGGCATTTATGGTAGCCTTTCCACAGTTGTTCAAATTGTTAGATATCAAATGTGACTGATCTCTGCAGAATTCAGATGTAAGTGTACCAATGAAAAGCAGACTTGTAGGTCTCTAGACCTTTCTTTAGGTTCAGTTTTCTCTTCAAACCAATAATGGCTCCCTCTTTTATGTTCTCTCTCTCTCTCTCTCTCTCTCTCTCTCTCTCTCTCTCTCTCTCTCTGAGTGTGTGTGTGTGTGTGTGTGTCTTCTGTCTTCTATTCCTACCATGACTCAATCTTCCTAGTCACACGTGCTTTCCTCTCTTCCCCCTCTCTTTCTCCTATTTCTCTCTCCATTCACTGCCCCCCCTACTTCCTATGTGCTCTGGGGGACTTGCCCCATCCCCCTTCTGTGAGGGACTTTATATGAATCTCTTAGAATACACCTTGTATCCTAGTTCCTCTGGTGGTGTGAATTATAGGGTGATGATCCTTTGCTCTAGGTCTAAAATCCATATATGAGTGAGTATATACTATGGTCCTGCAGATGATATGATAGTTTACATAAGCAACCCAATAAACAGCTACCAGGGAAGCTGATAAACACCTTTAGCAAACTAGCAGGATACAAGATAAACTCAAAAAAATCATTAGCCCTACTTTATTCAGAAGACAAAGAGGCTGAGAAAGGAATCAGTGAAACATCACCCTTTGCAATAGCCACAAACAGCATATAGTATTGTGGGGTAATGCTTACCAAACAAGTGAAAGGCCTATATAATAAGAACGTTGTGGCTCTAAAGAAAGAAATTAAAGAAGATACCAGAAAATGGAAAGATCTCCCTTGCTCTTGGATAGTAAAAATGGCAATCTTGCCAAAAGCAATCTACAGATTCAATGCAATCCCCATTAAAATCCCACCACAATTCTTCACCGACCTTGAAAGGATAATAATCAACTTTATATGAAGAAACAAAAGACTCAGGGTAGCTAAAACAACCCTGTACAATAAAAGAACTTCAAGAGGCATCACCATCCCTGACTTTAAGCTCTACTACAGAACTATAGTTCTGAAAACAGCCTGTACTGGCACAAGTATAGTCAGGTAGACCAATGGAATAAAATTGAAACTCCTGATATTAACCCACACACCTATGAAAACATGATTTTTGACAAAACAGCTAAAATTATACAATGGGGCGAGGACAGCATCTTCAACAAATGGTGCTGGCACAATTGGATGAGGGTGTATAGAAGACTGCAGATAGACCCATGTCTGTCGCCATGCACAAAACTCAAATCCAAATGGATCAAAGACCTCAACATCAATCCAGCCACATTGGACCTCTTAGAAGAGAAAGTAGGAGGTACCCTTGAACAAATTGGTATAGGAGACCCCTTCCTGAACATAACTCCAGGGGCACAGACACTGAGAGCAACAATTAATAAATGGGGCCTCTTCAAACTTAGGAGCTTCTGTAAGGCAAAGGACACAGTGGACAAGACCAAACGGCAGCCCACAGATTGGGAAAAGATTTTCATCAATCCTTCATCTGACAAAGGGCTGATCTCCAAAATATACAAAGAACTCAAGAAACTAGTCAACAAAACACCAAATAACCCTATTAAAAAATGGGGTACAGAACTGAAGAAAGAAATCTCAATAGAGGAAATCAAAAAAGCTGAAAGACACTTAAGAATGTGCTCAACATCCTTAGCTATCAGGGAAATGCAAAACAACTTTGAGATACCATCTTACTCCTGCCAGTATGGCTAAAATTAGAAACACCAATGACGACTCGTGCTGGAGAGGATGTGGAGAAAGGGGAACCCTCGTAGAGTGCAAACTCGTACAGCCATTTTGGAGATCAGTATGGCAGTTCCTCAGGAAAATGGGAATTAGTTTACCACAGGACCCAGCAATCCCCCTCTTAGGCATATACCCAAATGATCCACATCCATGCAACAAAGACATCTGCTTAACTATGTTCATAGCAGCATTATTTGTAATAGCAAGAACCTGGAAGCAACCTAGATGTCCCTCAACTGAAGAATGGATAAAGAAGATGTGGCACATCTACACCAAGGAATACTACTCTGCAGAAAAAAATAATGGTATCTTGAAATTCTCAGGCAAGTGGATGGCACTTGAAGAGACCATCCTGAATGAGGTAACCCAGAATTTTTCTTTAATATTTATTTATTATGGGTACAGTGTTCTACCTGCATTCATGCCTGCAGGCCAAAAGAAGGCACCAGATCTCATTACAGATGGTTGTGAGCCATCATATGTTTCTAGGAATTGAACTCAGGACCTCTGCAAGAGCAGCCAGTGCTCTTACCTGCTGAACCATCTCTCCAGCATCTCTTTTTGTTCAGGGCTGTTTTGTCTATCCTTGGTCCTTTTGATTCCATATGAATCAATGTTCTATTTCTTCAAATAATAGCTATGAAATTTTAAAAGGAGTTTCATTCAATCTGTAACATACCCAACTTCACAACATTAATTATTCCCCCCCCCCAAAAAAAAAAGCACATTCAGATTTCAGTGTTCTAAACAATTTGTTCGTTTAGTGTTTCAACTTTTTATTGTAGAGACATTTTACTTCCTTGATTAGGTTTATTCTAATATTTTTGTTGGTTTGTTTTAGAGACTACTGGGTATGGTATTATTTCCCTAGTTTCATTCTCAGTATGTCTGTTGTTTACATAAAGAAAGGCTACTGATTATTGCATGTTAATATTGTAAACTGCCACGTTGCTTAAGGGATTCATCACAAACAGGTTTCCTGGTGGAGTCAGTCCTCAGGGTCACTTAAAGACAGAACCACACCAGATGTAAATGAGGATACTTTGCTTCCTCCTATTTCATCACATCTATGCCCTTATTGTTCTAAGTAAGTCTCCAAGCAACACTGACTAGGAATGAAAGGAGTAGACATCCTAGTCTTGTTCATTATCTTAGCAGAAATGCTTTTAATTTACCTCCATTTAGCATAACATTGGCTGTACAGTTGTCATATTTAGTATTTATTATTATGTTTAGATGCTTTTTCCATTCCCAGTCTCTTTGGGGTTTTTATTATAAAAAGATTATTGTATTTTTCAAAGGTTTTATATCCATCTATTGAGTTGATCATGAGAGTTCTATCTCAGACTCCATTTATGTGTGTATTAATATTTACCAATTTGTATAAGTTGAGCTAATCTAGCATCTCTGGAATAAAGTGAATTTGATCATGGTGAATGATCTTTTTTTCAGTGTGTTCATGAAATCAGTTTATAGATAGTTTATGTGACTTTTTTGTATCTATGCTCAATAGGACATTAGTCTAAATTTTTGATTTAGTTTTATTTATCTTTGAGGTAAGTACCATATTGGCTTTTTAAAAAAGTTGATAGTGATCCTTCCTTTTCTACTTTATGGAATAAAGAAGAATTATGTCACTGGCACTCATAAAGATCTAGTTAACTCAAATTAAAAATAATATGCTTTTCTTATTTATTTATGATATGAGTGCTTTTTCTGCATATATGCCTTTAAGACAAAAGAAGGCATCATACCCATTATAGATGGTTGTGAGCCACCATGTGGTTTCTGGGAATTGAACTCAGGGCATCTGGAAGACCAGGCAGTACTCCTTAACCACTGAGCCATTTCTTTAACTGTCAAATGAAAAATAAAAAGTCACAAAAATGGTTTTGTGGCTAAAACTATGGCACGTAGAATGTTTAGTGACAGTACTTGAGATTTTTACATTGCTCTTATGTAAAAATGTGTAACAAAGTATGCTTTTATTGTGGGTCTCGTAAGATGCCTCAACACAATGTTTTTTTTTTTCAAATTAAATTTGATGCTTTATTATCTGTAGTCTGTGGTTCACACAATGCTGCCTATAGAACTGTGCCATATTTTCCCTTATATTTAATGGATTCCATTATTTACCTAGTTTCTACTACATCTTCCAGGTTCTTTGAGAGTATGATACTCTTATTTATTTACCTTATCTGGAAGTAAGGAGCAGAGTGCTCACGCTGTGGGGTGTTCACCATTGTACATACAGCCCTGTGAGCAAAGTAATGGGTCCAGTTAATTCCAATTTATCTTCACCTCATTTGAAATAATTTGCTATTAATAACTGGATAAGTTTTGTAACATGTCATACTTAAAGCTGCTTCCTTAAAATCTATTTGGTATGAGTTGCTACAAATCAATATATAAATTATAACTACCATAAAGCATGCAGCTAGCCACACTTAAAAATCTTATCCTAAAGAAAATTAAAGTCTTTTTTTCTGATATTTCAGTACATTGAAAATAGATATGAATGAGAATTTTTTCTTTATTTTGTTGAAGAGTATAAGAGAAGGAGAACAAAGAAACTGTGATCAAAATGCTTTGTCCCTGAAAATATGTAACAAATATTTAGAGGTAAAAAAGCAAACCAACTAAAATGAACTGGATCCTTTACATAACTTTCAATGAAAACATTATTTGAAATGATATTTTACATTTGAAATGAGGTATTTTACAATATTCTATCTCCTGGTCCATTGTCTCCTTGTGGGATAACAAAAATAGTATAAAGCAGAGTCAATATATTCCTGTCTCCTTGATCACTTCCATTTCCTATGAAGTGTTCTGGGAGTGAAGGGGAAAAGAAAGGAGCTTGGTAGTGAGAATCATCTATTTAAGAGATGTTTACTAGAAGCCTTTAGTATTCAATGCTCCTGAAGATAACTATTATTTTGCAAAAGAAATGGCTACTGAGGCAAAGTAAAAACCTTTAGTCTTAGAAGCAATGTGCATAATGTATTTAGAAAACATGAAAACTGGAAAATCTGTGTTCGCCAATAACTTGCTCAGCAGCAAAAGTTTCTCTATTGATCATTTCTAATACTGGTGGCCTTTGTAGATTGTGAATCTATAAGGTTATAAAGCATATAAAGTGAGCATGTATTTATACATGAGTCCTGTGTGCATTTTATATCTACCCTGCAATTGTTCAGTTGTAACATCGTGAACTATCCACTTTAAGCTAGATCAGGTCACGGCTATTAAATATTTTGGTTTTCTGAAGCTACACTGCCACTGCCTATCTAAGTACAGCTCACATGTAACTCTGTTTCTTTCTATTATTTCTTTTGGAGCAAGAAATGAGCTGCCAGAGCTCAGGGTGATAGGGATGTTTTTAAAACCACAACATATAAAAGGCTCCCCGGTGAGTTACAGTAGAGATGAGTGAATCAGAACTGACATGAGGATAGAAGCAACATTTTATATAGATTTGTCAGAGAAACATGTGTCTGCCATTAGTATTTATGGTCTTAGCTCTTTTGCCCTTAGGTAAAAAAAAAAATGTATCCAATGTTAACAATTATCTGGTATTAAGTAGAAATGGTTTTAATTAAAATAAACTGAAAACAGAATTTCTGAACGACTAGTCCCAAGATGAATGGCAGATATTACAATGATTTAAAATATGTAATAGCTCCAATTTCTGAGCGAGTTTATGATACTTTATAAAAAAGAACATTTGGCATAAAATTAATGACTTGGAAACATAAAAATCTTTTAAAATAATCTATGATTAGTACATAAGTAATTATGAATTGTGGTAAATTTTAATAATGCCTTCTGATGACTTTTGAAAGGGATAAAATAACTCCAAAAAGAAAATATCAGTCATATAACTGCATATATTTAATTATGCTAACATTCTGACCACATGAATCCTTTCAGGTTTTAGGCAAACAATTAAACTGAAAAGGAAGTAAACTCTTAAACTTTGGTCCTATACTAGAAACATACTATTCAGTTATTTTAAGATTTGATAACAAAAAAAAAAATCAAGATCCTGAAAAATCACACTGAGTGATAAGAGGAATATATTTTTTTAACCTCCAAATAGGTCATTTTATTTACTGCTCCTACTTTCATGAAAGTATACTCCAACTGTGTATGGGTCCACCCCCCCTCAAAAAAAAACCAAACCCTATTATCTCAAATTTGCAAGGATTTCCAGTGACAATCCCTGAAAACATACATACAAGTAATATTGCACAGACTGAACAGGTTATATTTAGGATTATATTTCATAAAATAGCAATTAATGAATAAAGAGGTTGTAATTATAGTATATTATAAAAAAACATTTTAACTGTCTTTCATTTGAAAGAAGCCACTGTAGGTGGAAAGACCACACAAAGAAACAAACAACCAAAAAGGAATTATTTACCACTCCACCTACACTGCTTTAGTTTCTCTTTCTCTAGAACTTACTGAAAGTCAAACTACAGTTCATTTGTGATATCTCACGCAGGCTGCTATACCTAGTAGCTCCAACACAGAATCAAAACTGTCTTTAGCCTTGAAATAGGCAGCAGGCAACCCCAAAGAATTGTTCAAAAACTTTCTTCATTTGGAATTTTAAAGATTCTTGGTGTGATGACTTCCAGGAGGGATCAACATAATCTATGGAGTCATTTGGAGTAGGGACTAGGCCCTCCCTCTTACCTCTAGTGTGATGAGAGGGGCATTGGGAGGCATGGGGGGAAGGGAAGGAGGAAGAGGGAACTGGGATCAATATGTAAAATAAGAAAAAATAATTTAAAAAAAGGAAAAAATAAAGATAAGGAAAAAAGATTCTTGTGTGAATATATAAAGAATAAAAGTTAGGCAAAAAAGAAAGAAAACATGACATATTTGTGCAGCAAGTGATTATCCTTACACATTCTGGGGGCATTATCATCAAAAAGATCATTCAAGAGTTCTTCATCCAAATTTTTCAGTGCATAAGTAAACCTCCTAGGGATTAGGTCCCTTTGAAGGACCCCTCTTCAGTTAGAAAAGGCATACACTGAGTAGCTGGAAACAATTTTTTTTAAGAGTGCAAACTCAGGTAGGTCAGCCCCACTCATTTAGTGTCAAACAAACAAGAATATATGGACAATACAAAGTGAACTTGATGTGACAAAACAAAACAAGAGGGACATAAAGTAGGGTATGTAGGGAAGAAATATGGGAGGAGTTGGGGGATATGATCCAAACATATTTTATGAAATTTTCAAAAAAAAAACACTTTTAAAAATGATAAGGATTAAGGCACCCATTAGGACAAGAAAACATACTTGAAAAGAACTATAGCACATGGTATGATCAGTAAATATGCTTTCTTTTTTGCCCATCTATTATAAATACTTTAGTAAGGGCAGAGGATGTATGCTTATTTGTAATAAGGAAATAAAAGACGCATGTGCTGACCCTAAGGAGGAGATATTGCCTTCTCTGTGAGAGGTTCACACTGAACTTTGCAGCTGACAAACCTGGGTTGGAATGAGGGAACTACTACATTCTAGGCATAGGAAATGAAGAGAGTGATATGACCTCTGTTAAGTTCAGGGCTACTTCATTCTATAATGAAGCCTAATTCCCATTTACAAAGGGTCTGAGTTAAATTAAATATAAAGTGTTGGAATCAAGTTAATTGTGTAAACTGACTTTAGAGTGCTCAATAAACAATGACCACCTAAAATCAAAGAAACATAATAGCAAAATAGTGAGTTTTAGAGATGAAGACATAATCCAGAATTCATTTTTAAAGGAATGGGCACAATGCTTACTGTACAAGTGTGAAGTTCTGTATTGAAATATGGACAAGGTAGCTTATGTTCATAATCCTAATGTATTCCTATGGTGAAAGAGGAGACAGAGACAGGAGAACCACTAGAAGCTTGTGGCCAAGGAGCAAACACTAGACCACCTGTCTCATACAAGGTGGAAGGTAAGGACTGATACCAGATGTTGTCCTCTGTCATTTATACACGTGCCTTGGTGAACATGCATGCACATTCACAGTCATGAATTCACATACACACACACACACACACACACACATACACACATATAATATATAGACAAAAAAGACAAAAAATGACAGCATCATATATGAGGCTTATCACATAGAATAATGAAAAATGAGTGTCAATGACAGAATCTGTCTATCAGATATGATGAAGGAGCACAATGTCAAGTATGAATAAACATGTGATTTACTCTTTGGGGGGAAAACATGCCAGGGGGCAGGATAGAGATCCACATGGTGACCAATAACACTTAGAATCTGGTTCTTTGACCTTGTCTTCTTGTACAAAGTGTACCTCTTGAATAACAGACCCACATCATCTGAGTTTCTGTATTCCAAACCAAGGAAGGAATGTTTCTAAAGTTATGAAGACTTTTCTGGGCCATCCAGAAGCAGTCTGTGTCCAGCTTCTCAGAGGTATACCTACCCTATTGTTTTCCTTGTAATGGCCCTCTCACCCTTCAGACAGCCCTTGGATGTTATCCCTAGAGCAACTGCTTCTACAGTTTCCTTGGTTCCACGGCCTGCATTTCATATCTGATCCTCTCTTTAAGTTCTGCTAGCCAACCTCTTTCCTGGCCACCCACCCACAAGACACAGAGAGTAAACAAATCTAAAGCAAAAGGTAAGGTGACACATCTGAAATTAAAAAGATGATGTATAATAGACATCAAGCCTAAACACACAACACATTTGACTTGTAATGATCTATGCAACCGTATGTTATCCTGTATTTCCTCCCAATACACTGCTGCCAGCAACAGTGTGTTGTCCTTCATCATTTGCCTTTTCTGTGTTTTAAGCCATGGGACCATGATGACAGTTGCCTATCACATGGGGATGATTTTCTCAAAGAGGAATTATGGCTCAGAGGGATTCAATGATGTACCCGCATTTAAGCAATGCCAAACTGGTGGAGCTGGGACTTCAACCTAAGATTCGGGTGCTTAGTTTAAAGTTCTTGTTCTTAAGTAGAAAAGTTGATGAATACAAACAAAGTATAATGACATATATGTGTGAAAATGTTGTAGTGAAACCCATTAATTTACATGATAGCTAGAATGGTAAATTTACAGTATGACACAAATAAAATACTGAAATCTAACGTATCTTTACAAATCAAGAGGCCATGTAGATTATTGTTTAATTTAATTCCTCATCCCAGGTCTACATAAGAGTCCACCCCACTGATTCTTCAAACATGAGGCACAGGACAATATATTTTCACACTATCTCTAGGCTCAGCTACTAGCAAAAGCCAGGCAAAGGAAGACATGTGCATTTAAATCCAGGACCAACAGCCCGACTGATCTTTAGAGTCCTACCTGTGGAATGGATAAGATTGAGGTGGGGAGCATTGCAGTGAGGAAGCAATCTGTGTCCCCTGAATGATCCACACTCAGATGACTCCTGCCAACACACATGCCTCACCATATTTATGTCTATCCTCTCCCTCTGCCTTGCTTCACCTCACAAATCACTAACTTGCCTTCAAATCTTCATTGGACTAATGCCCTTATTCTATGTCTCATGTTTAAAAATAGAGCTCCTCACAGTTTCACCCTAGTCTACCTTGTTAAGTCTTCAGAGAAGAAAAATAAAATACCATATATTCATTCAGAATTGCAGATATCTATCTCTGGTCCACATGTGTTCTCCGAGATGTACACATTTAACAGAAATCTGTCACCAAGATGCCTCAGGAACATGAAAAGTAAAATTTGGAAAGCATGGCACATGTGTGTATGTGTGTGCCTGTGTGCTACTAGGATTGAACGCAGAGCCTAGGTTTCTTAGTGCTCTACCATTGAGCTACACAATTTCTGGTATTCTTTCATCACCCTTGAACTATCCCAGAAACCTCCAATCTGGTCTTGCCTGCCTTGCATCATGTCTGATTCTTTGTTTTATTTCTGAAATGTTGTCACATTACTTTCTGGTTCAGATACATTATAACAACTCAGTGTGATCTGGATCTTACCTGTTTCCACAGCAAGGGAATGAAGAGGAAGATGATGTCTCTGGATTAGAAGGAATTAGAGAACTTTTTCCTGCCCATAGTTTTGGCTCTGTTTGCTTCGTAGTGTCCAATAGTCTTTTGGTCTTAATTTAAACATTTATCTCTTCTGGGGTATACCATTTTAGATGTCCTATTGAAATAAGCCAGTCTCCTTTGTTTTTATCATGCTCTGTTTCTTGTAGCTATCACTATCTGCAATTAATTAGATGATTGATTTTGGGGTTGCCTTTGAACTGCACATTTTCTTCTGAAGCCCCACAGAGAACAGTGACTGCATGGTTTAAGTAGAAGTGGTGAACAAGAGAAGCACCAAAAAGTGTTTGTGAGACAAGTGCTAAGGGTGTTCCAAGAAGAGCAGCATGACGGGGCATATGAGGAAGAAATAATATACCATTTGAATATGCAACCAAGAACATTACCAAAACAGAACCAGCTCTGACTCACAGGCATAACACTGACCAAACAACTTCTAAGTACTTACCTGCACAAGAGCTAACTAAAGCAGGCAGATCATGTTGGGAATGATTTATTCTCAAGAATATTAAATCATTAAACTGTGTCCTGGCAATGCTAATGCATTATTGAAGAAGGACTTGAAAGGTCAGTCCAATGGTTTGGACAGAGCCTGTACCACATGCCAGTTGGCAGGCAATGACTATCCCTCAGGTTCAATCTATTCAGTTCTACAGGGACCAGATCCATCTCAAGGACATACTGTACTTTCTTCTGTTACCTCTTACCTACTCAAGCTCTAGAACCTCCCAGGTTAGCACCACTAACTGGGAACCAATCCTCTGCAATATGAGACTTTAGGAGAGCATTTCATATTTATACAATAACAAGCAGTTATTGTTGTTGAACACCCTTAAGGACCATCAAATGTCCTTTAGTGATGAGGCAATATTGCAGGTTTATTTCTCTCAAGAACTTATTTTCAAGAGCAGAACATATTTTGTGATTAGTTAAATGTAGAAGTACATCTTTTTTAATTCTTCTGATAATTGTCATTCAAAAACCAGATAAAATCCCTGTTTGTGGCACTAGAAACAAGTCATTATTACATACGCTACACATAAAGACTGACAAGCAAACCTTTCACCTCCAAGGCCAAGCAGCTATTTCAGATGAGACTATTTACAGTAGAAGATCAGGGTGAAACTTAACCATTGGTTTATCTTGTTTACAGGGCTGAGCAGTTCTCTGAGATGAGAACGAAACTTGTTTGCTAATAAGATGACTTTGCCTTTTGTGTATGAGGACCCAAGGTCATGCCCCAGAGCCTCCCTAAAAGTATCCAGATGTGGTGGTATGCAACTGTAATTCCAGGGTGGGGAGCCATCCACCCTGGAAGACTTTGTGAGCTCTAGGCTGGTGATAAATGCTGTTTTGTTGTTTTTGTCTCATTTGTTTTTGGTTTTTGAGGCAAGGTGGACAGGAAAACAGGAACTTTGCACATGCTAGGCAAGTACTCTTGTCACAGAGCTAAATTTTCAATCATTGCTATTAATTGTTATCAGTTAATTGGCACATGACCACACACAGCTGAAAGTCCTTGGTACCTTTAAAGTGCTGTTACCCTAGAGTCTCAGTCATATGTAAAAGAGCTGAACATTTCCAAATTGTGCTGACAAGTAACAAGTCCAGACAATCAAATACACTTGCCAACAGATATAAGCCAGATAAGGAAAAAATTAAAAGAAAAATCACTTTCACCCAAACTTAAGAATTTGTGTGAGTTAAGAATTTGTGTGATTTAAGAATTCAGATTTGCATGTTCCATTTTAACTTTTTCCATCTCCACACTCAGACAGGTGTGCTAATGAGCAGAGAAAGCAATCATTGTGTCTCAACAAGTTACAAAAATAAAAAGTAAAATAACTTAAATAACACAAATTCTTAGCTCACACAAATTTTTAAGTTTGGGTGAAAGTTATTGAAGCCTTTTTATAAGATACCAGAATCCAAGTAAGCATGAGTATGCTAACACTGATGTATTGTTAGGCCATTAGGAAGGAAAATGTGGTGAGTGTTTTACAACAACACCCTCCATGTTCATTAGTTTAAATTAAAGGGCATTCACTGAGTACTTTTTGTGTTTATACCACTGTGCAAGTAAAAAGAAAAGAAAAACTGCAGATAAAGTAATGAATAACAGTTCCTGTTTTCACATCATTTGCAGTTCAAATTTTTATCACATGACAAAAATACATCCATAATTAAGAAGCTAATGTAACATCAAGATGTAATCAATGCAAGCTAGACATGTTGGCACACGCCTGTACTGTTAGTGCTAGGGAGTTTGGGACAAGTTCAGGGAAAGCCTAGGTTGCAGGGCAATACCTTGTCTCCAAAACAATACCAGTAACCTTAATATTGATGACAATGGTCAGTTTGGAATCTTGTTATGGGAAGATTGAGTTTTATCCTTGTATCATTTTATCTGAACATGACAACATTTCAAAATAGAATTTCTATTCCCTACAATCAAAATTCTAGAAAGGAAGGACATCAGAGGTTAACTGTTAAATATGCCTACAATTACAAAGGACCTACTAAGTATTAGTATTTATATTTTACAATGAAGTTATGAAGGCACTAAGATGTCAAGCAAAACCTGTTACCATTAGTAGGACTATGAATCAAAACATGATTTTCTTTAATTCCCAAGAACCACATGGTTCTTCAGAAGTCTACAAATTAACACATATGCTTTTAAGGCAGAGGAAATCTGACATTTGTTTGTGCATTTAAAAAGGTACAATCTACTTTGCCTAAAGGCTTTCGTTGGCTTTTCGGCTTACTGTTATCAATTCCCAGTCTTTCCTTAAGGAAATGAAAGAGATAAAAAAAACATTTGGCTTGATCTTACTGTGGCATCTTCCACCAGAAGTTTGTATTCTCTCCTTGTCAGTTAACTGGAGAACATTTCAGCTCATGAGGCTCCTGAGAGAACACAGTAAGAACTCTCTCTCTATGATGCCCAGAAGTCCTGCTTTATTCTTGGTTTGCTTGCAGTTAGCCCCAAAACACTGAAAATATTTTACACAAAAATACTCTGAGACTGGTGTTTTGTGTCACCCCCGGGACTCCCAAGTCTTTGCTCTGGATTTTATGCTGTGGCTCCCAATTTCCGTTCTAAAGAGCAGTTCTCTTTTTCTGATTGTTTTTTCCTGTATATCTATTCCAACTTACCTCTTTTACAGACTAAGACTGTAGTTTTTATTTCTTTATTTTTCTCTATCACTGAGAATTTTCCTGTCCATTTGAATTGACAGACTTCATAGGTAAAGATTTTTATTTTGTGGTTTAAGAGTAATTTTTTAAAAGCATGTCCTCCATAGAGAATAGACTATTTTAACAGAATAGTCGAGTCAAACCCACAGAGTGCCATACACTGGGAAGAGATCGTGAATGGTTACTTTGTTTTTATACACAGGGGAGTCTTCCCTCAAGAAAGAAAGACAAATTATTCTTAAAAGTATTTCTAAGTATAAACATTGAGGTATAAAAAGATAGTATGTGTACAAGTGTGGGAAACATAAATATATCTTTACAAATATTTTATTGATCGTTAGAGAATTTGATACATGTAGTTTAATCATACTCACCTCTCAGCTTCTCTCAGACACACCCTGGCATATTTACCCATCCTACCTTGAATGTTGCCTATATTCCTTGTTTTGAATAACCTGTTGACTCCAATTTGGGTTTCCCATAAACTCCTGCATGTGGGGCCATCCATCGGAGTATGTTCAACTTACCAGCAATCATACATAACCTTATCAAAACCTTATTCTCTCTCTCCCCTAGAAGTATCAACTGTCCATAGCTTCTTAGTTATATGTATAGACTCATGGAATCCACCACACCCATCCGCCACCCTCACCATACCCTGCCCTCACTCTCTACAATACTAGCCTGTTGATCAGCTTTACTTTCTGTAGGTCACTCCACTCCAGGACTTTTAAAATTTATTAGTTCTTTGAAAATTTTAAACTAAGTATTTTGATCTTATTCACCTGACTTCCCCATCTCTTTCAGATCTACTTACCCATCCCTAGATCCCCAGCTTTGTGTTCTTTTTTTTTTTTTTTTTTTTTTTTTTCACCCATGGAATCCAGTTTGTGCTGCCCATAATTCTTGGACATGCAGTCTTCTAGAACATAGTCGCCTCACTAAGTGCTACACTCCTAAAGAAAACTGAACCTCTCTTTCTCAGTGGCAATCAACTAGCAAAAGATATTCAAATGTAGCTGGTATATGATGGCCATTCTTCCTTTTTTTGTGACATGAGTTTGTGTAGCTATCTTACACAAATCTTGTGCATGCTAGTATAACTTCTGGGAGTTCACATGTGCAGCTGTCCTGTTGTGTCTGCAAGGTAATTCCCTGTAGTCATCTACCACTGCTGCTCTTACATTCTTTCTGCTCCCTCTTCTGCATTGACCAGAGGTTATTATTTAAAGGGATATGTTGGGTATTAAGTCAAGAAATGGTGGTTGTGATGGTTACTCTCAAATGTCAACTTGATGAGATCTAAATAACCTGAAATATGGGAATTATGTTGATAGGTTAATAAACCTAAATATTGAAGGTCTGATGGGCAGTCCTACACAATTTGGGTACCTCTATTCCCTGGGCTGGGATCTTAGAGTAAATTAAAGGAAAAAAATAGGATAAAAATGGATATTCATTGAATTCTTCTTCAAGGCTACAGATAAAATGTAATCAATTAATTCCATTACTACTACCTTGACTCCTTCACCATGATGGACTGGACTTTGCATTGTGAGCCAGTATAAACACTCCCTGCCTTAGGTTGCTTTGTCAGTGGATTTTTTCATAGAATCAGAAAAGTAACTACTACTGTATGCCCCCTCCAAAGTGACACCCAATAACCCTGATATACCCAGCCTCTAATCTATACCTTATCTATACCTTATCCTCTACATTATACCAGGACTTGTCAGCTCTAATACTGTATTATAGAAGTAAATATCTCTCCTCGTATTTTCTGTTTCTCTCCCCTTCCCCCCTCTCTGTCTCTCTGTCTCTCTCTCTCTCTCTCTCTCTCTCTCTCTCTCTCACGCACACACAAGCATGTGTGTGCGCACACACACACTATCAATAGTCATAAGTTTAGAAGTGGGCTGTCATAGCACAGTCAAGTCATGAGCTTGAATATAGCCTTACAAAAAACTTGAATCCACCCAAATGGAACAGATTTTGGCTTCCTTAACAGTAGAAAGATAAAGATAATAACCTCCTGCTTCTTAAAAATGGCAAATACTGTGATAATTAGTGACAAGGTGATCAGTAGGCCATCAGTTAAAGGGCAAAATGAGATGGAAAGGCACCAGCATAGTTAGGAACTTAATGAGATCCCTTACTTGTTTGGACTAAGGGTAGGTAAGATACAGAAGTATGGCTGCTGCTGATGGTAGAGAATATGTAAATAATTCTAATAACAATAAAGGTACTCTCTTTGCTCACTTCATAGAGGGCCTTGTGCCAAGCTCTTTATCTATTTTGGTTCTTTAATTCTTACCTAAGATATTAAGTAAGAAAAGTGGGAAAAGGAAGGATCAGAATATCAAGCAGTTCTAAGTCACAGAGCTGGGTAATAAGCAGTAGATGTGACATTCACAGGCATTTTTATCAGAATCAAAAGTTCTTATCCCATGCTGATACACATGATATAAATAACTGACAGAGAGGCATCAAGAGCAGCAATAAAGACAAGATCAATAGGTGTTAGAGATCAAAGTGTGACGAGGAAGCCAAGCCAGGTGTGGAGATTCTAAAAGGCAGACTGGTTATGCAGTTGGATTAATCTTTGTTTACATATTTTAGCAGACCTAGGCCCACTCTTGCCCACTAACTAGAATTCACAACCTCTTCACAGAGAATTTCCTATAAGTACTGTCTCATGTATAAGCATGTTAGAAAGGGAAAAGATATGTCTAAATGGCAATTGTTGAGAGGCTCATTGCCTGGTGCCTCCCTAGATACTTTGTCAACCACTACAAATAATTTCTGATCTGTTTCTGTACTGAGTGCTTCAAAATGAAATCCCACAATTTTTGTCTATGAAGCAGTTTGGAAACAAAATGAGAAAATAATGGAATTATTTTGTTTTGCAAAGAAATTATGATATACCACTTTTACTTACTACTTAAAAAAAAGGAAGTAAATTCCAGAATCCAGTTTTAAAAGAGAAAATTGCTAAGTAATGTTTTAGGTTGTGTGACAGTCCTTTGTCTGTGCTATCCATCATTTAAGCCATTTAAAACATGTAGAACAATGAAGGAATTCTATGTTCTCTGAAAACTTTGAAACGTTTATATAACTAATAACAATCTACTTTGCTGAGAAAAGCTACTGTGCTTGGCTGATCAATGAATAGGAATTATGAGTACCTAGTAGGTGGCTAACATTTTTTTTTAGTTTGTGCACAATGTTAATACTTTAATGTCACATATTGTAAAGACACAATGCTTGTTCATAATCTATAAAGAATAAAAGAGAGGACTCATTTACATAATACAAATAAGGTCCTGGCTCAACAATTAACCTGGTTTGCTCCACATGAGTACATGTTGCAGCCTGCTGAGACTGCCAGCTTGGTGACAAAGAATAAAAGATGAATATGTTATCTAGAAATTAGGATTGTAAATTTTAGAAGAACCATTCTGTCTACTTATAAATTATCTGCCCTATATTAAACAACAGTTGCTTACATTGATCTTCATGAAAAAAAAATGTTATAAACATTAAGGAAAAACCACATTATTAATGTGATTTAACTATTAACAATAACCCTCCCCCCACACACATTTTTACATCTCAAAAGGCAA
Source organism: Phodopus roborovskii (assembly GCF_943737965.1). Classification (NCBI taxonomy): domain Eukaryota; kingdom Metazoa; phylum Chordata; class Mammalia; order Rodentia; family Cricetidae; genus Phodopus; species Phodopus roborovskii. The sequence goes on from NW_026126409.1 coordinate 27,063,383, forward strand.
GTTATGTCTTCAGCTTCTCAGAGCATTTGACATTGTTTATGTTCCATGGCACACGTAAAAAAAACAGTCATAACTAACCCCAATGCATATGCATATATATATGCATATGCATATATATGAAAGTTAGAAAAATCAAATATTTCAAGATTGTGCTGCTAGTAACATTTTAATCTATAGGTTTCTAAGGGTAGAAAGGATAACTCTTGAGAAATATAAATGAATTTCTGTATTTTAAGGAGAGAGGATGACATTAAAGAAGGTAATTATGCCCTGAGAAAGAAGAGAGATCAGTGAATATACACTTCACAGACACTCTGCTTAAATGCATGTCCTCTCCAAACTTCATAGTAAAACTTAGTCACTATCATGTTGGTGCTGGAAGCTGGACTTGGTATTCAGGTTATGAAGGTTATGCACTCACAGGCTAATGTTGTAATCTTATAAGACTGCCTTCTCATATGCATGTTTCTTCTGTCTCCATTCTTCTTCCTTACTCTGTTGCCCTCTCAATGCCTTTCCACCATGTGATGCCTCCTGCCTCATGATGCCTGAACAAGAGTCTATTGTCTTAACATTAGATATCCTAACCACTAGAAATGTAAGTTGATGCATTTTTGTACATTTTGAGTTATCCAGTCTTGGTTATTCTGTTACTAAACATCATTGAAGGGTGGGAAGAAAGATCATAAGACATGAAGGGCCAGGATGTCTGGTGCATAAAGCTTTCATGATGCCAGTGATTTTCATATATGTGCTTTTTTTTTTCTTTCTTTCTTTCTTTCTTTCTTTTTTTTGCCAACCTGTGACTGTTTATTTACTGACCAGATTACAAAAATACCACAGGCACCTTAGTCCATCCATCTAATAAGCCTGTTTATCTGGTCTTCCCTGTGGCCAGCTTCGCCACCTTCCACAAAGTGAGTGGTCTTTTTCTTCATTCTACCCCGTGGAGAAGACAGTTTGAAAGGCCACAGGAAGTTGTTGGCTTCCTTGAAGCGTTTCCCCACTGTGTAGATCTCAAGGATCAGATCCTCAATGCAGATAATGCCGTAATTTACCAAGAGATTGAGCAATCAAGGAATTGTCCGTCAAGGCCATTCTCTTCTTATTGATTTTGCCTTAGCCATACTTGTAGATGAGCTCGTCTACTGACTTCAGGTTGGGGAACCCCCATGCAATGTATGGTTCCACGATCCTCAGCATGTTAATCGAAGCCTTGTTGAGCTTAACAAAGGTGCCATTGAAGATCTGACGAAGATGGAGCAGCTGCAACACCTTGTGTACCTTTGTGCGCTCACACCATTGATAACTCGGATTCGGATGACGAATGCCAGCTTGGGTTCTGCAGGCACGTAGTAATTTCCGGCTTTCCTTGCCATCCTAGCCATGCTCCATCCGGTACATCTTGCCTGTATTCCTTGTGATAATGCTTTGCCTTTTCATAGATGAGCTTCCTGTGTGCCTTCCGGAGCATCTTCAGTGCAAACTTTTTCAGAAGCGCAAACTTTTTCTGAAGCACTTCATCTTCAGCTCCGCGAAATTCCTTCGCTTTTAGTTAAGGGTCTCTGGCACAGTAGGAACCTTCTTTTTCTTCTCTGGTGCTGCTTCCATGGCTCCTTCCAGTCGGGGGAGCGGGGGGGAGAGACATATATGTTCTTAACAGCCTTTAGTCATTCTTAGACTCAAGACTGAGAAGACAGGGAAACAAAAATTTAGTGAAAAAGGAGCTGCGTTCAAAGATTCAATTAAGATTTCAGAAAATAAAATAGCAAGAGTATTAATGAAGGTCATGGTGCCTGGAGTCTCTCTCTCTCTCTCTCTCTCTCTCTCTCTCTCTCTCTCTCTCTCTCTCTCTCTCTCAGATTATATTGTTTCAATACCACCTCTACAAATGGGCCTCTTTAACTTCCATGAAGCCTACAATAACCCCCCCCCAAAATCTACATGACTTGAGTAGCTTCTGATGTGGCTGTCCCTCTAGGAAGAAAGTTCTAAATTTTGGCATAAGTAGATATGAACAGACTGCCTTGAGGCAGTTATTCAGCACTCAAGTGAGGTACAGACAAGACTCAAGGGACAAGCAGCTTCAGTGCAGTTTTTTTTTAATGCTGTCTACCTTATTGAACACTTTACACAATCAAGAAAATGGTATCACACTTAGGGGACACAGGTGACATTTAAAATATATATACAATTTTGGCAGGTTTTCTAGTCTGCTGTTTTGAAATTGAGTTCTCATTGTTTTAAAGGTGAGATTACTTGTAAATTACAGACTAATTCTTAAATATATACCAAGAACTAATGTACATGTAGATATAACAATTTGAATAGTTTTTTTCTGGTTGCTTTAGTTACATAACCAATGATTCAAAAATTTCATGCTATAATGCTAGTAGTCGTGCTGGTAGGGAATTAATAATTGTGGGCATTGTCCTTTTCTGATTTCTAGGGCCTCAGAGGGAAGACTCTAAATTCATGACTCTAGGTTGGATGCATCTGAAGTCTCTTCTGCTCACACATATAGTAATGGCACTAAAGGTCAGCTACTTTCCCATTTCCTATCTTTGCAGATATCCATGTAAGCTTTCTATGTGTGATGGTCTATAACTTTTCACACCACTGTGAATTGGTTCCAAAATCAGGAAAAGAATTGAAAATTCAGCTGTGTTTTACATCCTAGGCCACTGTCCAAATTTCTACTGGGTTGAACTCTATCTTTAAGACTGGCCCATATCCAACAAAAGGAAACAGAGATCCCAACTCCCCAAGGATGGGTTTCAACACAATTTATAAGAAAGTCAAATGGGATAGAATGCACTGATGTTACCATCTTCAGAAAATGTAATCTACATCAACATAAATTAGTTATAAGCACACTTTTGTATTATAAAAATATCTCCAGAAAAAGACACAAAGGAATATATTTCTGGAAAATGTCCCAAGAATTACAATGCTTACAAGCTAAACTATACAAAAAATATATATTTTAATTGGTTTCTCCTTTTTTTGCATTGTCAAAAGACTAATTACCTTTTTTCAGGGTAATGTTTCATTTTTAGCATTTTTTCCAGCAATGATCCCCTGGTCAATATTTAACTTTTGACACACTGAGACAAGTAAAGTGTTTGCCAAATGTTTTTATATATTGAATCGTTGCCTAGCAACACATACAGTCACCATTCCTGATCATTCTGCAGTCCAAGTTGAGATATATACAATGACCCAAGAACCAAAAAGGATTCATAATGATGAACTCATTCATCACTTCTCACTTTTGGAAATGATCTTTCATTCATCTTATTGTTCTCACTTTTAAGACCTACTTCCACAGAAGGAATCCCTGACTGGAGAAAAGACTGCAATCTTCCCTGTGCAGTTACTATCTAGTACTTCAGCAGCAGATATCTTATTTATCTCATCCATATTTCTCCATTTTACTTTAGCTTTTTCTCCTTAAGATAATCCTTAGCATGGTGGTGCCTTTCCTTGAAAAAATTTATTTCATTAAAATAAAAAATATGATTTTAACTAGCACAACTTTGAATATAATGTAGGTTATCTACAAACAATTGTTCATATCTTCCCTGATTATACTTGTGTCATGTACGAAGCCCAGACATAGTTGGAAGGGAATTCTGTTTGCTGGAGTATGAAAGAAAGAAGAACTGATAATGAGCATGTAATAAACTGTTAGTGACAAATGCATGGATTAGAAATGCAATCAGGAAGGAACAAACCTCTGATAAATGAATTACGACAATATCTAGAAATCACTACTGGGAGAAGAAAGACGTAGCTACACGGAGCTTCATTCAACCATATACAACATTTAATTTAGAGAAGTCACTTAGTCTTTTGAAAAGACAGTCATCCCAGGATCATAGACTCCTTACTAGACAGGTATTTTCTGTTAGTTCCTTCATTTTATACCATCTATTTTGTGCAGCTCTGCAGACTATCCAGACTCTAAAAAAACACAGAGAGATTGCTTAACATGCTTTTTAAAAGCACTTGTTCAAATGGCTTTGTGGCCTTTGATGTGATTCTATGCACTTGTACAAAGGACAGAGGCTGGCTAAGAAGTCAATGCCTTTCTTTTACTTAACATTTGAGGACTAAGACCAAAGACTTCAGTCATGTTGCCTTTCATTCTTCTCGCTTTGCTATTTACTTTCACTTGAGAGGCCAGTGCAGATGGGTGTGATAAACAATGTAGATGTCTTGAAGAGAAAACATTTCATGTCAGCAGTATAAAGGCAGAATCCCATGTCAAATCTCAGGAACCCTTGTGACATCAGGGTGACATGGGTGTAAGGTAGCATCAATCCCTCTTTACTTGGCTCCAATCCTAACTTATTCACAAAACCCATAAAGTTATCTCTCTCTCTTTTTTTGCAGTTAGCAATGTTCTTTCTCATTATAAACACTGAAAAATAAGAGTTATTCATTAATTGCTAGATTTTTTTTTACATAAAACTCATAGCCTTTCTCCAGCAAGAACCCTCATAAAACCTTTAATTTTTTGAGGAATGGTGAGGAGAGTTATATTTTAAATTTGAATCTGACTATGATAGTGAATGTCCAAAATCACTGTCAAGGGATTCAGCATCAATGCTTCTGACCTCTGCTTGCAGGAAGGGCACTTCCTGCCACTTGCTGTTATCTTCAATCTATTTAGTAAGAAGCAGCACCAGAAGATAAGAGGCAGGGACACTTTCTCTGATTAAAAATACAGAGCTTGGGGAGGGGAGCTTGCTTGTGAAGGGGAAAGAGGTCTAGAGTGGGAACTCCTATTTGGTATTAAGTAGCCAGAATGGGATATGTTCAGGATGTGGTCCACAGAGGACAAAGGCATCTACTTGTCCTTAATAAAAAGTTTTGACATGCTCTAAGTTGCTATATGAACCAAGGGGTTTATTCGATCTTGGTTGATAGAAAGCTCTGACTTAGGGTTCATGATAGCCATGATGAGAGTTCTGTAGTTTCTTGGATGTGTGTTTTAAATATTTATATAATTGTGCAGCTATTCTTTTAGTGTCTTAGTGTAATGCTATTGTTGAATTCTATATAATGAATGACAGTGAAAATGGGATGCCCTTACCTTACTGTAAAATGCTTTTAATTCTTCTCAAGCTTTCTTGAGTGACCTTACAGTAAATTCTGTTGTATCTTGTGGCCATTTACATATTTATTTATCTTGTTTTGTGGGGAATAGCCAATCTTTTATTATGTCAGGACAAGAATGAATAAAAGAAAGAAAGAAAGAAAGAATGAATGAATGAATGAATGAATGAATGAATGGCAACATTAGTGGCTTTGGAATAAGACTCTTACAAGCAAATTCTTTTTATCCTTCTTTGACACCAAACATTCTCATTGGCTTCTCACTGCATCTAGATTTATAAGTCACCTATTTGGTACCCCAAATTTGCTTTTAATTCAACACATCTGAAAAAGTCAAATTCTGAAAGAATGTGTATATACAAACATACATGAAACACCTAGTCTCAACTTGTTTTCCCAAGCCCACTAGGGGGATAGGACCAAAATTTAGAAAAAGCCAATAGAGTGTAGTCTTCAACTCATATCATTGCCTTCATATTCTATTTCTTTTTATCACTTGCCCTTGGGTAATGCTGTTAAAGTAACTGCATTTATTTTTAGAGTATTAGGTAAAGCTCTGTTGAGCTCTTATATAAAAATGGTTAATTAAAGCAAGCCTGGTGGTGCACCCCTCTAATTTCAGCATTTGGGAAGCAGAGGTAGGCAGATATCTGAGTTCAATGCCAGCCTGATCTACAAAGTGAGTTCTAGCATAGCCAGGGCTAAAGAGGAGACCCTATCTTTAGAAATATTTATGAGTGTAGCTAAATATAGACTGACTTGCATGGAAGAAACAGATAAAGTCTAAGAAATAACTAATACCCAATAGTCTAAATTAGCAAACAGGCAAACCACTGATATGAAGTGCCTTGATAGTTATTTTATTTGCTTGTATTATAGGCATATATAGCTGGTGTTCTTGGTAAGATAAGACATTATAGAAATACATATATAAGTAATTATGGGTTAATAATTAAGATAGAGCTAGTCAAAAAGAAATGCTAGTCACTGGCCAACAGTTTCATAATTAATACTGTATCTGCGTGTTTCTTTGAGGCAGAGAAGAGTGGAGGGACCCTGCTGGACCAGAAAACCTCACACAACAGTTGTCTTGTGTCTCAACAGGATCCACAATCTAAGCTCTAGCATGCCCAGTGGGAACTGGGTTACACAGATTTAAAAGTGCGGAACCCAGAACACTTCACTTCAAGTATGAAAATACTCCATATCCACAAGGAAGAAGCAAAGCTACCTGTTATCTTATAAATGCTAAATTATTTCAGGTTTCCATTGTGTGACATGGAATGTGAAATTCACATGAGTGAATTATTACTAAAGTGAATTGTTGCAAATAGATTCAAACCTGTTCCTTCCTTGAAAGCAAGAATCTACCGTCATTCCTAAAAAGGTAATAATCTTGAAAAGGGAACTGAAAGAAACTGATGAGCTTTCAGTTCACAGCCATGACTTCTAAGTTGTGCTGAGAAAAATCCTGGGATAATTGGGAATAAAGAAAAGAACAATTTATGGAGAAAGGATTAATGTAATAGGATATATAATACACAAACACAAAGATTGAAGAATAAACTTTTCATTGTGAATACATTTGAAAATAACTTCTACTTTTTTTCCTCAGCTGTACATGCAGGTACTTGCCAAAATGCAAAAGATAATGTGGCATTTTTCAAGTATCTCCTTTAGTCTTTCTGTTTGTTTAAAGGAGAAAATAAACCATCAATTGTTCTGACAGACTGGGAAACATTTTGGAAAGGCTTCGCATATGAAGGCATGGGATCTGTGCCTTTACTAACTTGGAGGGTGCAGTGCAGACTCCACAGGCATAGACAGAAAGTCAGGGATTGAACCTGAATGCAAAGGACACAAAGATAGGAGGGAAGCAGGAGACATGTCCAGGACTGCTAATGCGAAGCTTGCCTTCATTTTATTCACAGATAGATGCTGGTGTCCCATTACCTTGACAGGCCACAGGATGGATGAGAGTTAATTTTAGAGGCAGTGGATCTAGTCAAGTCTCAAGTAAGAAAATACTGAATTTAGTCCTAAGGTATTTATGAAAGAACACATTGTAACTTCAGATTATGTAACAATACAATGAGGATAGTGTAAAATGCCATAAGAGTTTATCTTAGTATATACATATTCTTATACATATGCATGTGTACAATTATTTTATACACATACATATATATAAATATATATGTATATACAGTATATATAAAGCATGTTTTATACATAAAGAATATATGCAAAAGATAAAACAAAGAATAAGTATGAAGCTATATATAAATATATACAAATAAAGGACTATATATACATATATATGTATATATATATATATACATATACATATACACACATATATGTGTGTGTGTTTGTGTGTGTGTACACGGGTCTTCTTGTACCTACCATACATCACTTAACTGCTTTCCTCTTCCAGCTCACACACAGATTAACTAACCATGGACACAATCAGTGAAACAAGGAATGTCCTTCATTTATGCAACTTTAACTGAAAGAATGCTCCCAGGTATTATTCGGCCATTTAAATTCCTACTGAGTTCCCATCGTGTTGGCCCATGAACATCTAGACTCAGGTATGAGTCTTATCCCTCACAAGGTAGAAAATAAGACACAGTTCCCAAAGAAAGACAAGGAAAGAGGCTTTTTATAAGAGTTGGCAACATGAAAGCCAAGATGAAGGAGCCTTAAATGTGGTGAGGTGTGGTGAGGAGAAAGTAATTATTTAGTGACTTGTGGGGGAGGTGTGGAAGAATAAGTGAAGGATAAGTAAAATGTTGCTTTATAAACTGTGGCACCAGAGACACGGGGAAGTGAAGGTTGGCCCAAGGATCTGTGCTTTAATAAATTCTGCAACGGATCCCAGGAAGCTGAAAGTAGGAGAGCACACCAATAGTGGATGCAGGAGTTAGACAGGACAAAGGAGACTGCCCTGCTGGTCCTGCAGAGTGCAGGAGAATGATGGATCATAGAAGAGGATGGGTCAGGAGCAGGGGCCTTGTTGGAAAGTCGTCACTCCCACATTAATATATATACAAAACAAAACAACAATGAAAAAACAAAACAAAACATGGGTTTAATGTGGTAAGATGGGTTGGAGAATTGCAGAGGGCCTGTCGCCTTTGTTTTCCCGTGGACACAGAAGGAGGTGGCACATGTATGTCATAACACATGAGTAGCACTTAAAAAGTGCACTCACAAAAGATGTATTCTAGTGCAGTTACTTCCATAATGTCCAAGCGGCAGTGAGAAAATGTAGTATTTATAGGGAGAAGAGTGAAACTTGGATGGACAGCTGGGGGGGGGTTAACTTCATCAGATTCACTTTTTCTTTTCTTTCTTTTTAACCTATGGAAAACAGGCAAAACTGTGTTCCAGTGAGTGTGAGAATAAAATAGAAGTGCCAAAATCACCGTGCACTTAAGATATGTATACATAGAAACATACCCCTGATAATGAGATAAAACTTCAAGTTCTTTCATGGGAGTAAGAAGAGTAAGTGTATGGGAGAGGGATCCTAACTGCTGAAAGAACAAACAGGTAAGAAAAGAGTGACTTTTTTCTTTATGCCAAAGAATGGGTAGGCCTGTGAGTCCCAACAAGGAAACCAACCAAATGGCAGAGAAGGAGGAAAGGGTCATATCCTCAGGGGGAAGAAGAAGCTTAGATCCTGTGGCCTCTGGCTCAGAGTTAGTCGTGGAAGGATATAATTAAGGACTGTCAGTTAAAGACAGCATAGCAGAACTAGGGATGGCATTAGAGGAGCCACACTAATGGTCAAAGTATTAGAGTTTTTCACCTGGATATAAATGAAGAGCAGACCAAATGCCAATCTTCCCACAGATGGCAGATGGACTTTCAGTGAATCACACCCAGGCTCCATCATAAAAAACAAAAAACTGTTTCCAGTTTCAGACACAAAGGCAACATTTTACCCTCAATAAAGCCAAAGGGTGATATCTAAAAAACCAACAGATAGACTTTTGCCTCCTGATGGCAGAGAGCCAGGTGTGCAGGCCAAAAGGACAGTACTCAAAGTCAATTCAGAGCAACAAGAGTAATTGCAGACATTTTGCCTCCTGCCAAGTTGTGGGTAACTAACCCCCTCACTTCTTTGTGGATCTGGTTTAAATAGCAAAACTCATAGGGGAAAAAAGAAAGGAAGGAAGGAAGGAAGGAAGGAAGGAAGGAAGGAAGAGAGAGAGAGAGAGAGAGAGAGAGAGAGAGAAGGGGAGGGAGGAAGGAAGGACGAAAAGGAGGGAGGCAGGGAGGGAGGAAGGAAGGCATGCGAATGAAAATGCACATAAGACTGCAAGAAACACAGAGATCTATCTATCACACACCTCAATACAACAGGAAAGAACCACAATCTCCAGAGCGTCCCTCATCATATATGCACTTGCTATCAATTCAGGTCTAAGAGGTTAATCATGCTAAATTCAGGCAGTGACAAAACACTGCCCAAAAAGACAAAGCTAAGATTTTTTTTTTCAGGAGTACCATAGTTTCATTTCCTATTTTAATTGCAAGGATGTAGCAATGTTTCTAATGCCATATGTAAGTCTTAGAAAATTTAACTACCTTTTTTTTTTCTGATTAAAGAGACTTTATGGAGAAAGTTGCCAATTTGCCACATTCAAAGAACAAACAAGAAAATGCCCCAGGAATCTACCAATTAGCTTTAACCTCCACTGTGCTACCATATTTTCTTGTAGCTTTTTAATGTAAACTCATTGCTTAATCAATTAGTATTATACTTAAGTGTTTTTTCCATGTTATGAAAGCAAAACACCTCAGAGACATAATGGTATACCTGAATGGAACTCCCCATGTGGTGTGAACATTCTTCTATTGATCAACTCTTAACTTTACCATCGGTAACAATGCTGCAATTACTTTCTTTTGTGAATAAACCACTGTTTAAACAGAGAAGGAGTTTTCTAAGCAGTAGCTTAAAAATAACAAGGATTTTTAAAATCTCTTATGTAAGCCCAGCACCTTTCCTCTACTTTGCTTCAATAGAAGTAACATTATATTACCTTTCTGTCACCCTGTAAATTTAATAATATTAATAAGATCCTGTGTAAGTTAGTTTTATGTCAGCTTGACACAACTTAGGGTCATTAGGAAATAGGAACCTCAAGAAAAGACACCCTCACTAGACTGGCCTGTGGGCCTGGCTGCAGTATATTTACTTGATTGATGGCTGATTTTGGAGGGCCCCAGTTTGGAGGGCCAGGTGATCCTGGATGCTTCAAGAAAGCAGGCTGAGCAAGCCATGGTAAGCAAGCCAGTAGGCAGCATCCCATCCATGGCCTCTCCTCCATGTCCTGCCTGCTTTGACTTTCTGCTCTGGCTTCCCTAGAAGATGGAGTATAACCTGTAAGATGAAATAGACCTGTAGACAAAGTTTCTGTCTGCCTGGTCCTGTGGCCATTTGGTCTCAAAGACACACATAGAGGCTTAAATTAATTATGAACTGTTACTAATAAGCCTATTGCTCAGGGTTACTACTAACAACTTAAATTAACCCATAATTCTTATCTTGTTCAGCCATGTGGCTTGGTACCTTTTCTCAGTGAGGCATTCTCATCTTGTGTCCTCTGCATCTGGCTGGCAAATGTATCTCTACCTTTCCTCTTTCCAGAATTCTAAGTCTGGTAGCCCAGCCTATACTTCCTGGATGGCTACTGGCCAATCAGTATTTTATTAAACCAATACAAGTGACAAGTCTTTACAGTGTACAAGAACATTATCCCCCATCATAGACCCTTTCTCCCCCAAGCTGCTAAAAACTAAATCTTTCCCTTAACACAAATTTTCAATTTTTCCTAAACATTAACTCATTTACTACAAATGCATTACAGTATTGCAGCTCCCCAAATTACAAATATATCCACAATGGCATTACATTGAGAGCATCAGTAACAGAGCAGTGTAGACAGGGGAAACTCTGCAATGAGCTTTAACTCAGACCATAATATATACCTTGATTTGAAAAAAAGATAAATAATGTTAACAATATGAAGTGCTAATACCTAAACATGTTTCCAAATAATTGTGCTTATTTGCATAAATCATATATTAAATAACCCCTGCAGTGTCATACTGGTCTTTTGTTCTTTAATGAAAGAAGTTATTTTAGTAATAACTTGAGTACTTGGGTATTTGTGTATTTTTCATTATATTTATATTATAACTTTTGCCTTTTTTTTCTGACAGTACTCAGTTTTCTCATTTACAAAGTATATTATATATGAGAAATAGTAACCCCTACCAAAATGAGACATTATAATATAAATAATCAATTCAAATGTGTGATCATATAAAACAATCGCCATTTACACAACAAATATGTAACTATTTCTTTTCATATTTATACAAATATAAATAAATACCACCAAAAATTATATATATACTTAAATTTCAAAATAAAACCGAAGAGCTGGGTTGAATTCATAATTATACTATATGTACATTAATAAAGGAATCTCACATCTTTCACATATTGTTTTCCAAGGAAGTGATGTAGAGCTGAAAAATCTCTTAGAAGTTTGTCTTTTAATACCTCCTATATCTAAGTTATAGCCAGGATGCCATTAAATGGCTAACATGTTATATAGCAAAAGAGAAGAACAGTGAAGAGTTTCATTTTAATTTTATTCTATTCTTTTTGTTTATTTGTTTGTTTTTCCCAAGACAGGGTTTCTTTGTGTAATAGCCATGGCTGTCCTGGAACTCACTCTATAGACCAGGCTGACATCAAACTCAGAGATCCACCTGCCTCTGCCTTCTGAGTTATGGGATTAAAGGTGTGCACCACCAACACTCATCCAATTCTATTCTATTCTTACTCTCAGTTTAGTAAGTAATTCAAACAAGCAGCTATTCCATGTAACATGAACTACCTCTCTGTAAACAGTCATATGCTTCTGCATATATCTCATGCCCCATTTCACACATGAAGAAAACAAACCAGTATTGGACATTTGGAATTACTCAAAAGTAGGGAAGTGAGCCTAGACCTATGTACTTTTTTCTCAGAAGTCAGAAAACAGACCCCAAAGAAGAACTGAAAAGGAAGAAAGAAATGAAAAATTGGGAGGTTAGTAGATGACAGGTTTATTCTCTAAATTATGCTAAAATTCTTCTTTAAATAAAGGGAAATATGAAAATATTTATATATAATTATTCATGAATTATCTAAGTATAGATTTTTCCCATTCTCTTAAGGTATTTTCTTATGTATGAATGAATAATATATAATATATATATGAATTACCTACCACATGTAAATCATAAATGTAAATATTTAATAGGTAAATATGTAATGTAAATTTTTAACTAAGCTGTATAGTTTGAGAGAACCATAGGTTCATCTAGGCAGTTATAAGCAATAACATGGATCCCATGGACCTCTTGCCCAGCTGTCACAATGGAAACCTAAAGATGTAAGGGTGAAATACATGCCTGAGACAGACATACACAGAGTCAGGTGTGGACAATTTCAACAGCACAACCATTCCGCCGGCTGCCTATTTATATTCATAGCCACTTCCTTCCCCTACCACCCATTACCTCATCTAGCAACCACTATGTTTGCCATTTCTCTGCTTTTGCTATTTCAGAAATGTTCTATATATAGAATGGTGCAATAAGTAAGTTTTAGGGACTGAGCTTTCATACTTTCTCACTCAGCACAATCCACTTTGCAGAGATCAATTAATTCTGGCTGCTTCATATACCAGTCGTCTTTCCCTTTTTATTGCTAAATACTATTCCATGCCACAGATAAATCATTATGCATTTAAACATTCATCCGGTGGACAACATTTGAGCTGATTCCACTTTTTAGCTACTGCAAATGAACATTTATTATGATTATGATCATTAGTCACTAGGTTTTGTGTAAACACACTTTCTGTTTCTCTGGGATATTGACTAGGCAGATCATTACTCAGTTATGGGATCATAATTGCATTTAGGGCATTTTTTAAAAATAAAATAGCCAAAATATTTTCTACAATAGCAATCACATTTTAAATACCCATAATAATACCATATTGATGCAGTGTCTCAGAACTTTGGCCAGGATTTTATTTTGTCAATAATCTTTTTATTTTAGCCACCTGATTCGGATATCATTATAACTTTAATTTCCATTTCCCTAAAACCTAATAATTTTGAACATTTTAGTAAACTTTTTTTGCCATCTATAGATAACCTTCTGGTAAATTAATTCACATCACTTAATTTTGTTAAATTTATTGGGGTGGTGTGGAATCAAATCACAAATAGAGATAAGGACAGTCAGTTCTCTGCTTCCATTATGAGGTACTCAGGATCAAACTCAGGCTTGGAGAAAAGTACTCTTCCCTGATGCATCATTTCAACAATCCCATCACCTTCTATCATTTGCTCATTTTCTAAATAGGCTGCTATGGAAAATGTTCTTTTTAGACACAATAGAATATTATGCATGTGTAAAGAATAATGAAATCATGACATTTGCAGGAAAATAGATTGAAGATGATTATGGTAAAAGAAATGATCCGTACTCAGAAGAAAATATATCAACATTTTATCTCATATGCATAATCTAAATTTAAATACACACATGAGTCTGTACATACATATATATATATATACATACATACATACATATATATATATATATGACAAAGTAACAATGACACTATGAATTATATGAATCATGAATGGTTGGGGAAGAACCCTTAAGGGACTGGGGAAAAGAGGGTTATAGAATAGTATAAATTACAGGAAAGCAGAAGACCATGTGTGTGATGGAAGCTTATGATCAATAGTGGAACAGGTTAATGGGAGAGGACAATGGGAAAAGATGAGTAAAAAACAATTGATAATCTCATATAGACATAAAGATGCTATAATAAAACCCATTACTTTTAATGGTATCTTGTTTTTAAAAAGACTTTATACTTCAACCATCAAACATCTGATTGCATCATTTAGTGACAGCTATTCAGTAAGTCATGAGGCTTAATGGTAATGGGACTAGAAAACAGTCAAATGCTTCACTCCCATTAGATCACATTCTGAATCTTCTTTGTTTAAATTTGGAATTGCCTTATATGCCCTAGACTCATGTTGATGGTTTTCATCAAAAGAAGGTAGGGGCATGTAAATTTGAAAGGAATTATCAGCAGATGAATAAATGCATTATGCTGACAACAGATTTATTAATGATGTGGGTAAATAAAATCTGCCACAAGAAGGTCCTAGAGCACCTAATAACTGTATCCAAAGCATCTCTTGTAGATCACTGCTGCTTATTATTTTTCTTTTTGTGGAGAAAAAAATAGACTGGAGGGCTTATCTATTTGTATGCAATAAACATTTTTAAAGTAGTTGGTCTCCTTTTTTTTTTTTTTTGCAGTTTAAGTAGAAAAGATGAAGAAAAATGCCCTGGCCTATTCAAGAAAAGACAATTCAGAAGTCTGGAAACCTCAAAAAGACAACTGGACAGTTGTCAATGCTGTGAAATGCATCACTGCTCTCAGAGAAATGCATAGCCTGCTTGGTGTGCTTTTCTGTCAACAAATGAAAGAAAATGTAAATTGTGAACATCAAACTGTCTTGGTTCAGAATGTAGACAGAGAAGACTCACACTGTGATATCTTTCTTCAGGTAAGCTGCATCACCTCGTTGTTGCCATGGTGTAAGGCTTGTGACTAAGTTACTCCTTAGTACTCCTATCTTCCAAGTACTGTCTAATCTTAAGCCTTCCAACAGTATTTGAAGACACCTAATAGTGGGTCTCATGGTGATGCAATCTTAGAGTTAATAGGTCTGCTGTACTCAATAGTTTAATCTGACAGTGAGCACATGTTTGTACATGTACCACTATTTTATATATACAATACATGTTTGCATATTTCCTTAAATATCTATACACAAATGACTAACCTAATTTTAACAGAATGATTTGGTATTACTTATGAATTTCTAACATTTAATTCTGATGACCAGAACATTTCTTCTCTGTTTAATAATGTAAATCCTATAAGACCTATTTCTATCCCAAGTATAGCTTCAGAACAGCTGGTCAGTATTCTCCATCTACATCTGTTCATGTTTGACTCTCATTAAAGAACTTCACATCCATTTTTCCTTGGGGAAATTGATGCCAAGTCTCTAATTTCTAAGATACCACATTTTCTATGTCTTAAATCACTTTGAAAATCCTTTCGAAACTTCCACATTCTATGCACCTCCTTTTGTTTCCTCTCAAAAACTACCACCCACACAAGTGACCTTTTCTGTTTTTAGTTATGGGAAAGTCACACATTGACTTGGCTTCAATTTAAAATAGGGATGGCTTCCACTCTAAAACTACTCACAACATCCCCAAATGTGTGCCAAATAGATAGGGAATAAATCTAAATTATTATAGCCAAAACTTAAAATGATCACAATTGGAGCTGGAGAGAAGTCTTGGGGGCTATGAGCCTACCTGCTCTTTTAGGAGAACTGGAATTGAGACCCAGCATTCACATAGTGGCTCACAACCATCTGTATCAATACCAGAATATCTGTTACTCTCTTCTGGCCATCTGGCATGCCTGTGGTGCACAAACATATATACAGGTAAAACTCCCACATACATTAAAATTATAATCGGTTGATATATTGTATATTCACATTATATCCTTCCCCCATCTCATTCTAGAAGGACCAAGACATCTTAAAACATTTTACAATGAGTCTGTCTTTCTCTTATATATGATTGTCATTATTAATCTTATCTCATGAATTGTTAGGCTGCATCACAGGAAAACCATTTGCTATCTCATTCTTTTGGGTACTTATTTTCCAGGCTTTTCTGGAAGAGGAAACCAAATAAAAGTAATAAACAGACTCCCAGTACTATGTGGGAAATATTCAAGGGATCTATTTATTGATAACACTTGCCAAACTAAACCTGAGAAAAGTAACACTTATATCTTGAGCAATTGCCATAATGAGAAAATGAGGAATCCATTCTGCAGAACATTCCAGAGAACAGGAAAGCCAAGAGGAGGGTATGCAATTCACTTAACCCACATAATTTCTCCTTGGAATAAATCTACATGAGAAAGAAAATCATCTGAAGCTGGAGTTACTGTCCCTCACTCCCAAAGGAACAGGCACTCCCAGAGGAAAGGGCTCTCTGGATCTCAAACCTGTGGTCAAAAGGCATGTATCCAAATCCTCGTTGCCTAGGATGCCTGCTTCCAACAGATGTTCATGCTCCATCAGCACCACTCACACAGAATACATCCAGGACTTTGCTTTAGAAAGTGACTTTAGTTAGGGAGGACTACAGAAAATGCATTCAATGGAGGCCAGTGAAACTTTGGTTTCAACTGGGACTCTTCCTCTTTTTACCAAGCTTGATCATCTACCCTGACATCAATAGAAGCTGCCTGTTTTCCAGAAACTTAAAATAATCTTTCTACCATTTTGACAATTCACCATTTTTCTCCAGAATTGAACTTGAATTTATTTTGTAATCACACAAAGAATTGACTATTTTTGATATATTGCATTAAAATAATTAAATAAAATTACCAACGCAATTAAGCCAGAAGGAATTATGCCAAAGCATTAACACTAATCGTCTCTATAGAATGCATTATAAATGGTCACTTGCTTTCATTAAATTGTCTATATTTTCCATATTTTTAATAATGAAAGTATGCTTTTCTTATGAGAAAAACACCATAATCTTCTACACTATTATTTTTTGAAGCCACCACATGATTAGAAAATGAGTTTGAAAAAGCTGTTCCATTAGCTCCAGATATGGAAAACAGATAGAGGGATACATTTTAGTATTCTTTATTGAGGAATGCACTATAATATTACATCAACCTTGTAGCTCATCTAGTCCCTTACCAGTTTTTACTCTTTTCCCAAGCAATAATAAAAACATTATTTACAAACAAAACAATGTTATGTATATAGTTTCTTACTTCCAATTAATTTACTATATTTCTTGGCATATATGAACAATTTGCACTAAACTATACTATGTGCCTAGTGTACTTTTACCTCATTAAAATCAATACATAACCCAATTTTACCATTTCACTAATTCAAGAAAAATAAGCAATTAAGAAGTACAGTGGTATGATGAAAACATGTATTATACAGTGTGGGTGCCATAGACTGCACGTACCCTTATAACCCTAACCACTTAAAGAGCTGAGGTAATAACATTTCTTTGACCCTGGGATTTTAAAACCATCTTGGGAGACTTAAGAAATGGGGGGAAATGAAAAGAAATAGGGATGTAAAGGGGGGGGAGAAGGAAAAAGAGAAAGAAATGATTAATATATTTATTTAATCATTTAAATTACAAAACAAGTGTGTAATGCTTCATTTCCCAGGCTTCTTCCTGGGTTTTCAGCTGATGTTACAGAATGTCTTCTGCATCTTGTACCTACATATACATACCTAGTTAAAACTGCCATTGTCATTGTTGGAGCAGAACACATGCATGCCATCTATTCTCTTATAATGAATTATAGATATTTTATTTGGATAGACAAATAGAATTCTTAGCAGGAGTTGATTAACCAAATGTGTCAATAACAAAAGCAATCCAAACAGAGGCTAAAATTAGGCAGTGAGCATTTTCTCCCAGCAGTAGCTTTCCACACCACAACATCCTCTGTATCTAAATATGTTTTATAAACAGGATCTTATCCCTCTACACCTCCGTTTTTATTGTGTTCTTTAACTATTAATATATTGAACTATTAGTCCCATAGCCATCCCTTTTGAGATATCAGGAAGAAAATTAAAAGCGAATTACCTAAAAGTCATTTATTTAGAAATCATAATTTCTGAGCATGAAATATTCATTTCTGATTTGACACTTACTTGGACCTTATCAAAATTATACTGAGTGGTGTGACTTTACATCCACTGGCAGAATTAAATTCACTAGCTGACAATACATTCCAGAAAACAATACATAACTACTTTTGATTTGTCCTTTATTTCACTTGTATTAGATCACTGAAAAACTCCATATCCCCCAAGCACTGAATTATTAAATTGAGAAGCAACATTGTAATGCCCTAGTTACTCTGAAATGACTTTACAAAGCTTTTTGCCTCCTTTATGTTCTAGTCCCTCTCTTTTGTTAATCCACACTATACTTTAAGCTGTTGTCCTTTTTACCGTTTTCTTCAGTGGTATCATTGACTATCATAGAAAAAGTGAGAAAAATACATGAATTACCATATGCCAAAAGCACACAATATAGGATCAATGTAATAGTCAGTCTACATAGTCTATAAGCAATTAAAATGATCAATTTGCTAAGCCACAAATCACAAAATTGTAGAATAAATATGTGGCTATTTGCATATGCTCTGACTTTCAATATGAACTCAGAACTGTGCTCTTCTCGTTCACACATGTGTACTTACATTGTACAGATAACTGCTCAAATACCATTTCGGCGGAAGGTGAAGATGAAAGTAAGAGAATGGTCACAATATGTGGAGGTGGAGAAAGGACAAATTCACCAAGGTGCCTTATGGGATCAGTGACTGAAAATAATGTAGGAGGTAGGGAGTCCTGGCTCTGGGTCAGCTTCCTGGCAATAGGTACCTTCCTTCTGGCATTGGTTTCGCTTATCAGGGATTAAGCAGCCATGGGCTCTTTTTTAGAGCAATGGAAGAACTATGCCTACTACATTTTTTCCTAAAAAGATTTTTCATGGTTTCTTTGAGTTAGAGTTTTTATTATATATTACTACCTCCAGGGTCCAAAGAATATTAAAACACTGGAGTGTATTTACATAAGTTTTCAAAGTATTAATCACTAGTGCCAAACATAATGTCCTTAAAACTTGCAAGAAAGTATTCCTAACATACCAAACGATCAGAAGCCAGGACCAGAGAGATAGAAGTTAGGAGTGTTTATTGCTCTTGCTGAGGTCTGTTCCCAGCACCCATCAGGCACCTCACAGCCTGAAACTCCAGCTCCAGAGCAATGCCTCTTACATAGGCACCAGCACGCGCGCACACACACACACACACACACACACACACACACACACACACATACACAGACACGTATAAGCCCATACACAGATTTGCACACATATATGTAATGAAAAATAATTTTAAGGTCTTAAAAAGAAACAGAAACCAAGAACATATATAATAACCATAAACTTTTATCAGCTACTAATAGAAAAATGGATAGGGACCTGTTTATTTTCAAAATCTAAATAATAACCACCAAGATACTTTTAAATATATTTTAGTTAATATATAATTATATCACTTTCTCACTTTTTTTCCTCCATCCAGCTCCCCCTCCAATACCTCCCATGCCCCCCACTCTCAAATTGATAGCCTCTTTTTCTTAATTTTTGTTGTATATGTACACACACACACACACACACACACACACACACACACTGCTTAGTCCATTTTCATTGAGTGTATGTATATAGTTTCAAGGTTGCCCTGCATTATATTGGAGAACAAATCAGGGCATGAATCCTTAGGAGAAACTAATTCTCTCTTCAATAGTCATTAGTTGCCTCTTATTATTTCTTCTAGGAGTAGGACCCCATAAGGCTGTCCCCACTTCCATGTTAGAATGCCTATTGATACTGTCATTGTTCAGGTCTTGTTTATGCAACCATATGGAAGAAAGGAAATCTAACAGCAGACTTCAGGGACTCACTCCTGGTAGGAGGAACCTACTCAACCACTCAGGGATAGTAAAGTAGTAGAAGAGAGTCTACTACTACCACTTTGTAGATGAGCAAACTTCCTTACCTATATTCTAAATCTTATCATATACCCATAGATAAATGTAGCTATAACCCCTTCCCAAACAAAGAAAACCCTGCTCTCTACAGAAATTACAGAAATCATAACTGAACACAAAGTTGAGATCAATAGATTGTGGGGAGCTAATCACTGTCAATCTATGTGCAGCATAGCTCATGCATCCATGGCTCAGGAAACATTGTAAAAGAGAGAGTGGAAAGACTGTTAAAGCCACCAAAATTTTTGTGACTAACTGCTACATATAGAGACCACCACCAGCAAGAAGATATAAGCTACCAAATGAGACATGCAGACAAATTACATGCACCTGCATATTTATTCTAAGTGCCAAACAAAAGTGCTAAATAATTACAGATATAATAAACTTCAAATTTTTATTAAGTCTACTTAGTCAAAGATTGTAAGTATATGAATCAATTAACAGACTTTCCTTTGTAAAGGCTAGAATTCATTTATACCACAGAATTGATATGAATTCAACTCAAAAGGTACAGTAAATGGCAACAGTCCAAGATACCTCACAACCAACTGAACAACAGAATATAAGAATGCTCTGCTATGTGGCAACCCTCTTTCCTACTTTCTATTGCACACACACACACACACACACACACACACACACACACACACACACACACAAAACAAACAAAAAAAACAAAAAACTGTGCATGTGAGTTCCTAATCAAGAATGTTGGATTATTCTGCTTGTTCTGCAGATAAACATCCTCCAAATAAACCTACTGTCTAGACTGCCAAACATTATAGGTATAATATTCAATTATTTTTCAATACTCAGAGCCTGAAATAGAGACTTTAAAGCATTTATTAGTTACGTGAATACTCCTTATTCTCCATGATTCCATCAGCATACTGTATGACTGGAAGCACCAGGTAAGTTCAAAATAGATAAGAATATATGTTCCAGCCAATTGACTTTTATTTCCATGCACACATTTTCAAAGAGAATATTATTTGTGCTGTCAACTAAGAATTTCTTCTTTGAATCACATAAGTCTTTTGTGTAATTGGGCAATTAGGATGTACTTGCCATAGTAAAATAACAAACAGGAAGCTCTAAAGATGATTGAGAGACCTTATAATGGCAATAATAAAAATGAACTGCACATAACCAAAAGACTTTGTCTAGAGCAATTAGTTAAATCTTTGGTATTTATAAATTTTGTATAACTTTGTGGCTTGGGTTAAATATTAAAGCCTCCCTTGATGGCCAATTTATAACTGTCAGTTTGACAAAAGAGTGAGACATTTAACATTGATCATCCAGATGCACTGATGCTTCTAAAATCATGAGATAAATTCTTCGAGGACAATAGTCATATGCACAACTATTCAGTTGAAGAAATAAAGGATGGAAGAGAGTAACGACTATAAGCTAAGGTGATCTCACAATAGATATATACTTTCAACAACCCTGTTATTTCCAGATCTGTATTTTTAATACATCACTTGCTGTATACATTGTACTAGAAGACCTCGTGGCTTCCACTACACCTGACATCAACAATGTGCTTCACAGGGATGGAATCACTGTCCTTTACTTTTAATTAATCACCCGGGGCCTAAGAGATGTCACAGCAGTTGAAAGTGATTGCCATACTAGATGGATGATATGCATCACATGAAAAACTGGATGATGTGGTACATGTGTGTTCCTGGGAAGATGAGAGGCAAAGACAAAAAATTGCCAGAAATTTTTGAATATCAGTGACAAGCAAAAGAGAGCGCTGGCCTCAAAAACTATACGAAAGAAGAAAAACTACTACTGAAAGTTGTTCTCTGACTTCCATATGCAAATTGTGACACATATACCTGCATTCACACTGACATTCATACACACACACATATCCATAAATGAACTAATAAATTTAAATAATATCTAACACAGGACATGTACGTAATAAACATTTATACTGTACATATGGCATTTAAGTCTTAAACTGTTCCCTCTTTTATTTTCTTTTTAAAATTGAAATATAATTATAGATTTTCCATTTTCTTTCCATCCTTCTTGTATATACCCTCTGAAAATTTAGCCATTTATATTCTCTCTCTCTCTCTCTCTCTCTCTCTCTCTCTTACACACACACACACACACACACACACACACACACAGACACAGACACACACACACACACACTCATCCTGCTAAGTCTGTTTAGTGTTGACAGGTTGGTATTGCATAACCAGTTAAAGAGCTTATCCCTGAGGAACACCAGTTCTCCTGTTCTCAATAGTCCTTATTTGGCTACAGCTCTTTAACTATAGGTGGGGCCCTGGGATACTTCCCCTCTTCCATGTTAATAAGTCTATTGGTTGCTATTGTGTTTCTTCAGGTTTTGTTTAGGTAGCTGTATAGTTGATCTCTACATATATTTCTTTGGTTCTAATTTTATATAACATGGGAACCCACTGGTAATCTTCAGGAAAGAGTACATAAGATGAGGATGACCCACCCCTTCATCACTATACCCCAGGGCTCCAGAAAACACCATTAGATTAAATACATATGAAATGAAAGAGGACTTTGCAGTCTAAAAAGACTTAGCTAGTCATTTAGCTCACCTTCCTCTCTGAGTTCAATGGGCTTCAAAATTAGGGATAATATTAAGTGACCACTGAAAGTTTTGGCTATCATCTAGAACAGAAGACTTCAGCCTCTCCTTCCAATACTGCCACTAAAGCTGATTGCACTAGACTGACAGTCCCCTACTATCTTTGCATGTTAGTCACCATGCTTTGTTTGACAATCTTCTTACCTTGATTAAGATTAGAATCTGTAACTTGTCATTAGGAATAGAATAGAGTAAAGAAGACTGTCAAATTCATGATAATGTTACATAAGACTGCAAATGCCTATCTTGCTTACAGACTGGCAATAAAGGAGAAGTAACCACAGGAGGGGTTTACTTACAAGAAGGAAGTATGTATGCTGTAATAAACCTCTGTAAATCAAAAGTCATTTTCTTACCATCTTAAAGTTCTAAGTGGGCTGGCAGGTGTGGCAATTTTCCACAGAGCCTGCCACCTATGCTAAGACTTCTCAAACTTACTTGTGAGTCATGTATTAATTTTTATTTCATTATCACAAGCTATAGTGTGTTTATCATCTATGCATTTTAGTAATTTAAATATCAATAATGATACCCTAAGTGTCAAAAGGATGTCCCTTTGGAATAAAAGAGGGGTTCTAATACAAGAAGAATTGGTCAGAAACATTAGAATACGTAATGAAGTACTTGATGTTTGTAGCTATGATTTTTGTGAGTAATGCAAAACATGGCTTACATGCAACTGATGGGCTTCTTGGAATTTATAATTTAAGTACCACAGGCAGGGTTGCCTTTGGCTATGCCATCCTCTGAAAGACTGGGCATCTCTGAGAACTTATCAACAAAATGAAGTGAAATATGATCAGTTTTATGAATATCTTTCTAGAAAGCTCAGAGAATGCTAAAATTGTGGAAACAGCACTTGGGGTTTATAACTAAGAAGAAATTAAATCTTAGCTCAGGCAATTATGAACAGGTTGTTCACTTACATGCAAATCCTGAGAGTCACTGAAACATTTTATGAGAAGTAGGGTAATTCCTTTTTGAGCAAAATTTTTCCAGTATATTGACAGGGCAGCTGTCATTCCTTCCCTTACCAATCATTGAGGCAATAAAATTCCTATCCATATGTGAAAGCCCTCGGATGGAGACTGCTCTTGTTAAGAGCCACACCTCTAATTGATAACATTTATTGCATAGCATACAATATGAAAAAGCATGTTATAAAACAAGGTAAAAGTATATGATTCTAGAATGACATATAGAAGTAAAATTTTCTAGCAAGCCTAATTAATATATTAGGCATAGATACAATGCTCATAGTAGTAGTGTCCCTAATGTCAAGTATCTCTAATACTATGTGTACTCATCATAGTGCCTATATATGAAGTATATAATACTAGCAATCTAGTTCTATATCAATATTATATGGATATTATTTATTATACATACATATATCTCTAATTAATAACAAAGAGGGTTTGGAATATTCACTACATTTATTTCCACAACCTTATAATGCTTCCTATTTTAGTCATCTTGTATTTACATGTAAAACCCAATCATAGTACTATAGATACTATGTGTCTATGTTATCAATAGACACAATTGATACAGTGTTCAATATTATAAGCAAATGAAGTATTAGTGTATTAAAACAGATGATTTCTAAGTTATCCCTACCCCTGAAGCATATATAACTTCATTTCTGTACCAGATCAAAAATATAATAGGTGTTGTTTGTTATAATGATTAACAATTAATCAACTAAAAGCTCTGCTGGTGTTATTGGAGTTTAAGTAGGCTTCTACACATGACAAGAACATCCAGGCTTTTACAGATGCTTTCTTTTTCCTCAATATATATTCCCTAGGTAGATAATTAAAGACAGTAATGCACATTTTAAGAGTATATTCCTATTGGAGGTTCATATCATCAGGAACATTATTGGAGTTAAGGTTTGTTTCTTTGTGGTCTTAATGCTAATTGCAATATTTCTCTGTTTGTTTTCCCTCCCTTCATCCTTCTCTTCCCTCCCTCACTCTTTTCTCTTTAAACAGAGTCTCACTCTATAGCCAAAGATGACCTGAAGCTCACAGTGTAACCCAAATTGGCCTCACCTCACAAACCTAATCCTTCAGCCTCCTAAGTACTGAGACAGGAGCATTCCACCACATCTGGTATATGGAGAATCTCCCAAGTGAGCTTTAGCCCTATTAGTTCATCTTGCTCTTCCCCAAGCTATTCTAAATACAACAGTGTCAATGTCTGAAAAGATGTGTAAAACTGGTTCCCAATCCAGCCACATAATCTTTGACCTACATTCTGCCCTGTCTATGGGATGTGCTGTGGTAAGGGTGACCTGGAGATAGAGGGAGTGACCAACCAAGGACTGGTACAGCCTAAAACCCTTCCAGGAGAGTAAGCCTACCTATGACACTACCTGTAGCACCAGGACCTGCAGGCTGGATGATCCAAAGACCTAGGACAGAACCAAACATGACTAGAGGAAAAACTGACAATATAATGATGACTAACAACATTCTGCTATACAAATAGATTTGTGCCTGGTCTAATTATCATCAGAGAGTCTTCATCCAACAACTAATGGAAACAGATGCAGCATTAGGCAGAGCTCAGGAAATCCTGCAAGAAAGATGGATAAAGGAGTGTAGGACCCAGAGGGGTCAAGGACACCAGAAGAAAACTCACAGAATCAACTAACCTGAGCTAATAGGCTCAGAGAGACTGAACTGACAACCAGGGAGCCTGAATTGGACTAACCTAGGTATTTTGTATACATGTTACAGTTGTGCAGCTTGGTACTCTGGTGGGACTCCTAACAATGGGAATGGGGCTGTCTATGACTCTTTTACTGGCTTTTGGTACCCTACTTCCTGTACTGGGTCACCTTGCCTAGCCTCAATACATGAAGAAATGCTTAGTCTTATGGCAACTTGATGGCATGTTTTGTTGATATCCACAAGAAGCCTGCCCTTTCCTAAACAGAAATGGAGTAGTAGTGGATTAGGGTTGGGGATAGAGGAGGGGGTAGGGAAGGGAAGGAAAGCTTTGGCTGAGATGTAGAATAAATAAATTTATTTATTTAAAAAAAGTAAATAGAGAAGAGAAGGAAAGGAAGAAAGAGAGAGAGAGAGAAAGAAAGAAGAAAGGAAGGAAGAAAGAAAGAAAAACAGAAAGAAAGGATGGAAGAAAGGAAGAAAGAAAGGAAAAAAGAAACTGTATATAGACAAGTTTGTAGAAGGCAGATGATGAAGGAGTCAGCTCTGAGAGTTTTCTCCTAGTAACATCATCAGAAGTTTTGGCATAAACTCTCACCAACATGACTGCCCAAATGTGTACTGAACAAGGACACCAAAAAACAAATTGAACTGCATGGGATGGGGGAAGCTGGGAATGGTAGAGATGCTCCTCCCCAGGAAAGAGCACAGAAATTCGTTGTCCAGTATCAAATTATCAGCCCTGAAAACACACATGGACTCTACAACAGAGTATTTTAAAGTATATTTTAGAATATATATGTTTATACAAATACATATATGTAAGAAATAACTGATAGAAAAGGAGGCCATAAACTTGAGGGAGAGCAGGACTGTGTTTGGATGGAGAAAAGAAAATGAAATGTAATTAGAATATAATCTTGAAAAATAAATTACTACAACAAAAAAGGGTGGGGCTACACAGGCAGAAGTGAATTACAGAGTAGATAATGGTGAAAGGAAAAGAACATTTTTTATAATTGAAACAGTATTACCAAACAATATGAGAATTTCTTAAAATGACTAGCTCTTGAATACACTTTAAAATTGGCTCTGATTCACTATTTCAATCCATAACTATGAGGGTTTGTCATATCACCTATATTTACTACACCAGTCACATAAATTTTCTCTATTTTACCCAGTTAATTTGTAATCATTATTTTATACATATACTGGTTAGTCTAAATAAAGTAATCAGAGATACAAAAGTGCTTATGTGTTGCTTATTCCTTAATTGAACAATGGCTTTGGGACCAGTTTTCTAACTGCCAACCAAAATTGTCATTTCCTTTGATACTCAGAACCATGCAGGTAACTATCATTATCACCTTGATAGGTTTATATGAATAGAAATGCTGTTTAACATAAGCGATCTTAATCAGTGAAATAGGGAGGCACATTCTAGTTTAGGCTTATTTTCTTATAATCTCTTGGCCCTTAAAAAAATAGGTCTAGATCATGAAGAAATTATTCAACAGCTCATATGAAGAAACTAACTTTTAATTGGTGTAAATTCTAGATGTTTCTATCATCAATTATTCTTTTCCTCCAAGGTTTGTGTTTAGATGGCTTTATTTAGGACAGAGTGACTGAAAAGTGTACTTCTATTTCTGCAATGACTGAATCCATTTCCTAAGTCTACTGGTAACAGACACACAGAACACAAACCAAAGTTTCTACTTTACCTGAACATCCAAGTTTTTCCTAAAATCCTAAAAATTTCTTCTAAGAAATTTGTATTGAGAAATACATAGCTATCTCTAGTTCTTCAGGGACTGTCCTTGTAGACATATATTATATATCCCTGCATTGTAACTCTAGAAATGGGGAATGACTAAAGCAGATGTTTTCCAGATGTCTCAAGAAGAACCAGAATTTCTCCCTGAAACACAGTCCCAAAATCTTTTCATATCAGCACCTGACACTGGTGTAAAATCCATCCTTTAGGTGTCTGGAGTCTACTGTGAGATACCCAAACCAGCAAGGGCAGAGAATCACCCTTACATGCTCTCAGAGCCAAAGATGACTTCTATTCCTTGTTTAGGTCACAATAATTAATCAAGAAGCGTTTTCACTTCTCAAGTACCTTCTTTATTCTGGAGAAAGAAATTCTCAAGAAGAAAATGTGAATGAACTTGGTTCTAGAAGTCTAGACATTCTTGATCTAAATTCCATCAGTGTATGTTGAGAGGTAGCACAAGCCTCCCCCAAATCCATATTCCTGAATATAAGAGTTATCCCCTCACCCTAGGCTGTGGAAAGAGGTGGAAGAAGCTGATGCCAAGTCAGCTCTACCCAAGGGCATCACATATGTGGCTGCAGGCCAAGTTCTTTGGTTCCCTGGAGGAAAAAATTCCAGGGAACCATGAAAATGAAAATTCTGGGGCATGCTCGCACTTCTGCACATGCTTTCTGTTGGTTGTTATTTACTTAGTAATGATCTAGAAGGGCAATAATGAGTTGAAAGAAAACAAAATATGTAAGACCTATATTTCTGAGTGGCACCAGGTCTTTGCAAAGGGTTCCACAATTTTGCTCTAACCAACAAGCCACTTGTATGTTGAAACCTGAGCGACACTTTAATAAAATAATAAAAGGAATTGTGGTCTCAAAAGTCAGCAAACAAATATAATTCATAGATTACCTTACATTTCAGCATCACATACAAAAGAACATGACTGTCCACTATTAGGACTCCTTTACCACATGCCATTGTTAAACAAGTGCCTAAGTCCCATCCCTGAGGACATATTTTCTCACCTACCTTTGTAGAAAAGCAAAACATCACAGGAAGTTTTGCCTTTCATTCATAAAACTCAAACTCTGCCAAAAACCTGGGCATGATTCAATTAAACTGGATGACCAGCCAAGGGCCCTTTTAGCTTCCTCATGTAATGAAAACAGCTGTGCATATTGATCAAGGACTCCAGTAGGAAATCACATATTAAGTGATAGATCAACGAGCATGGGGCCAAAAAAGGGACAGGAAAAGGATGTACTTTAAAATGAGTTACTTTATACATATCAAAGTTCAGAGGGAGGCAACCATTTTCCCAAACAGAGACCACATATCCATTCCCTTATCTGTCACAGTCTTGTCACTGTGGGTGTGTTTCAAACTGCAGCAATCCCTCAGCCAACCTCCTGTAAGAGCTTCACAAAAATCAGGCTGTTTTCTGGATTCTCTTCTCCAACCCCTGGGGTGACAGAATGTGTGAGGACATGCTGGTCTCCTGTGAATGTTTAGAACCAACAGTCTTAAAAAAGGATGCCTACCTTCAGGATAATCAACCTACAAACCACAGCCATAGAGAAGCTAGGAAGCAAGGAGGACCCTAAGAGAGACATACGGACCCTGAAGAAGAGGAAAGGGACAGGATCTCCTGAGTAAATTAATTGGGAGCTGGGAGGATGGTGACAGGGGGAAGGGAGGTAGAAGGTCCTCCTTGCCTTTTGTTTTTCTTTTCTTTCATGGTACCTGAGGTTGGATTCAGGGGCTCACTCATGCTGCTAAACAAAGACTCTGCCACTGAACTTCACCAAGATTTGACACTTTTGTGTTTTGTTTTTAATTTGCAAGACAATCTCACTATAGCACTCAGGAAGAGCTTGATTTGCAATCCTATTTGGAGCTCCAATATAAAGAATGCCATTGCTTGACTATTTGGGGGAAGAACCTTTGGGAGTATTGACTACTTTCCTTTGCCCTTAACTCTCAGGGTTCACAGTTTGGTTTTCAAAGGGCTCTGATTTGATTAATTCTTTCCATGAGAAAACAGTGTGCCCTTGTTTCAGTATCTCAGCCTTATATTATCCCAAAAGGCTGAATGGAAATGAGCTACCTGTTCTGATTCCTCACTACCTTCAGCCTCTCATGCTGGCTGGTTTTTAATGGCTGAGTTTCCAAGTGCAGATAAAACATAGCTTCTAGAGAACACTCTAGGCTTTTAACTTTATGTCTTATGGTTGTCACCAAATAGAAGAGGAGGAAACAGTTTACTTTCTCTTATTTTCTCTTAGCAATGCTGAAAACATACAGCTGTCACAAGGAAAATGTCTAAACCACAAAGAAAGACTCTCATTTATTCTAAACCTGGTTTTGAAACAAGAGGGCTGTAAGGAAGTAAGTGCTAGACTTCCACAAGGTTGAAGTTTCATGAATGTGTCTGATGTAGCTGAAATAAGAAGGAATGTATTTCACTCTGCAAGACAAAGTAGAATAAGGACAATACTGGAAGGGATGTGGGAAACAGGCCCCTTTTACATAGAAAAGTATATAATGAGCCTTGTGAATGAATTTCCCATTCATTTAGTTCCTGGCAATGGAAAGGAAAGGACATGCAATTAACAGGTTCTTTCCCCATCTCACTGTATCCAAGTATTTTCAGACATGCACCTACAGTGTTGGACATTGTACCACAACAGATGCACATTGAAGATGTTTCAATCATGACGTGAAACCTAAGGGCATTTGCTCAGTGCTCGTACATCCTAATGACCTTCTAGCCAGTACACCCAGAACCACAGCAACAAAGCAACACTGTTGTTGGAATTCATAGATCTCTATTTTTCTAAAAACTTTGTCAAATTGCTGACAGTTAGTGCCAAATCATTTTCATCCAAAAGTATATGAATCGCCATATTTATTAGTCAATAAGTTAATTTGACTTTGATTTTTAAGGAGAAAATGTATGTAGAAAGAAAATTATTTTTTTTCCTTTTTTTGATAAGTGCTGTGGAACAATCCTTTTCTACACTATGAATATGTTACTCTCATTTGCTAATAAAAGGCTGATTGGCTGATAGTTGAGCAGGAAGAGACTGAGAATGAGAGCCAGACTAAAAATTCTGGGAAGAGGAAGGGTGGAATCACAGAGTCATCAGAAGAAGGGCAGGAGATTGATGGACGTGGCATGCTAATAAAAGTACTGCCATGTGACAGAGCATAAGTAGGAAATGTGGGTTAACTTAAAATGTAAGAGCTAGTTAGTAATAGGCTATTTGTCAAGTTTTTATAAATAATACTAAGTCTCCATGTGGTAATTTGGAAGCAGTTGCAGTCAGGGAGCAGGCAGTCCAGACAGGAAACATCAAATTACAGATAAGTTATTGGTTATTTCCTTGTTTTGATTTCTAAATAAGAGCCACACTTTTTGAAAGAAAATCTTAGGCTCAGATGAAATATGATATGCTAAGAATCTCTGGACACCCCTCTTGCCCATTAGAGAAGATGTTCCATGCTGGAGTGACATCTCTGGTGATGAGAATCTTGAATTCTGAGAGCCCTGAGTAAAACACTGTTGTGTGGCGCTCTGCTTGGCAGAGGTGTTTCATCTGAAAAATGGAGGGTGGCAGGACACTGGCCCTTTGGACAAACCAACCATTAGCTGGGGTTGAGTCCAACTCCTCTCTCTCCTGTCATACAGCATTCTGAAAAATGCATATGCCCACCTTTCTTTCTGAAATAATACAGGAATATGGATTTTGGAACACAGAAAGAAGGTAGAACAATCTTCAGTGACAAATGAACATTTATCAGTCTTTTTCAAGCTATCAGTCAGAGGGAACTATTGTCCCTTATTTTCAGGATTCCTATCAACATTCTACAACACAAAGGATTCAAGAGAATAACCAGTGAGACAGGCATAATGCTGCAGCATCAGGCCTAAGAGCGTTTGCATTCACAGCTATAATTCTTGATGAAATCAGGACCAGGGTGAACTCATCCCCCAACTCCGACTACCTCTGTAAAACTATCCAACTCTTAATCATTACTTTCAAATGACTCTGAGAATTATTCTTTATGGAATGATTTGACCACTACAGTGTGATTAATTTTATTTTGGCTTCATTTTGATAAACTTCTCCTTAAATAATTATTACCCTATAACCCAGAAACATTTATAAAGTAGTGAACATAAGAGAAGGAAGCTGGTCCAGTCATTATATAAAATGCATCAGTCATTATATAAAATGCATCTTTCACTTTCTTTTGAAATCAATCTACCTTATTAATTTCATTTTTATATGTTTCCATCTAAGAGTTATCTGAAATACTCATTCTAAACTGCTCTGAAATTTATATAAAGCATTCTATTTTTATCTCCTATTTTGTTGTACTTTATTGGGCCATCAGTGTTATTGAGCCTATTTCATAATTGGGCTCTTTCCCTTCTGATTACTTTAACCTGTCCCTGAGTATAATTAGACCCCATTTGCCATATGACTAAATTCTATTTTCATTTCAGTATGGTCTTCCTGGACCGGCATCTTCATATCTTACCTCTACCCCCCACAGAAACGCAGGGAAAGCAACTACTGTAACATAATCCCATGCTTCTTCCTAAAATCTTAGAAAAATCTGAAACATCTATTCCTCTCAACTCTAGGGGGAAGATTCCATAAGACTTTAAGTTACCTTGCTATCTTTCTTACTTATTAAAGCTCTCATTATTTTTGTGGATTGTATGATAGCTTATAAAAGATATTCAAACAATGACTTTACCTTAGAGGTTTTATTCGGTACAGTGAATCCAAGTCCAGGCATTCAGAAAGACACTTAGAATTCATCATTGCACTGATGGGATTAGATGTCACTCTTTAACAACTCAATAATTCTACATTTTATGAAGCGCTTTAGCTTTTAGATAAATGCTTTAAATTTAGGGAGCACCACAAGTGATTCCACTATATAACCCCTATGTACTAAACTAAAGTTCAAATTTAACAGAGCATAAAATATTTCTGTAAACTTTATGTGGTGATATCTTGCTTGTACAAGTAAAGCCTGTCTGAGAGTCAGAAAATGGAACTCGACACTAGCTAACTATAGAGGTCTAGAGGTCTGTACAGAGAGACAGGAAGCAAGCTTACTGGTGGAAATAGGAAATAAGCAGGGAGAAACAGGAACTCATTCTCTTGTCTGGAGACACTGAGGAGGAAAGGTATGGTGGTGGCTTGCTCCTTCTTCTCTCTGATCTCTTAGCATTTTTCTCTATATCTGATTTCGGGTTTTTATTATCTAGACCAATTAAGAACTCCATTTACAACTATACATGTGAGAGAGTTTAATGTGGACCAGTCATTTCTCACAAAAGAGACCATGAAGTAACAACTTTTACCTCAACCAAGAATTGCTTAGGAAAAGTCCTAATGTGAAGGAAAAAGTGATAGTAATGCATTGACCTATGTTTCACCCCCAATACCTAGTGTGCAAGTGGCATGCAAATAGGAAATCTGAGGCCATGTAGCATTGAAGAAAATTCTAACTCTAGAAATGGATCTCTGTGTGGCTGTAGAATCAAGAGATGGTAGGTCAGGCAAGGCTACCATCAGCCTAGGTCTATTCAGTGAGTCTAAAGTAGGAACAATGTTCTTCAGGAGTTCATTCAGAAAGGATGCATTGATTTGGGCAGAGAAGGATGTCTGTGTCTGATAAAAAGAGGCTATAGTTTCAGATGTAGAGCAATATACAATTAGTCATTATAATAAGGTCAAGCATCTAAGACAGACAAGAAATTAATGGAGCATTAACTCCTACTCCAGCCTGATCATCAGCGATGTGAGTCTGATTCTGTCACTTTAAGATCATTCAACTAAATTTTATAACCACTTCACTACAACTACATATAACATTAAAAAAGAAACTCATATTAGAGAAGTTTCTACAACCCCCTGGGGAGACCTCAGAATTCCTGTGAAGTGGTACTTATGTGAGAGGTGAACATTTTAGATAGTCCATATACAAGCACACACATCATGATAGTATTAATATATGATTTAATCAACATTACTAGCTATGATACCTTGGACAACTAAAGCAGTCCTTATAAACTTTTCTTCTCTATACATAAAATAGTATTGATAATGTCTCTCATGGGATTACTGTGAAGATTCAGTGAGTAGCTACATTTTGTATTTTAAGATATGATTAAGGGTGACCTGCACTGGTGGGAAAGATGTATGTCCTCAGAATGATGGAGGATGACTATATATGAAAGATCAAAAAAGGGAGACACAATAGGGGTTAGATGAAAGCTGGCCTTGTCATGCATTTTTGTAGGGTAAATTAGTCCATCACTTCACTAAGTAACAGGGTTCTTGAGTATTGCATGGGTTTAGTAAAATACGGATAATTGTCACACAATAAAAGGTGGTCAAATGGGTGCTTGATCAGGTTCATGAAAAACATACATTGAAGGTGGTTGAATTGTTCATGTAGCTCCCTAAAAACAGTTCTCTAATATTGAAGACTACATATTTTCTTACTAATGGTTGATAACCCACTGTCCTAAGAACTCTGTTTCTAAACCCAGACCTCACGCTATCAAACTCTAGTAGTTCACTTGAAAGTTCTTTGAACTTTCACACACACACACACACAGGTATATTTGTTTCTGGAATGGTAGTATACTCAGGACTGTATAATATTTGTTGGCTGGCACAATAAATCAATCATTCCTAACACATTTCCACTTTGGCCATGAGAGATATAATGTCAATAAAATAATTATGTGATGTGACAGACTTTGATGATCCACCATTAAAGGCCTCACCCTTTCTATGGAGCAGAAGAGGGATGGAATCGGGGCTGGTGGGGGGGGGGGACACAGGAAAATGAAAGGGAGAGGGAACTGTAATTGATATATAAAATAAGATTGTTTCTAATGTAAATAAAAATAAATAGATAAAAAATTTTAAAATCATGTAAATAAAATAATCATTTTTGGCAAAGAATTAATTATTAAAGAATATTAAAGAATATTCAGAAAGTTCAAAGGCAGTGTTGGTCTCATGCAGTTGATTAGATTCTTTTATGATATATCTTTAGTGACATACTTACTTTATTAATAATATAAGACATACAGTATAGAATCCATATACTAATTTCCTCAGTCTCTAACTTCTCTACTGTCCTGGATTAAAATTGAACAGTTCATATTTCATTTTGGTTAATATAATCCTGACGTCAGACTTTAAAACCTTATTCATTTCCCAAAGAAATTAAATATTAAAATTTGCCAGTTTCAGGAGCACATATTCTTCTGACACTCTAATATTTGTAGGTATCTAAACATTTCACTTCAAATTTAGGAATCTAAATTGGCACCTTTAGTTTTTATCTTTACCCCCAAATATGAAAAGGAATCATGTGCAAGGGGCCATCCTATATTATAAGGTTTATTTTAATAGGTTTTCTGTAGCCTGATAATAGGTTTCTCCACCAGCACAGTAAGCCATATCAAACCAAATTGAAAAAGTAAAAGAACAGGTATATTTGAGCAAAGCAACTCCAGAGTGAGTTCTCCAGTCCCAGAGATTAGGACACATGCCCAAACTAAAGTGGGGAAATTATATAGTCTGTAGGCAAGGAGTGATGTCTGCCACAAGCTGGATTTGTGGTCAAGATTGGTCAAAAGCTGGAATGCTCCAGCAGGGTCTTGGGCTGCTGTCAGCAACGGGGAAGGGAGTTACATGGTCACCAGGAATACAGAACTGAGAATTTTGAGGCCTTTTCTTTGTTGGAGATTCTCTGAGAGGGTAGGGTTAAGAGAAAGAGAGAGAGAGAGAGAGAGCATTCAAGATCATGCAGAGGCAAGCTGAAGTTTCAAACTGAACAGATATATATATATATATATATATATATATATATATATATATATATGTGTGTGTGTGTGTGTGTGTGTGTGTGTCTGTGTGTGTGTGTGTGTAAATATGCAAATTATATAACTTATATACAGAAATAACTAAGATTGAAACTAGGGTGGCATAAATCCTTCCAAGGATTCCAAAAGAAAAAATTGTTAAAAAAAAAAAAAAAAACTGAAAACAAATTGAAATATATAAATGAAGGAAGTCTATTGTCAGGCAAAGCCCTTAAATCTATTTCCTGTCACCTTTCCCAATGGTAATAGGAGAGAGAGGCACAGATGCTCTGCAGTATGTTATGTGGCTTCCCACAGTCGGAAAGGCAGCAATCTCCCCTGTCCCAGACATTCTCAACTGATTACAATGAAACAAAGCAGGAAAAGTCTCTTGGGTTAAGTGAAGGTGTTTTTCTATACTTGTTTCCAAAGATGAAGGGAAAGGAAGAGGTGAAAGGCTGAATTTAAATGTCAGCTTAGCCAAACAAGTTAAAGGAGCCATCTAAGACTTAACATTCCAAACTGTTGCACTTAAAATAATAATAATCATAGTAATCTCAAAGTGACTGTGAGATTGAATGATTGTTTTTTAACTTCCAGGAGGAATGAGATCCTCCTGAAATGCATTTTTTTAAAGCAATTCAATAACTAAAAATGAAACATAAAAATTCACTTATCCTATACTTTAAAAAAAAAATCACTTGACTTAACAAAAGGGAACATTTTCAAAGATACTTTTCCATGCATGTGCAAAGTACTGCAATTTATGAAGTCTCTTCCCATCTAGAGGAAAGAGCAATGCTACCTTTTTAACTCTTGCTGAAAATGACAACCAAGAACTGTATTAACACCCTTCAAGAAATTACCCTGCGTTCAGACAATACATAGACACTAGCCAATTGGCACTTGCAGCATAGCATGTGAGACCTGTCTTGTTTTACTGCAATATAAAGAAATAAAGAGCCCCAAGGATTCTAATCAGTCCTTAGTCGCCCCTTTTTCCTTGCCCATAAGGAAAACCCACAAGTTGTGTTCTCACATCTTCAAACATTATAGAGAAAAAAAGATTATTCCTTGAAATTATTTGCTACTTTTAGTCTATGTGTATGTTTGCTGGCTTATCTGCATGTTTGCCACACATTTGTTCGTGCCTACAACAGCCAAAAGAAGGCATCAGATCCCATGGAACTAGAGTTACAGTCTTCCAGATGTGTGTTCTGGGAACCAAACTGGAATGCTCTGCAACTCTGCAAGATCAGTAAATGCTCTGAACTGTTGAGTCATTACTGTAGCACTTCCAATCCTTGCCATCCAACACCATCCACCCACCCCCGGGGGCGGGGAGGGGGGAGATTCTTAAGTCTTGGTTTCTGTTCCTGGTTCTGCCAGTCTCTTGCCACCCAAATATAAACACACAACTTCCTTAGTGCTCAATTCTAATTACCACTAAGCTTTCATAGTTCCCAAATAGGAAATGCTTTCACACACACATATACACTTACTTCCACCTATTTGACAGTATTGTAAAGAATATAGGCTCGCGGTTTCTAGTGGTTTCTATGTAAATACAAACCTGAAGATGAGTCACTTATAACAGCTCCTGGATGACCCCCAAATGAGCCTAAGAAGGAGAAAGCTCTTGGGAAAAAAACCAGTCCACAGATGTCCTTTTCTGATCCACATGGGAACCAGATAGAAAGTTTGGCTCTTCCATGTGGGACATCAGAATATAAAAGTTTATCATTGTTTCTTCTCCTGATATGTGTATCTATCTAATAATATTGTTTAGTGACTACCCAGTTCAGTAAGTAAGTCCTTTTTCCCATTTTCATAATGATTACAAACTCTCTGTCCCTCACAGGTGAGGTTGTTCTGACCTGATAAATCTTCATCATTTGGATGAGCTTCCTGGGAGGCATCCTCTAGAACAATGGTTCTCAACCTTGGGTCAAGACCCCTTGATGTGGTTGAAAGACCTTTTCATGGGAGTCACAAATCAGATACCCTACATCAGATATTTATATTATGATTCATAACAGTAGCAAAATTACAGCTATGAGGTGGCAACACAATAATTATACAGTTGGGGGTCACCACAACATGGGGAACTGTGTGTAAAAGGGTTGCAACATCAGAGAGGTTGAAATCCACTGTTTTAGAGCAGAGGCAATGAGAAACACTCGCTTCTCACCATGTCTGCCTAGAAAGGACATACTTCACCTTCTGTTCAAGAATCTAATTGCTCAAGTGCTACAGTCATGGGTCTCAGGGTCAACAATAGCCACCTGTTTATTTGTCCACAGCACCTCTATGGTCTCCTGATGTTCATCAAAGTGATGGCAACTATCTGCATGATGAGTGAATCCACAATGGACTAAGTAATGGGCTTCTGAAGATCAGAAAGAGAAGTCAAAGCAACTGGGATCTTAAAAACTGAACAGTTGTTAATTAGTGGAAAGCAGCACCATCAATCAGTCTATTATGCTGTTGACTGGAAATTAGAAAATCTATGGTAAAGTATACACAAATTTAAGTAGAACAAAGCTTTCTTGACTAGAACATGATAAACATAACGCTGAAAAGAATGAGGTATTTTTAATGTTTTCTTCTCTCCAGGGTACAAAGATCTCTTTTCAGGCATCTCAGAAAGTACCTCCCAGTTAGTTTGTCCTTTCTTGATACTTCTCAGGTCATCTATATGCCAATGACCAATGGATACATCTACAATATAACTCTTACACGTAAGGTTCAGGAAACATCAAGGAAAAGGAGTTGGAAAGATTGGAAGAGCCTGAGCACCAGGAAGTCTGCTGTAGGATTGTGTCTCCTAGAAATGAGAGGAAAGCTACACCATGATATCAAAACAATATGGATGGCAAAATAAGACTTGAATAGGGACAACACCAATAGACATGCTAACACAGAAGAGGAAATTTCATAGGATCTCATCTCTAGGAAAAGAACAATAGCTAACTAAGGACTGCTGACTGATTAGTGTTCCCAGGGATTAACCCCTAACTGGTTTTTCAATACCAAGTAGTCAGCCCTGAAGTGATATACACACAAATGACACTAAACCAACTCGGTATGCTGTCTTTTTATACTTATGTATCTATACATATACATATATGTATATACACATATATATCAGTAACAAAGAATAAGAGGACATGAATTTAAGAGAGAGGGAGGAACAAAGCTGTGTGTTCCAAGAGCTTCGCACATCAACAAGAGTCCTGCAACCTCTGTTCCTCCATCACATGGTCTGTTCTTGGAATGTTCTCCCATGCTCCTGTCAGGTGTAGTAAATAGGAGGGGGTTTATTTCAGATTACTCATCAACTACTATTATTCAGATGATGTTTCAAAGCCTAAACTCATGTGACCTCTGCTCACGACGTCCCTAAACCCTCAGAATACCCTCAGACTATAAATTGTCTGATACCATGAATTAAGTTGACTACTTCATGGGACTTTAGTCCACTTCATTTTTAGGCTCCACTCTCCCACACCCATCCCACCAATTAAATCAATAACACATAAAGATTTTGTATTCTAGATATTGAGACTCTAGTTACAAATTGAGAGACATTTGTTCCAATGCTTCTGCTCTGGCATGTGCACAGACACATCCATGAACCAAGTGAGTGGTCCCAGCTTAATACTTATATTAGCCTGAGGAAGAATGGAGAAAAGACTGTACAGGGGCCTTCTAGAAGATCTAAAGTCAGACTTGAAAGTTGGGTTAATCAGGTAAAAAAATGAAGGAGGAGGCAGAGCTTCTGGCACTAGTTTGGAGAAAGACAGTAAAACAAGAAAAGCATTTCTCAAGTAAGGACAGGCATCACATATCTCTAGACAAAGCTGAGTCACCATACAGGATATAATGGTTCCTCTTGGCTCTCAACTTTCTTATCATCCTTATGAATGTGAGATGCACATGAAGATGGGAAACTTGTTACCTTAAGACCAGAACACAGATATTTTATGTATGAAGGTCAGGACTAATACAAGCCATAGTGCCCTATCAGATAACTATGTTGGGTCAAGTGACATGAAACAAAGCTATTTTCTTATGATTGTAATAATTCTTCCTCATACATCAATAAATTCAGAGAAACTTTATGGAACTTTGATCCCATCTTATAGATAAATATTTGAGGCTAGGACAATTACTTTTAGTATATCAACATTAGTACTAAAGAGTATGGGAATTCAGTGCTTAAAGTATCCCCCAAAAGAAAATGGGAAGTCAGTAAATATATCTTCTTCCATGTATTAACTGGGCATCTACTTCAGGATCATTGCTGTTGTTTTACATTCTGGCAACACTGAATGCTATGTTGAGCCTTTTCCATCTCCTCTTACAGTGGTTCCTATGTGCCAGCAACACTGAGCACTGTGTTAAGTTTATCATCACAACATAAGAACAAGATGCAATGAGAAGATGGAAGTAGCCAACCTCCTCTGGACACCTATTTGGAAGCTCTGCAAATCCTGTCCTTAGCGTCATAGCCATGACTGGAACTGATAGTCATTGCCTGAGAAGAGAGAAGCAGGGCACAGTTCAGAAGAAGAAACAACTGAGCAGACACAGAAGAAATATCTATAGTCTGCATGCCTTAGGAGGCTGGACATGCCCAAAGATGGGCCCCAGTTCCTCACAGAGCCTCCAAATCAAAGTGACAACACTGGCATTTAGTGGTTTTTTTTTTGTACTCAGCCTCTTCCCCAAGCCACATTCATGTTCTTGTTGCCTAGGTTCCCATTTCTAAGCAACAAACAGTAATGTTTGCATTTTATAAAAGTTGCATGTTTGAAGGCATTCTCCAGAGCAGATGTGGGTATGACAGAAACAAAAGGCAAGTGAAGTTCCTTCAAATGCTGATATTATTTTTAAAGGGCAGATCAATTTCCAAAACCAAATTATATGAGAAAGTCATTAAAAATAAGTCACGGTTGGGTTAAAACATGTGTTTGGGTATACCATCCAGTCACCTAAATCAATTTGAGTTCAAAACCAATCATGTTTTGTCTCATAGAAAATGGTTTGCAATAAAAAGTACAATTATCAAAAGACAAAAGCTGAATGTTAGATAGTTTGCCACAATATAGTGTTAGTTGAACAAAACATGATTGTCTATCAGTCTATCAGACTGGATAGTCTCACATCTTCCCTTTTTGTCATAATTACCAAGACTGAGTTTTAGAAGTACATTGAATTAGAAAAAATATAGGATATTTTATTTGGTTTAATAAAAATATTTATTTAAATAAATTAAAAACCATTTCCTTACCCTGTTCTCCAAAGGTACTCTTTACAAACACAAGTGAGACACACCTCTATCTGTTGCAATTATATTAGCCTTTAAAAAATGTATTTTAAGAAATTAACATTTCTCAGCCTTTCTTTTAGTCTAAGCACATCTTCCAGGCTCTTTATATCCCAAACCCAAGAAGGCTACATTGGGACATACAATTGGTGATCATATGTTTTCTACTTAGCTTGAAATTGACAAACCTGATAAAGTTGTGCCAACCCTCCCTTACATCCTGATAGAACAATAAAGGTGCCTGACTCTCCATATTCAGATGAAAAGGTGAACTTGTCAAACCATTCTTCAAAAATACTTTGAAAATAAATCTTTCAATTGAAATGACCAAAGATCAACAGCAGATGAAGATGAAGACCTGATTATGGTAAGACATAGGTCACTGTATGTCTGGGTCCATTGAAAAAAGATGATTAAGAAGGGAAGACTTTTGTCTGGGATGTGAAGTACAGATCCTAGCTTCTCTTAAAGCTAGGTTCCTATGCCTCCAACCTGCTGCTCTTGCCACTGTTTCAATGCAAGGAAGACAGCACTTCATCAGGCATGAGGATTCCTAGAAATATGTAATATAATTTGATCGGGGATGTCCTTTTGTGTGCTGTGAATATGTGTTTCTCTTATTGGTTGATGAATAAATGGTGATTGGCCAGTAGCCAGGTGAGAAGTATAGGCAGGTCTAAAAGACAAGGAGAATTCTGGGAAGAGGAATGGAGAATGAGTCTCCAGAGAGATGCCATTTAACTATTGGGAAGACAGTACACTGGACACTCTCCCATAAGCCAAGACCACGTGGAGATACTTAGATTAATAGAAAAAGGCTAGCCAATAAGAAGCCTTTGCCATTGGCCAAATAGTTTATAATTAAGACAGTTTATTTGGGACTAATAGCTGTGGGATCAGGCAGAACAGAAACTTCTGTCTACAATCACTTTCCCTGAAAGAACTGGAGGAAGCTTTTCTTTTTCTCTTGGTTCCCTCTTCTCATCCTCTGCTCCTTCTCCTCTACTCTCCCTCTCATAACTCTCTTTGGCCTCTTTCTCCTTCCCCACCCCATCTCTGGCCTGATTCTTCTATGGTTTAAGTCCCATCTAGGACATTACATTTTAACAGTTTAAGTAAGCTACCAATTAATTCTGAAAAGCTGTTTCACAATCCATGTGATGTCATCCTGTCACCTTATAGAGAGAATTTGACACTAATTACATAAATTGCTATGCTATGCCAACATGACACTTTACCTGAATGAGGTTAACATCCATCTCCTTCAAAAAAGGACACCATCCACAGAATGTACCAGGCTAATGATGAAGGAGCCATGTGCCAGAACAAAAGTAGTCCCAGCTTTCACTGTTCTCTCTACAGCATAGTCATTATTTTCTCAATCTGTGCCTTCCTCTCCTGGCCCCTGACCTCTGAATACAATCTATTTTCAAAAAGAATCATGTTGACAGTGATACATTCATAACACACTATTAGTAAGGTAATTTTAATATCACTAAGGCTGACAGCTTTACTAGAGAAAATTCAACAACTTCCTATTTTTTTCTGCTGGAGGAAAAACAGTCACTTGGGCCCATCCCAATCTCAGATATCTAAAGGAAAACAAATAGCATCCCACTTTTCAGCACAGAGCATTATAATCCAAAAGTGTTCTTGAAAAGATTTTGAGGATTCACTACAAATATTTAGGAATTCAACCACCTACATGATGAAAAATGGAACTCTGAGATAATTATCTGAATGATGAAAAAACAAAGTATAACCTTAACTGTTGAAATTGATCTTTGCTATAAATTATCTAGACTAGCTGCTTACAAAATTCAAATACCCAATAATCATTGTTACCTCCTTCACCCTTTATTATGGAAAGGGAGTTGAAGCTGAAGATACTATTGCAATCATTATTATTATGCAAAAGCACACCTGTTAGTTACAACTCCATAATCATTGAACATATGGCAATTGCTTTTCATGCTAAAAAATAACAGGCATATGTTGTCTGGTTAAATGGCACGTGTAATAGATTGGAAAGC
Organism: Phodopus roborovskii; assembly: GCF_943737965.1. Classification (NCBI taxonomy): domain Eukaryota; kingdom Metazoa; phylum Chordata; class Mammalia; order Rodentia; family Cricetidae; genus Phodopus; species Phodopus roborovskii. The sequence continues at coordinate 27,105,730 of NW_026126409.1, forward strand.
TGGTTCACAGCCATCATTAGGTACAGATTTATATTTCCACGACCAAATGCCCACCATACAACTTTCTCTTGATCAAATTCTGTTCCACAGAACTATTTTGTTGCGCAAACGTGTTTTTGTATTGTAATATATTCTTACCATGTCTTAAGCATGCTAATAATTTCCAGTTACAAATATCACCACAGGTGTCTTTGACTTTTCCCTGGCCCTTAAAATTGCTACAGCAACACTAGAGACCTGAGAGTTGATTGTTCATAATCATGCCTACTTAGAGCTCAGATGACAAGGAAAATTGGGAATGGCTTAAGCTTTGTCATCTTCTCTTTGTGACCCTGTATACATGAGTATCCTCTTATCTAATGTGTTCACAACATAAATAAAAGGGACGAAGCCTGGTGCATATATTTCCCTATAATGATATATACCCATGGAGGACTTTTAGATACTCTTCAATTGTTTTCTTAGGCCTGGTTTTACCAGAGTGAACTACTTAAGCTTTGAAGTGAGAAAGAAACTAATTCAGAAAATTCGGTGCACCTCCGAATCTGCTAGGCTAGAAGAATGATAGTGTGAGAGAACCTAGAGTTATGGCAGTGTGGTGTGCTGTTAATTTCATAGTTCCATGCTGTTTGATACAGGAAATACAAAACTAATACATTTGTGAGCTGTCAACATTAATAATTAATGTGTCTTGCTTTTTACACTTTGATTGAAAATTAAGGAATATAAAGAATGGTAAAGCATTTGTCTTTGGATGGTGAAGTTTTATGCTTTTTATTAAAAGTGATCTAAAATATTTGATTTGTAAACTTTCAACTATTTCAGGACATGCTGTCTTTTCACCAACCAGGGCTTGAAGAGTATTCAGATTATCTTTAAAAGAACAGAATCCAATTTTTAGACTGACAGTAACCACAAGAAATTGAAAGGCATTTTCTTAGAGAAACTCTTAAGTATTTTCCCCACTACCAAAGATATTCTCTAGACACCATCAAAAATTTATTAATAGCCCTTGGCAGTCTGAGAAGGAAAAGATGTCTTTTGATAAGCATATGGACTGAAAGTTTTGGCTTTTCCTTTCTTCTCTCCAAACAAAACTTTCCTGTAACATGAAAAACAAATGACCCAGAGACTGCTATTGGGGTTCAAGCTTCAAGATGAAGATCAGAGAAGCCAAACAGTCAGCTACTAGATCTTGCCTCTACCTGTGCTCAGACCAAAGGGTGATCCTCAGATTCACTCAGACTGCTATGCTTTCCTCTGTGTGGCTGGGGATTCATTCTCAGAACGCAGCCTAAGACATTGGGCTCCTGTCTTTTATATGCCTCTCTAGGGCTGGGATTAAGGACATGAGCTCTGTTAATTTTTATTCTTGTATAGGCCATGGTGGCCTTGAACTCAGAGTGATCCAGCTGCCTCTTAATCCTGAGTCCTGGGATTAAAGGTGTGTGCCACCACTGGCTGATTTCTATAGCTGTGGCTGACTTCAATTTCTGAATTCTCAGGCAAGCTTTAGTAAATCATAAATAACATATTACTATACTTTCCAGTTTTAAGAGTGAATCTTCAGTCTATGCAGCTCTTTGCAAGACCGACTTGGTCACTTTTCAGACACTACGTTTTTCTCACACACAGCGTTCACAGAACACACAACTTTGACAGCTCTGGCAATCCTCCAGAGCTAAGAGAGAAGGAGACAGAGGAACAGAATATATTGCAGAAAGTAAGTATTGAGCAGCTTTAGTAATAGGAGTTGTGGATGGTCTCTGAGGAAAACATTGCAGTGGGCTACAAAGGACTGATATAAGGTTCCATTTAGTCAAATGGAGAGATCTTTAAAATGGCTGGCAAGAAAGCATATGTGGTCTGTGAAAAGGCTGTGTAACCGGGAGGAAATGATTCGCTGATGAGCATAGTGGGGTCCACCAATGAGGATAAGTTTAGCAACAACAGAGAAGCAGAAATGCTAAGCTAGATCCTGGTAGGGTCCTGGTTAGGAATGCCAGCCAGCCAGAAACCAAGTGAGCAGGCAGGGAGGGCTGGAAATAAAAGACTCTGTAGGGGAGGCAAGGAAAAGGGCTTCACAAAAACATTTAAAAAAAAAAGGGCTTCACAAAAACATTTATCTGGAGATGGTGGCAACTTGAGTTATTGTGATCAGACTTGGTATCAGACTTCCACTAGGAATGCCATTGTGAAAGCTTGTTTTTACTATATTGCTTTTCTCGCTTTTCACAAAAAGCAAAATTTCCCCTACTAAAACCCACAGAGACAATAAATCCAAAACACAAACACACCCTGAAGAGGTTTATCACCAATACAGACTTTTAGACATTACAACTCATATATTTCATTGCAGGGAGACACAGAATTCATCATATCCATATCCCTTTCAGTAATACACTTATAAAAGTTCAAGTTCCCATAATAACATGCCACCATTAGTTGGGAAGGTGGAAAGTGAAGGACCAGATAGCTCTCAGCTCCTCCAATAATGATAGTACAAGATATCTTAACATTCAGAGACAAAGCTGAGAAGAAAAAGAATTCCACTGTGGCTTTCTCATAACAAGAGAAAGGGATAAAATGGCATTTGGTATTTGCCTACTGGACAGGTGATTTTCCACATGGCAACCAAGAATAAGCCAGCCATATCAGGGTAACCTCAGGTTTAAGTTCAGGTAAATGTCTCAAATGAGGTCATTATTCTCTCCTAAATGCAGAAGTGTCTGTACATTCTCTTCATAGTACTTTGACATTTCACAAGTATATTTACACAAATACAGTTCACAGATAGGCACTCAGATGTGGGGCTGTGTTGTATAGGAGAGAAAACAACATTTGAACTCCACTGTTTAAGTCTCCAGCTCCACTTTACCAGCTGTTTGATCAAGAGCAAGCAGTCTATGTCTTCCTGGCTAATTGCTTTGGTTATAACATAAAGGCCTGTTGATTAAGTGAGATAATGTGTGTAGGACAAAAAAACTCTGCCTAGCCTGAAAGAGGGATGCACTTATCAATCACTGCTTTCCTTCCCTTATCCCTATGGAGTCGGGAAAGCAAAGGTCTGTGCATCTGTCACATTATCAGACATGTTCCTGAATCTATTAAAAGGAATGTTTTTATTTATTTTTTTGCCATAGGAGTGGTACCACACTTGATCTGGGCCAATTTGAGCCTGGGTGATGGAGGAAGCATACTGTCATAACTCCATGATTCCTCAGCAAATGAAAACATTGGCCAACTACATGACTGTCCCCTCAAAACAAAAAAATAAGCAGAAAGTGGCATCCTCATGTTATCCAAACACTGTCAGCTTTTAAGAGAAGTCACCTAGTTATGAATTTCTGGGCTATGAAATATTACTCACCACAATGCTAGAAATCGTGGTGTATAAACAGAAGAGGAACATCTGGTACTTCTTTATGCAGATCCGGAATAGCATGAGCCCACAACCCCACCTACTTTATGAGAGAACACTTCTCTGTGCTCTACAATGTATAGCATTCCCAGTGGTGTGTGAGCTTCATTGTTCCAGAGCAGTTGTTCTCAATCTGTGGGTTGTGGCCCCTTTAGGGTCGAAGGACCCTTTTACAGGGTCACCTAAGACTATCTGCACATCAGACTTTTATATTACTATTTGTAACAGTAGCAAAATTACAGGTATGAAGTAGAAACACAAATAGTTTTATGGTTGGGGGGACTGTAAAGGGTTGCAGCATTAGGAAGGTTGAGAACCACTCTTCTAGAAGGATTCTACCTTTAGAATTATCAAGATCCTTAGGAGATCGTGACAGTCTCAGATCTTCCTTATTCTAAGCAGTTCCTGGGGAAGGTGGTGGCAGGGGGTGGGTTTTTTTTTTTTTTTTTGTGTGTGTGTGTGTGTGTGTGTGTGTGTAAATCCCGTTTTAGTTGATTGTGAAGAGGTGTAGAGCAAAGGGGACAGGCATGTTCACATACCAGAAATTATTAAGCAAGTATTACAAAAGTAACAATAGCCAAATGCCACCTGGAGAGTCTAAGGATCTACTAGTTACTCGACCCTTGAGGCTTAGTGCCCTAATAGTCAGAGTAGTCCCAGGATACTTATCACTCACTGTGGAGGAGGACAGAACCTACCTGCAGTTACTCAGTCCGCAAGGCAGGATAACTCTAATAAACATTCTCAAACTATCTTTGGATCACCAGTCCCCAAATAATGACACAGAAACTTACTATTAATCATGAAAGCTTGGTCATTAGCTTAGGCTTGTCACCCTAGCTCTTATAACTTAAATTAACCTCTTGCCTATCTACTGGCAGTTCAGCTTTTAATTATACCAGTCACAGCAAATACATCTTTACACAGTGTACAAATACCCCACAACAGATACCTCAGTAGTCTTAAGTTAGTTCCAGAAGCCTGGAAGATTTCTTGGGAACCACTGATCTCTATTACAGCGAAAAGTTGAAAACTCGGGTTCTGCTATGAGTGAAGGAATCAGCAGCAGCAGCAGGAGCGGTAACTATAAGACAAATCAACTGGGCAGCAAGAGGGAAAGCTGGGCCAGCAAAGGAGAGGCAGACTTCCTTCTGAAATTCTGGGGTTTTTAAATCCAGACTGCTACCAGAGGCTGTCAAACAGAATCATGGTGAGTCTTCCCACATCAATGAAGGCAATGAGCACAATTCTTCTAATGAGGTTCTTTGCCCAGGTGATTCTAATTTGTGGTAAGTCAACATTAGAGCCAAACAAAAATATCCTCTATCCAAGCTTCTTCATTATGCTAGAAAGGAAAACTGTCTATGGTGGATGCCCTCCCCACCCCCCACACTGGTGTCCTGCATGTGCAGGACTGATATAGCAATGGACAAGTTGGCAATAGCAGAAATGCACAAGCCTGTATGGAAATTAAAAGGACACAGAAATGACAGCAGAAATCAGTAAATGATAAGCATCTCTGCAGGGTACCACCCACTAATAGATGATCTGGTAATACCTAGATTCTCTCTTTTGGATGCAGTCACTCTGGACAATCAGGGATGGTGTGAAAAGTTCATTCCTGTTTATAGCAGAAGAAGATTTTTGTCAGCAGATGGAAATATAGTGTCATTGTTCTTTTGAAAGGTTTTGGCTGCTGGAACAAGCACATCCTGTAAGACTGTGTAGATTGTATGGTCCACTGTGTTCTATTATTACTATTTAACTAATATCTCACCCCTGTATCCTTAAGATGATAATAATTATGGTGACCTGCTCAGTTAAATACTTGTTGAATGAATGAAGTATGTTGCTTAGCAGAAGAATGGCAACATGGTCTAGAGAAGCTCCTGCTTCAGTGAATTTGAGATCTCAAATAAACTTAGAAAGTGGACCATGTTCATAGTTTCAAAAGTTATCAGGTAAAATAAATTTAAAAATCACCTTAAACTGGGCGTTGGTGTCACATGCCTTTAATCCTAGCACTGGGGAGGCAGAGGCAGGCAGATCTCTGTGTGTCCCAGGCTAGTCTGGTCTACAAAATGAGTTCCAGGACAGGGTCCAAAACAAGACAGAGTAATCCTGTCTCAAAAAACCAAAAACTAAAATCACCTTAAACTTCAAGAAATGTTGCTAAAATTGATATAAAGAAATTTGTTGTACCAGTAAAATTCCATATTCAAGAAAATGTGAAAAGGGACAGTATCACGTGGCCACCTATGATCTTTGGAAACTTCACACATGGAGCATGATCTTTTCATCCAGCATTCACATAAGAGAACAGAAGGACACAGGATGTTCCTCTTACTGTCTGTGTCAGTAGGCATGAAGTGAGATGGATGCCAGAGTCATGGAATGCCTAACTCAAGAAGGTAGTTGATGCTAAACCACAGAACAAGAAAATGGATTTAATGCTAATTGGCTTATTGGTTAAGGGTAAGATGTTTAATGGTCATGACTTCTCCATTTAGAGAAACACTTGTGTGGAGTTTTGAAGTCTTTATCTTTAGGGAAATGCATGATTCCTACCTTTTGCCACATTCTACTCTACCTCAGATTCCACTAGGATTTCAGCTCCTACACTCTGAAACTGCAATCCAAGCCCTCTTGAACCACAAGAAGCAGCTATCAGAATGATGTATGCACATTGCAAATTAACAAATGATAGTTACAAGTTGAAGTCATAAAATGCTCAATATATACAGCATTATGTAAATATCGAGGAAGATTCTGGTAAGGAACCAAAAGACAAACACAAAAAGCCATACTTCTAATGAGCTTCCCTGCCTTCCTTGCTTTGAGGTCATTAGGGCTGAGCACAGGTTTAACAGAAATTCACATTTTTGTCAATTAAGCTTCAGAATTTATACCACCCAGAGAACCAAATAGCATCCTCACACTGTTCTATACAGTGGAGTTATCATGTACTAAAACAGGGGCATGAACTAACTTTAGAATCTGTACTCAATCACCTCTTGCCTGTAACTAAGCAGAGATAAATGAATATGTATATAAGAGTCACATCAGCAGTTATCCCAAGCTTTTTACTTGAGGTACTGTGAATCAAGCCCAAGGCAACTTACCTGCTAGGCAAGTTTTCTACTACTGAGCTACTTGCCCAGCAAGGTGTCTCAATACTTCTGACTAACAGTTTATCCATCCTCTTTCATCTGCCTGGATTCAAAACACATAAAGTCCTGTCATGAAAATGTCTCTGAAACTTTTAGCCACCTGTCTGAAAACTCTGTAGCCATTTCCCAGCATTGACTGGGAGTCCATCCCAGGGCTCCTCATTGATAAACAATAGAGAGAAGCTACCTGTATGTGACCTGTGTAAACCTTCCATCAACTCTAAATCATCCTTAGTTTATCACACCGAATACAATTTAAACACTATGAAAATAGCTGCTATACTTTATTATTTGGGAAATAATGACAGAAAATATTGATAAGTATAGGTACAAATTTTACAAGTGTACTTGTCCCACAATTATTTACCTCAGGATGCAAGACTCACTGACAGTGAGAGATGACTATAAAATAAATCCTATTTGGTACATCAAAGTACAAATACTTCTGAATAATATTCTGAATTGGTTTGTCTTCATTTCTATTTTGCTGTAACCATAATAAGAGGTGATAAGTGTTATAGATACATAATTAATTAATTGCACATTGTTTTGTGTAAAGTCCATTCTAAGAACAGATGCTTTGTCTGCAAGGGACAAAATAAAGTAAATTAAAGTCTATCTGTTCTGCATTGTGAATAGCAATATCAGTGAATAAATGTGTCTCTGAATGTATTAGTCCAAATGCAACATATGGTGACTTGTCCTAATGGGCCCCCAAAAATCGATGGTCAGAATGCTATTAAAGAGATTTAAATTAGGAGCAAAGTAACTTCTTGGAAAAAGGGGTGAGAAAGTAAAACTTCTAATTTTACAGTCTTTTTACACATATATTGATCAGGACTAACAAATAAGAGTATTTTCCCTTCCTTTAAAAATCAAGCTGCAAGTATTTTCAAAGCTCTCCTTAATTCTAGGTTTAACAAACAATCAACGACTGAAATCACAAACAGTTACAATGAATTGAACCATGATGACAACTGCTAGATCACTCCTCTCTTAGAAACAACTAAACAGGACTTACGTTAACAACATACAGAGGAAATGAGTCGATGAAGATGAGATTTGAACAAAGAATATCTCCTTCTGGGAGGATTTTCCCTAATAGTGTTGGAACTCTGGAGACTATTGTAGAATTGCTTCCAACATACTAAGAATTTAGTAAGTCTGCACAACACAGAACAAATGGCAAATTAAAAAAAAAATACTTCTAAGGGAGGGGGAGTGGGTAAGTTAAGAATCCATAGAAGTCTCAGAATGTTTATTTTATTTTTATATTGAAAAGAAATTTTCATATACTATATTCTGTTCATGTTTTCCCCTCCCCAAATGCTTCCATATCTCCCCCACCTTCCGACACACTCAACTCCACATGCTTCATTTCTCTCTCCATAGAAAACAAGCAGTCAAACAAAGAAAAGCAGAAAGAAAGAAAAAGAAGGAAAAAATAAACCCCTACACAGGCATGGCCACACACCAAAAATGAAATACATAAAAACACAAAATTGGAAACCATAACATATAAGCAAAAGACCAATAAGACAAAAAAAAAAAAAAAAAAAAAAAGCCCAAACAAAGCAATATGAGGCAACATCTACAAAAATAGTATTAGGTTTATTTTGTATTGGACATTTACTGATGGATGTGGGGCTTGCCCTAAAGTGTGGTTAATATATCCAGTAAGATTCCGTTCGAGAAAAAAAAAATACCATTGTAAATTGAAGTCAATTACAGATAGTTTCTTTGTTAGGAATGTGAGCACATCTGTGTCAACATCCCCTTCATAGGGTTGGAATCCCATCAGGCTTGAACCTGTGCATGCTACTACAATATTCTTGAGTTCGTATGTATATCAACCCTATTATGTCTGGAAGACTATGTTTCCTTGGTGTTATCCGTCCCCTCTGGCTCTATCTTTACACCTCCGTTTCCACATAGCTCCCTGAACCCTGCAGGGAGCAGTTTTATGGAGACATCCCATTTAGGACTGAGTGTTCTAAAGTCTCTTGCCCACTGCACATTGTCCTATTGTGAGTCTCTGTATCAGTTTCCATTTAATTCAATCTATTATAAAGTTCTCGAAACTCACTCTCAATTTTCTTTTGGAAACCCACTGAAACAAGAAAAGGACAAAGATATTTACCAAGCCCTTGATATGTGCTTGGTTACAGAAGTGCTTTTAGGTTTTGATACCAGTTAATTATTTTAGAGGTAGGCCTCATTATCCCTATGGACGGTTAGTAAATGAGGTTCCAAGGAGTACCAGAAGCATTGGTAAAGGAAGTACAGTAAGGCCACCTTGGGTCATGTATTCATTTTTTTCTTTCTAGTATCTCATTTTGGAGTTCCTCTTGAGAATCCTGCCTCCATCCCTACACGAGCATCTATCTACCAACTAAGTCTCTCGAGTATCTCTAGAGGTGAGTAGAAATGGGAAGAATGCAGTGAAGGCAACAGATGGGGGAAAGAACTCAGTCATCATCTGTATACACCAATAAGAGATTTTAGGTACTCACCCATGGCAGGAAGAAGTAATTCACAGGGGCTTGTACACTAAGAAGTCTGCTCACTGAGCCTTTCGTGTCAGAGATAGGTTGGTTTCAAGACCGAAGCAGACAGCTCAGCACCTGACTCATTCCAGCAGTGGCAACAAGCAGAGCAAAGCCAAAAACTAAAGCCAGCCTGAATAGCTTGGTATCTGGCTTTGTGTTTTCTAACTCTATATAATTGTTGGGAGTATCAATTAACTTAATTTATATTAAGCTTTAAACATTATCTGATAGGAAAGCAAAATACACACACACACACACACACACACACACACACACACCAATGGATATTGTTGTTTAATTTTAATTAGAAAATGATACTGAAAACAAAGCCAGACTGTGAGATCCTTCAACAGAAGTATATAGACACAATACTGTCACCCTGACAGAGAATCCTCTTCTCCCCCAAACACCATAATTCTAAAGTATTCACCACTGGCTATCCACAGGCATTATATATAATCAACAGGAAATGAAAAGGCAAAGTAATTGGAAAAAAGTTATAAAGTGTGGACATTTTTCTATCATGAGCATCATATACACAATCTCGTTTGTATCAATTTGAATATGATTCACACCTGTGAAGATATAACTTGTGCATGTCCCCAAACACACAAAATACCAGATAAGATTTAAGTAGTCATACAATCATAAATGCTAGGCACAGGTGCACCTTTATAAAGACAAAGTGAGGCCAACTTGCCCAACTGTAAAACATGCCCTTTTGGAGGAAGTGGGCCACCAAGAGAACAAGAAGACTCCACTAATTTCTCATCAGACTACACAGACACTGGGGAAATGACATTTGGTGACCTTTGTATTTCTGTGCTTAGCTGGGGCTGAAAGCGTAAGCCACCCACTGCAAAGGTGAATTTTTGAAAAGAGGACTAACAATAGTTAAAAGCACAACTTTGTCCATTCTAGACTCTAAATACACTATTTATAAAACCCTCTACCTCTGTCACTGGTGAGTAATCATGCCACATTGTTCCCATATGTGAAAATTAATGGGACAGATGCTAGCTGCAAGGTTCACTGAAATTCAATATGAAAGGTCTGATTTTATTTTTCATAGCAGGGAGAACAGAGGGGTCCTGCAATGTACCAACTCAAATTATTAGGGAAAAACACATAGCTTGCTTTATCCTTATGTTCATTCACATGATTTATAGTAGGTTATTTTAAGATATGGAGAATTTTCTATATCTAAGTCATTTCTCACTCTCTGGAATAGCCTCTCAGTCCAGTATCTAGTGAGAGAACATTATCAAAAGAAGCATTAATCTGGTAGTAGTCAGAGAGTAAACCTTGCCTAACCCAGAAAAGCCAAACTCAAAAAGGAAAATTCATCAACACATGCAATTATTCAATTAAGGCACTTTCTATTACATCTGTGTTGTCAATTGTGTCCTGAGCTGGATGCTTTGGATAAGAGTATGTCTCCTGACTCAAAGAAGCACTTAGTTCTGTTGATGTGGACAACAGGATAGCAGTAATATGCTTTGTTTATATATTATATATGCATATATAATATATATACTATAAACTCTTCTTTACAGTAATATACATTAGAATAAAATCATCAGAAGGAAACTAAGCTGCTTGAAACAAGTTGGCCAGAAAATGATTTTGGGAAGAGGTTATCAACTTATAGTCCTAAAGTAGCCAGCATTTAAGTTCAACTAAACTTTTCAATAACTAAAATAATTATGCATGAAGGAAAAAATGTCTGAATTGGGTAAAATTTGTTTGCATGCACTGAGCCAGTTCATTGCATGTTTAGTTTCGCAAATAAATAGAGAATAGGCAATTTGTAATAGTAACAGTAAGCATGCATTCCTACATTAAAGTAAGTCTCTCAAAAGACAATGTACATCAAACAATAAGAACATGTATTCAGACAAGTATAAGAGTAGCTGATCCTATGCAGACTGTTTATGAAGTAATAATCTAGCAAGAAGGCAGATTATAACCACATAAACTCAAGGTGCTAAGAACAAGTATCCAACATTTGGGAGACCTGGGAATCCTTTGTCTATGATTAATCAACTATTATCATATACTCTCTTCCTTATAACCTGAGACTATGTGTCTCCAATATGAAATAATATTTTTCATGATTAGGTCTTTAAATTGCAACACTATTGTTGAAATCAAAAGTGTAGTGAAGAGAGGTGAGATATTCCAAGGTTCCTCATTGTCTCTTTGTCTCTCATCAGGTTCCTGGAGATGCCCATGATAAAGGACTCAGAGAGTGATCTCATATGTAAACATCACTGAAAGAGCATGTCTCTGAAATCCTTGGGACTATTTTATCCAGGAACAATATTTAGAGTATCTCCACTACCTTATTGAGAGCGGTGTAGCAGTAGATATGCCATGCACCCAGGTCTGCAGTAGAAAGATGTAGAATCACTAAGGAATATATGGAAGTGTGTTATAGGTAGTTCATATAACTGTAGTGTCTCTATTTGGTGATGATATAAACCTGTATAAAGAACATTAGAAAACCCCACCAAATTTGCTTAAATCTAGCACTACTTTCAGCAAAGAATCAGGGTACAAAATAAGCACACAAGAATTAATAGCCTCTTATATTTTGATTAGAAATAGTTTAGGAACCAATAATCCAATTCCTAATATCTTCAAACAAAATGAAGAATAAGCTCCTATAAGCAAAAGTTTAAAACACCAAAGAAGATAGTTAGGAGAGAGAAAGACTCCTCATGTTCATGAATTAGTTAATATTATAAAAATGGCTGTATCACCAATAGCAACACATAGACTTAAGGAAACATCCATTAAAAATTTGAATGGAATTTTTACAGAACTAAAACAATTATTAAATTCATAAGGAAGCTCAAGATACCATAAAGAGCTAAAGTAATCTTAAGTAGAAAGAACAATGCCATATGGATCTCAAATTATACTATAGAGCTATAGGAACAAAATTGTTATGAAACTGGTACAAAAACAGAAAAGTAGACCAATGTCATTGAATGCATGACCCAGAAATAATCCCACACAAATACAGTTAATTAATTTTCCACTGAAGTATCCAAACAAGACATATATCCTCTTGAACAAATGGTGTTGAAATAAGTGGATTCTCACATGTAGAGGAATAAAACTAAATCTGTATCTGTCATCCTATACAAAAACATATTTGTTCACGTTTCAGGGGCCTTAATATAAGATCTGAGTTTTTGAATCTACTAAGGAGAAACACTGGTAAAAACACTTCAGTTTAAGGTATAGACAATGAGTCTCTAAAAAAGAATCTAATAACACATGATGTGATTTTCCAGGTTCCAATAATTTAAAAAATTGGATTATATGGAATTGGAAAGTTTCTACACTGCAAAATAATACTAACCATAGTGGAGAGACAGACTTTACAATTTTAGAGACTTTTTATATAAACCATTCTATACATTCAAACAGGAGGCTCATATTTAGACCATAAAAAGAACTGCAAAAATACCTTCCCAAAGAACAACCACTTAACAAAAAAAAAAAAAAAAAAAAAAAAAAAGACTTAAAAATTGAAATGAAGACAATACAGAAAACACAAATGGAGGGAATTCTGAAGATGGAAAATCTGGGTAAATGAACAGGAACTACAGATGCAAGCATAACCAACAGAATGCAAGATATGGAAGAGAGAATCTCAGGCATTGACAATATGGTAGAGGAAATAGATTCATTGGCCAAAGAAAACATTAAAGCCAACAAAGTCACAATACAAAATGTCCAAGAAATCTGGGACACCATGGAAAGACTAAACTTAAGAATAACAGGGATAGAAGGAGGAAAAGAATGCCAGCTCAAAGCCACAGAAAATATATTCAACAAAATCATAAAAGAAAACTTTCCCAACATAAAGAAGTGCCTATGAAGATACAAGCAGCTTACAGAATACCAAATAGACTGAACAAAAATAGTTCACCAGCTACATAATAATCAAAATACAAAACATACATATTAAAGAAACAATTTTAAGAGCTACAAAGGAAAAATGTCAAATAACATATAAAGGCAGAACCATTGGAATAACACCTGACTTCTCAATGGAGACTCTCAAAGCCAGAAGGTCCTGGACAGACATTATGTAGACTCTAAGGCAGGGAAAACCTACTTGCAAAAATATGGCACTGCAACGTGGCTAATAAGAACTTCCACTTCAAATTTAACAAAAGCTTAAAAAAGGGTTTTACAAACAAAAGAACAAGGACAAACAAGGCTTCTTGCTAACAGCATTTTCTGGGGGGGGGATTGTGAAAGATAAGCAAAGATTTGTGCAGCTCCTTTAAGGGAGGTTTCCTGACTCAGCATAAGTGGCTAAAAACAAAACAAAAAAATGCAAGGCTTCTTAAAAAGCTCTGTTAACAACTGAATGGTATGTATAAGAGATGGCAATGGCAGTGACCATGTCTCCAAGCCGGCAACATGCTGCTGGAGGGCAGCATACACCAACGCAGTGAGCACAGCTCTCAGTTCTGGCAGTAAAGTTGCCCGCTGCCATCTTGAATAGACTGTAGCTGAAACAACTGTGGCTTTTATTTTAGCAATGTTGTTGTTTACCAGGTAAAAGACTCATGGCCAGAAAAAGATAAAGATTTACAGTAAAGGCAGATTCACATTAAGAAAAAAAAAAAAAAAAAACCTCTAAAGGTTTATGGTGTGTTTTAAAATATATGTAGGCTTGGGAGAGAAAAAGAAAAAGGATAAAATGGTTTTAAAAAGAATAAAAAGACATAGAACAGCTGGGTGTGGTGGCTCATGCCTTTAATCCCAGCACTCTGAGGACAGAGGCAAGCAGATCTCTGTGATTTCAAAGTAAATCTGGTATTTAGAGCGAATTCCAGGGCAGATAAGAGTAACACAGTGATACCCTGTCTCAAAAAATGAAAAAAATTGAAGTAAAAGAAACAGAGTAATAAAAAAGCCACTAAAGATGGAGAGAATCTGGATACTGTACAGTATTATATTGTCTTTGTGTCCTTTTGACTGCTGAGGAAGTAACAACTGTTAAAACAAATGCTGCTGGATCAATCCAATTTATATATTTTAAAAATGCTTTGACTTTAAAAGTTAACTTCAAGGACAGGTTACTGGGGAAAAAGATTTCTATTTTTGTGTCCACAGAAAATGAAAAGCTGTGAATTCCTTCCAAACTAATGTGGTTTGATCAAGCCAGACCCCCTGAAACAGCATCCCAGGTGATCCAACATTTAAAACAGTTGGGACAAAGCAGCCTTGCAGACTACAAGCAAGATTTCTGCATCTTCTTAAGATCCCCATGACAGCACCCCCTGCCAGCAGGAAGCAGTTTGGAAAGAACTACACCCAAATTCCCAAATATTGTTTATAAATGTTTGTTTTGTGAGCTTGGTTATAAATGGTTAATGATCACAACCAATTCTTTTAAAGTAAAAAGGGGATAGAAATGATTACTTGGTTTTGGAATGGATTTTCATTTATTGGTAGGGATTTTCATTTATTGGTACAAATTTAAGGTCAATTTTGTGATATGTATATTTCTCCTCTTATTTAGGTATTGTGTTTATATAGCTCATTTAAAAATGTAATTTATAATTTAGTAAAGATTATAGATAGTTATTTATAATAATTAAAACTTATGGTTAGGTAAGTTAGGTTTTCTAGATATACAGAGATGTATTTGAGATGGATAGACATTCTTCAAACCGTTCAGAGATCTACAGAATATGGCATTTAAAATGGTTTAGGGTTTTTCTTGACAGTGAGACATAACTGCTCCTGGCAAGACCACCTGCGTCAGAGAGGAAGATGGACATTAAAGAAACATTATGGAGTTTGCTTTTAATATGGCAAGACTAGCCATTTGGACAAGATACTGCTCTTGTCTGGACTATTTGACTTTATGAGGTATAAATTGGACATGCAGGACCCATAGAAAAGTGATTGCTGATACAAGATGAATATTGCTACAGGGTTCCTGCTTCATGGAAGAGTCTGCCAGACAGTCTGAAGGACACAGAGAAAAGTGACTGACAAACTGCCAATACAGGTGGACAGTTTAAAGTTTCCTGCTTTGCTGAAGAGTCTGCCAGAGACACTATAGCCTATGGGCTGAAGATGAAAAATTACAGAAGAACTTGGGGTGACTGATCAGGCAGTGAGTTGTCTCTGTCATTTCTAGAGTTTATATATTATCCTTCTGTGGTCTTTGAGGGAGTTGAACACAAATACTTATGGTTATAGTTTTCCTTAGGATTAAAGATACGTTACATAGACTTTAGACACACAAAGATAGGATAGAAGATGAAATATTTTCTTCAAATCTTGCTAAATATTAATGAACTAAATATTGTTAACTGTGATTCTTATTTGATAAGTGTTGTGTTACATATTTTGCTTTAAGATTAAAACCCTTCTTTTTATTTAGACAGAAAAGAGGAGATGGGAGATGTCATTCTGTAAATATGTTTCTCTTATTGGTTAATGAATAAAGAATTGTTGGCCAATAGGAAAGGAAGATAGGAGGGACTAGGAGACAAGGATTCAAAGAAGTAGTATGGAGGAGTCAGCATGTAGAGACTGGAGAGAGTCGACGCTGGCCCCACTCTCCGGTAAGATGAGACCATGTGGAAATACTTAGATTAATAGAAATGGGTTAATACTTAAGACAGAGCTAGCTGATAAGAAACAAGCAACTGGCCAACAGAGTTATATCAAATACAGAGTCTCTGTGTGTTATTTGGGACGTGATGGTGGGACCAGACCGACTTCAGGGAAAAACCTTATTCGTAACACACCTGACTTCTCAATGGAGACTCTCAAAGCCAGAAGGTCCTGGACAGACATTATGTAGACTCTAAGAGATAATGAATGCCAACCCAACTACTATACCTAACAAAACTTCCAATTACCATAGATTGGGAAACAAGTATTTCATGACAAAACTTGATTTAAACAATACCTATTCACAAACCCAGCCCTATAGAAAGCATTAGAAGAAAAACTTCAACCCAAGGAGGTTAGACATAACCAGGAAAGCACAGGCAATAAATAATCCCACACCAGCAAATCTTAAAGAAAGGAAACACACAAACACACACACCCTACTACCACCACCACCACCACCAAAAAAAAAAAAAAAATAACAGGAAGCATCAATAACTGGTCATTTATATCCCTTAATATCAATGGACTCAACTGGCCTATAAAAAGACAAAGCCTAACAGAATGGATAAAAAAACAAGATCTATCCTTGTGCTGGTCATCAATTTCAAAGACAGATATTCCCACAGAGTAAAATTATTGGAAAAGTCTTTCCAATCACATGGACCTAAGAAGCAAGCTGGTATATCTAACAAAATAGACTTCAAACTAAAGGTAATCTAAAGAAATGATGAAGGACATTTCATATTCATCAGAGGAAAAAACCAGCAAGAAGTGTCAATCCTGAATAAATATGCTCTAAACACAAGGGCACCCACATTTGTAAAAGAAACATTACTAAAGATTAAATCACTCAAAAAAAAAAAAAAAAAAAAAAAAAAAAAAGAAAGAAAGAAAGAAAGAAAGAAAGAAAAAGAAAAAAGAAAAGAAAAACAAAAACAGAGCTGGATGGTGGTGGCACAGGCATTTAATACTAGCACTCAGGAGGCAGAAGCAAGTGGGTCTCTGAGTTTTTGATGCCAGCTTGCTCTACAAAACTACACAGAGAAACCCCATCTCGAAAAATTTTAAAAAATAAATAAAGCGTAAATCGCACATCAAATCCCACACTCTAATTATGGGAGACTTTAACACTCTACTCTCACCAATGGACGGGTCTGCCAGCCAGAAAATTGATGGAGAAATAAGGGATCTAACAGATATTATGACTTCCTTCACATCTTAACAGCACCAAGCAGTACAATACAAACTTTCTAAGTGCCTCACTGACTTTGACTAATAGAAGCATGCCATGGATGGCAAATCCATAATCTCCATCATGAGAACAGGGTATAAGGGTAGGTATGTGTGACTTTATTATATATTTACAGTTAAGCTGAGAACTGGGAAAACCAGTCCTGTATGTGTTCACATTATAAGGTAATGCATTAACTAGCATACATGACTACATGGTATGAATACCGATCACAGCTTGACTTCAAGATGAGCAAAATATTCTAAGGTAAAAGTGAGAGCCCCATTTAGGTCTCAGGTAGAATATAATCAGGCTCAGCCACATGAGAAGAGTGTTATTATACATGCTGATTTTATTTTACCTGAGAGGAATTTTAATGTTTATATCTAATTCCAGTGAAAGTTGGGGGAATGAATGACAATATTTTCTTTCTTCACAGATGACTTATTTGATAGTTTGCACCCAAGTCATCTCCAATGATGTACTGCTAGTTTTCTGACTAGGGTTTAACTGTTTGCTTTGTGAGCATATTTGCAACAGAATCTTTACAAACTGTACCACATTATTTTGTTCATCACCTTGATAATAAATTTGACACGTATTTTCCCCCTGAAACTGTGTATAACTTCATTTGTACCACATGGTCCTTTCTACATCAAATGGCATTTCTAATTACTCTGCTTTCAGGCATGCTCAAAACACTTGGTTTAGGAGGGTTCCATCCACAAAGCTACTTTGTCATTCTTGAATGTTCTTCATTCTTCCTTGGGAACTTGATCCCATCTGGCAGTTCCTGGAGCCCATCTGTCTGGCCCCTTCTCCAAGCACCCTCTGGAGAGGCCCCCGATCTCATCCCTGCAGTTTCCCAGGAAGTACCCAACCATGCAGGTTTCACTAATGAGAGACCTGGGCACAGTAAATGAGAATGGCCAGCTGTAGACAAGTATTTCCATGGTTTAGACACACTGGCTTTATGCCAAACTCAAATACATTTCCTGTTTTTTATTTTGTGACTGACTGGAATTTAAAATATAATTTGGATATAAACAGCTAAAAATAAGTAGTGAGGTACTTTGTGACATAAAGAGCCTTGCTCAAAATTAAGAGAAAGGAATTTTTTTTTTTCTGGAAAAGATTCTGTGACTCAGATTCCAGTAGATTTGGTCAGTTTATACAGCTCTCCTCCCTTTCTCCATCATAGATAACTTTGCAATTGCACAACTATGTAATGCGGGGAACAACAACCTATTCCTTTGAGAAAGAAAAGAAGCTCCTGTGCCCAGACAAGAAAGAAGAAAAAAATTTTCATTTACTTGTCATTCAACTGCCAGCTGGCATCATTTGGCACTTTGTCTAAATGGATACTTTTGATTTGAATCAAGGAAAAAGAAGAAAACTTCATTAATGTATAACAGAGACCTCTGGGTAAAAAGGAAGGGATTGTGAAGATGGAATGGAAAGATAATGAATAAAACAAAACATAGCTTGTAAAATAATGCATTTGATTAAAATTATGGTGAGTGCAAAGTCATTATCATAGATGTTGAAATAATATTTTATTACATTCAAATTCATTCCATAATGAAAGCACATATAAGCATTAGCATTCTATTTCAAGGGAAAAGCTAGATTTTTTTTCCAATTTTGATAAAGAACAACAAAAAGTCTAAAACTGTTTATGATAATTTTGATTTAAATTTTGATTTAAAATTTTTCATATGATAAAGTTTGATCATGTTCTTTCCTCTCCTACATCCTTCCCACCTCCTCTACCCATCTAAAATTCACGTTCTCTATCTCTCTCAAGACCTGAAATAAAATAATTTAAAAAAAAACCTGACCTGGAGTGTGGTTGATATGCCCAGTGACATTCTACTTGAAGAAATGTATTTTTCCTTTTCCCTTTCTCATCAAGTAGCAATTGTTGGTTAGGGATGGAACTTGGTGTCTGCTTTCCCTTCTCAGTGGTGGAATTTTATCTTGTTTGAATCTGTACAAGTCCTGTGCATGCTGATGTTAGAATCTCTGTGAGTTTATGTGTGTATCTGTCCTGTAACATCTAGAAAATTCTGTTTCTTTGGAATCATCTACCACCGCTGGATCCCACTGCCTTCATGTTCACCAGGATCAAGATCTATGAGCCTTGAGGAGATTGGTTTGATAAAAAGTTAAACTACCAAATACATAATATCCATAAGAGAAAATCACAAAGCACTGGCATAGGATGCAAATGCTTATAACATAAAAAGGCATACCATTATAGATCAAAAGAATCAACCCCATCTATATGTCTAACTCAGTCTTGAAATGTATTAAGTTGCAATGAAAATGTCAATAGAAGTTGCTTGGGAAATACATAAGCTTGATCAATATCTTATAATTAAGGAAGTAAGCATGGTGAAATTATCTGAAAAGTAAATCTAATGATGGTATAATTTGTCCTAAAATATATCAAAATATACTTTAATATAAAATTATTGAGACAAGTGGTACTACCAATAACAGACAATTCTAGGGGAAACTAAAAAGTTATATATAGATGCAATGAAAAATTAAAATGCTGCATGCGATAAAGATAAAATTCCAACATAAGTCTAGAAAAGTAACAAATAAATGATACTGATCATATTTAATATCTTTAGTACAACTTCCAATTCAATTAAAATAATTTATTTTATACAGTGTAGATGTGGAAGGTCTGTTTAAATTTATTTACTGAAAGCTAGAATCTATGAAAAAAATTGACACAACTGCATTTCTCTATGGCATTTACCATTAAATGGAATGTGAAAAGATAAGCAACACAGAGAAAATGTCTTCATTCTCTCCAGAATGTGTTGATTTTTGCCTTACACTTAAGATATCCAATAAGAAACATAACTGGCTATTGCAAAAATTTGCTATGAACATAGTTGAACAAGTGTCCTGTGGCAAGGTGAAACAACTTTGAGAATATGCCCAGGAGTGATATAGCTAATTCTTGAGATAGATCAATTTCCAATTTGCTGAGAAACCTCCATATTGATTTCCAAAGTGACTATACCAGTCTGCACTCCTATTAGCAAAGGAGGAGTGTTCCCCTTACTCCACATTCTTGCCAGCATGAGCTGTCATTTGTGTTTTATATCTTCGCCATTTTGACAGGTATTGGATGGAATCTCAGAGTTATTTTATATTATGTTGCCCTGATGTTTAAGAATATTGAATATTTCTTTAAGTGCATCTCAGACATTTGAGATTCATCTATTAAGAATTCTGTTTAGATCTGCACTACATTTTTTAATTGAACTATTCAGTTTGTTAATATCTAGTTTAATGGGTTCTTTATATATTTCAGATATCAGCCCTCTATCTGATGTAGGGTGGGTGAAAATAATTTCCAATATGCTGTTTTGTCCTGTTGACAGTGTTCTTTGACTTACAAAAGCTTTCAGGCTCATGAGATCCCATTTATTAGTTGTTAATCTTAGTGTCCGCACGATTGGTGTTCTGTTCAAGAAGTTTTCTCCTGTGTCAATATGTTCAAAGATATTCCCCATTTTCTCTTCTATTAGGTTCTAGTGGGTTTTATGTTGATGGCTCTAACCACTTGGACTTGAGGTTTGTGCAGGGCTACAAATATGAATCTATTTGTATTCTTCTACATACCAATATCTAGTTATACCAGCCCCATTTTTTGAAGATGTAATAATTGTTCTGGGATCTTGATGGGGATTGCATTGAATCTGTAGACTGCTTATGGTAAAATGGCCATTTTCTCTTTGTTAGTCTTATCCATCCATCTTTGTATCTTGTCATGAGGGTCACCCTAGCAAAAACTCCTGGTAATGGGGAATACATAACTTGAAATAGCTATCTTCTCTTACAAGTCAAGGATTATAGGGGAGGGATTGGTCACCAATTCAGCCAAAAATCCTTCAACCTACAATTTGTCTTGCTTGAAAGATGTGTCGGGGTAAACTTAGCGCAGAACTTTTGGAAGTGGCCAAATAATGATTGGTCCAACTTGAGAGAGAGGGACCCCATACCTGATACTTCTTGTGGCACCAGGATCCAGAGATCTAGAATATAATCAAACATTATTAGAAAAAAAGTCAACAAAATTATTCCTAATAATACTCTACTATACTGGTAGACTATCAGAGAGGCTTCATCTAGGGAGCAGATGCAGAGGCCCACAGTAAAACATTAGGCAGAGCTTGGGGAATCCTGGAGAAAAGGGGGAAGAAAGATTATAGGAGCCAGAGGTATCAAGGATCTCACAGGAATACAGCCCACAGAATCATCTAATCATATATCATACGGTCTCACAAAGATTGAACTGACAATTAGGTGTTGGTCTGACCTAGGTCCTCTGCATATATGTCATGGTTGTCTAGGTTGTTGTTGTTTTGCGACTAAATAGTAGGAGCAGGGACTGTCTCTGATTCTTTTGCCTGATTTAGTGACCCCTTTCCTCTTACTGAGTTGCTTCATTCAGCCTGAATATGAGGGAATGGACTTAGTTTTATTATAACTTGATATGTCATTTTTGGTTGCTATCCCTGGGAAGCATATTCTTTTCTGAATGGAAGGGAGAAGGAATAGATCTGGAACAGAGGTGAATGGGGTGGGGGGTGGGGAGATGAGAGGAGAGAAGGGGGAAACTTTGATCTGGATATAATAGGTATGAGAAGAATAAATACCAAAAAAATGAACAAATATATAAATAAAAAAAAAAAATGAAAAGAAACACAACCGATAGAAAATTGGCAAAGCAAAGCACATATATTTCATATAAGAAAACCATAAATGGTGCTTACACATAAGAAAATACCTAAATGAACTCATAGTTTGAAAAAGGAAAGTTTAAATTATAATAAAGTTTTTTTTCACCTATATGAATTGTAAGGCTTTATCAATCTGAACATACATTGAGTGGGGGGTACAACATACAGATTCCAGATTGCTAGCTATAAAATAATGTGGTCACTATGGTAAACAATTTACAGTGTTATTAATGTAAAAAGTTCACATAAATCATTTAATCAGAATTCTTTTATTTCTAGAACTTGTTCTGCAATGTATTCATGCACATAGAAATTATAAATGAAAAAGGCTTTCCACACCAGCATTGTTTGTTTCTTAGTATGTTTGGGGAGGTATTTTTGTTTATGTGTTAAGACTAAGTTTTCCCCAGGCTATCCTCAAACTCATGAGCTGACTGCCTTGTGCTTTTAAA
This sequence comes from Phodopus roborovskii, assembly GCF_943737965.1. NCBI lineage: Eukaryota > Metazoa > Chordata > Mammalia > Rodentia > Cricetidae > Phodopus > Phodopus roborovskii. The sequence goes on from NW_026126409.1 coordinate 27,127,988, forward strand.
GGTTGGGCTTTCATATGTGCATCACCACAACCAGATCAGCATTGTTCTTAGGAAAAAACACTGGAAAGAACTTAAATATCTCTTACTGGAGAATATAGTAATAAAGTGAGGTTGATGTATAAGGATTCACAATACATATTCTTGAATAAAAACATTGTGTGACGCATCATGAATATATGCTATTATTTGTTTAAGGAGAGTGCATTACATACTCAGGTCTTCATATCTAGAAAGCTAAGCCATGGAACTACTATCATTTCCTTGGAGTGGGTAACCAATGACAAAGTAATAGAGATAGGGCAAAAATTTTACTCACAATGCTATGTGTAAGCATGTCACTACATGACTTATTTAATATTTATAAAATTTCAACTGGGATGATATAAATCATTTTGTAATTAAAGACTTGCTTCCATGATGTAAGTACATTGCCAATATAATGGTATAGAAATATTCATAAATATTTTCAGCTACAGTGGGAGAAACAGTAAGCTTCCACCTGATGGGCCCATAACCCCCTATTGCAGTGGTTCTCAACCTTCCTAATGCTCCACCTCTTTAATACAGTTACTCATGTTGTGGTGACATCCCCCACCCAGCCATAAAATGATTTTCATTGCTAATTCATAATTGTAATTTTGCTACTCTTATGAATCATAATGTAAATATCTGATATTCAGATGGTCTTAGGTGACCCCTGTGGAAAAAAAAATCATTTGACCCTCACAGGTTGAGAACAATTGCCCTACAGCAAAATGAGTGCTCTACTTGCCTTTCATGATCTTAAGGTTCTATTCTATGCTAAAACTCTAGAATTATGCTGCCCAATAATGTAGCTGAAGTTGTTGTAGATATTTAAATTTGATTGTCAGTTTAACTTGGCTAAAAATTATAAGCTTAAAGTTTCTGTTCTCAGCTTCACTAACCACACTCCATTGTGACCACATAGGGTGGTATATACACATTGGCTAACAGGAACAAAGAACCTCTCATTAAAGGAAATACCATTGCCCAGAAGACTCTTTAGACTAAGAGGATTTAACATATAGCACTATTTGATCCAAGAGTGTTAGCACAGAAGAGTAGGGCATGTGACCTCTTCTTTGTACATGTTTGGATTTATTAATGTGTTTTAAATGCTATCAAGGACAAAGATAATGAGGGAAAGGCTATTAAAAGGTAACAGGCAGCCTTAGGGGTTTGTGAAAGGATGGCCACAAGCTAGGCCTCATGATATTGACAAATCTGAATCCACTTACACACTCACCTGGACCTAATAAACCAAGCTGTGAAATCTCATTATTATCCATCATTATTATCTTTGATATAGCAAACACCTTCAAGACTGTGACCATTTCCTGTTCCCTTTTAGCTCACTAGATGTAATGAGGCTGGACACTAGTTTTGTCTAGGACACAGGTACGAAGACTACAAACCCTCAGACTAGGTAAGAAGCAACATCAAAGGATGTTCTTTTCTAAGTGACTCAGTGCTGCAGGCTGTGTTCTATTTTTATATAAGCAATGACATTAGGAGAGGTCCCTAGAGCTAGGCAAATGGTCTGATTTCCTATTCTGCTGTTTATTAGCGGTGTCAATTCTCAAGTTACATAGCCACCATAATATTTTACAAAACATGTTCATAATTCCTATTCCACAGCTTGGTGGGAAATATAAGCATAAGCAAAGGATTCTGAACATAAACATCCAGAAAGCATTGATTAAATGTTGCCCCCCCAATCCAACTTCCATTACATATGCTTTTAGGAAGTTCTTCTGGGAGCTAAAGAGATGACTCAGTGATTACGAGAACTGGCTTCTCTTCCACAAGACCCAGATTTGAGTCTCACCGCCCACATGTCAGTGTATAATTATTTGTAACTCCAGTTTTAGGGAATCTAACACCCTATTCTGACCTCCATGAGCATCAGTCAAGTACTTGATGCACAGACATACATGCAGATAAAGAACATACTCATAAAATTTTTTTAAAAGGTTCATCTGACCCTTGTGAAGTCAATGTTTAGTTAACACCAATACTCTATTATTAATCGACACTAACTTCAGATGTTTTACAATGTGGAAATACTCTATATTAATCAATACTAACCTCAGATGTTTTACAATGTAGAAATCCATGTTGCACTAAACAATGCCATTTTCTAGGGAAAGAGGAAAACAAACCTAGGTAGGTTTGCCACTACCTAGGCCTGGTGCACAACACAGTCCAGCAATAAGTCTAGCAAAAACAGTAGCAGTGGAGAGGTAGAGCACAGATATTTAGCCATAGAACACTGGAACTACCACAGACTTGAGCACTTTCTGTTGATGGTTTATATGTGTAGAGTTTTCAACAGAGCAGTTGCTTGTTTTAGGCTAGAAGGCTGACTGTGCTCCCACTACTACCCAACACACAAATACACACAACTTGCCATTTTTTTCACTAAAACAAAACCCAGGGAGTATGTGTGCACTCACACATGAGTATGTGTGTCTCTGTGTATGAGAGGGAGAGGAGTAAATGGGGAAAGGGGAAGGGAAAGGGAGATTGATTTTCTCCTTCCAGCTCTTTACATCACTGAATAGCTTGCCCAAGTCATGTTTACCACAGACCTTCTGTGTGGTTAACAGGCATCCTTCAAAGGGAGGTGGCACACAACAAAGTTGCCTAGAACTCATGACTAACATAATTGACCGGGTGAGTTTAAAAGCCACACTTGCTCATGGCACCTCATATCATGGTACTTACTAAAAACAGGCAACAGCTTTGAAACTGGCTCAGATTCAAGAACCCACCTGCAAGCCAGCCCTGAAGGGCTTACTTTGACCTGAGCCAAATTGAATCATGCTGGCTGAAAAACTTCTCCCCTTATGACTTGCCAAAATGATCAGCATTCACGCTGTTTGGGAACTCTTTGCCTTGAAACATAAAAAAACTTCTATTCCAGTAAAGCCAAAAGTCACCCTTCTATCATGTCTCTTTAAAAAATGTATATTGCATATATGAGACAATATGTGATATTTTTCCTTTTTGAATCAGGCTGCCTTATTTCATTTAACATAATGATGTTCACTTCCATACATTTTCTCTAAAATGACATAATTTATTCTTCATGGTTCATTAAATCTCCATTGTATGTATATACCTTTACATGCACATGCCTGCAAGCACAGGCACTCACATATCACTTACTTTATCCATTAACTTATTTATTAATAGATACAGAGTTGATGGATAACTTGGCCATAGTAAATATGAAGAATTGTCTATTTACATGAGATCATGAGTACCACTCACACACACACAAAAAAAACAAGCTAATCAAAGTAGCACATGAACACATGCTGTACACTCACAGACACTTAAAGAGCTCAAAGAAATGTGTTCTGTTTTTACCTAACATTAATTCCTCTTTTTTCAGTTTTAATTTCAGTAAGAATGTTCCGAATAAATTCCACCACCCTCAAGGAACCAAGATTCTATTAGGTCATCCATGGAGCAGTTCCATGAAGGAACCCACAGTTTTGTATCTGTATTTATTCTGAAAACTAATTTGCCAAATATGTTCCTTTCAGAAATCGTAATCCTTCCAGAACCTGAAACCTCTAGGATCTAGGTGACAATTTTCACTAAGGACCTCATGTGAAAGGTAGGAGTTGCTAGCAAAGGGATATTCCTAAAAACCTAGCTAAACAATGATGTCAAATAATCAATGGGGGGGGGACTCAGAGTCAAATGCATGTATCAGTTACATATGTCAGCACAGCCTACATATCAGGAAATAACTCAGATTTTTATTTAAAAAACCATCCCATCATCCTTATACTAAAAACCCTTACTTCCTTGTGCAGTACCTTTCAAAACAATAATCCTTCTGAAACTGGAACAGATGCCACACTCATCTCTCTGTGAGTAGACAGCTACTAAAGGTAGCTGGAGATGAATTTAACTGGGGATTTCAGCCTTTGTTAGAGGTTATTGATATGCTGTGGCTTTTCCAAGGTGGTTTCTATGACTGTCAACTTGTTCTTAAAACCATACAGCTTTTAGGTTCTAACTTCCAAAGAATGCTCATTTACAAATGGCTTTCTTTAAATACATGTAAGAGAAAAACAGATCCCTAGTTAAAGTTAACAAAGTGAGCTTGGTTATTGTGATTTTAAAAGAAGAGTTATAAAAATAATAGGAAGATTTAACTGAATTGTTCACGTATGGGGCAAAGGAAAGGCTTAGTTGCAATGATGAGAGCCAATTCAAAGGCATCTCCATTGTACACAGTGGAATTTTTGCTCTAGAGGGTAGTACTAAAGTTGAGAAATAAAGTACTAAACTATATATGAGAAACAAATGAAGGATAACCTAACAAAAGCTATAAATGACAATCACTCTCTGTCAACAGGAACAGAATCTAGAGCATTCAAAGGCACTTCCATTTTCTACCCTAACATGCTAATGAATTCACAGCAAAATTTCACTCATAAAATGGCTTTAGCCTTTAAGCACAGTTGCATATTCAGTGAATCACATTTGAAGATCCATAGTGATTCTACCCAAAACTGTTTCCTTGACTAAATCCAAACATGGGGATTGTCTGAGAAGCACATTTCAGTTAAGGCTGTCCTGATAATTGTTCTCCAGACAGGTATGGGTTAAATAAGACTGTAGATAAGGAAGGGACAAGAGGTGGTCACTAATACAAGTGTTTGAATAGAGACCTTGAAATGGGAACAGCCATGGAGAGCTCTGATGAAGCTGATGTTAAAACTGCTGTTTTTGAGGGTTTTTTTTGTTTGTTTGTTTTGTTTTGTTTTAGTTTGGTTTTTTAGAAAAACCAATTCTCTCAATAGAGAGGCCTAAGTTTAACTGTCACTAGATCCAGATGGTTCTTCCTGTCTTTAGCAAACAATGTTTCACATACCATGATTGTTAGAATGTTAAACCAACTGGTCCTTAGAAATCCTGTAATTGCTTCACATCTGTCCCATTAAGAACTGTTCAAAGCTATGTGATATTCTGGATGTGGCATACAGCTAAGTATTCTATAATTTCTCCCAGAATATCACAAGTGACATGTCATTAAACATTAATAACTTTGAGAAGAATATCTGATAGTTTTTTGTCATCTTGTATTCAGCACTTTTCTCTTAGTAATGATACTCAGATTGTCATTGACATACCCGCTTCTCCATATGGTCCTTTGGGGAAACTGATTATATCTCAATTGTAAGAGGACATGAGGTTGTGAGATTTGAGGCTAGGGATATGATCCCAAGAAAGAGATGAACCAATAGAATTCGATTTCAAAATCAAGCTTTGCCTGGAACCAGCTCTGTCTCCAAGATCCAAATATACTTTTCCCTTTGTGAGGCCAATTAATGTTTTTCTGTGGTTTGCAATTCACAGTATTCCAGCTAATTCAAATGCACTGTAAGACACATTTTTGAAGGACCAAGTAGGTAGCATGGTAATTCATAAGTATATAATAAAGTACATTAAGTGTGTGAAGCAGAAAATGTTTGAATGACTAAATATTCATCCTAAGCAATATATTTCTTCTTTTAGTAGATATCAATTTAGAGAATTTTGTTTGTTGTTATTATTCTCAACTTTTAAAATTTTAGAAGCTACTCAGTTGTCTTTTCCTAGAAAACCACTAACAAACTGATGCAATATCCTCCTCCAAATTTATAACCAGCAAAGACTAGCTGCAGTACTATTTTTATGTAAAGAAAAAAAAGGGCACAGAAGGTCAAACCATAAGGAAGTAATGTTTGGAAGATGAGATTAGCAGTGGCCTGTGCTCCTTCCTTCACAACTCCTATGTCTACAGAGAAGTGTAACTGCAATGGGATTTGATACATTTTGTACAATAGATTGATGTATAGACTCAAACGACGGTGACAAATAACCCAAACATTTCTATTCTCTATGTCAGAGATGCTGTTCCTGTTCAAGACAGTTCTTGCTTTGGCCAACATCCACAACATAAAACAAACTCTTTCCATGGGGGAAAGCATGTTCCTATGTTCAGTCAGCACAGTCAGCCCAACTCATCTTGGCAGTAGAAAATTCTATGAAAACAATTTTCCCATCTTATCAAATGCTCCTTAAAGAGCATCCCAGTGAATTGCTTCTTACTTTGAATTAATACTTAAGGAGATACACTAATTTGGCTAATGAACTGATGGCCAGTAGATACCAGGTGTAAGTGAGTGTGTGTGCCTGTGTGTAATATCTTTTGCAAACTTAAAATTTTATGCATAATAAACTACACAGAGCTCTCCCAGCCTGTGTTCCCTCATTGCTATGAGAGAGCCAGAGGCTATGATGCTGCTATTCATATGGAACCTGGATCACAGGTCAATTCATTGAGTATTCTGGAAGTAAATCAAGTGTCTAACGATGTAGGGATGAAAATGGAAAACAAACATGACGGTAAGAGAGGCTAATCTCACTTGGGAGTTTTACTCAAAGTAAAAACACTAAGAAAAAATCATGAAAAATCAAAAGTGCTGCCATGAAAGAAGTGTCGATTAAGAACTGGACCCAAAAATATGTGTAAGAAACTATAGAAACATGTCTTGCTTAGAACTAAGAGGCATTCATCAGAGAACTGTCATGTAGGAGGTGAAATTTTCTATAAATTTATACCTCTGCCTATAGATGAGCACAGCTCTCAGACACCATCACAAAAGTGTCTTTGTGCCCTGGACTGTGGTTAAAATAGATGCTTACAACTAGTCGATGTGGAAAGAATAAGTGTGGGTGGAGTGTTAAGCTACAAATGAGATATTTGTAGCATTCCCTCTCTACCACAGCTCAGCAGCCATCTGAAGAGAGGGAGGCTGAAAGATTGTAAGAGCCAAAGGTTGGGGAATACCAAAACAAAACAATGTCTGCTGCTTATCACAGGACCACTTCATCCACAAACTCCCAGCAGTTGTTGCTGTCTGCACAAGACTTGCACAAGATCAATCCAGTGAGCATTCCTACTCACTGGAGTAGGAAGTGATATACCACTCCCAGCTATTGACAGTTGATGAAATCTGGAGAGGAAGAAACTTGAAAGGTACCACCCTTTTTAGAACTACCTCACAGTGGATGCACCAGCCCAATGAGTTTCTATGGAGCAAAACTATGACTCAGTGGTTTATGGGAAAAATATAAAAAAATACATGAAATTGGGATCAAGTTGGGGGTGGGACTGGATCTGGATGATGTTAAGGTAAGAAATGGGAAGTGAATATAATCAAAATACATTTCATGTATGAAGTTCTTAGACAAATATATATATGTATACATATACATATATATATACACACACATATACATATATAGGCATATACATATATAAACACACACACACACGTGTGTGTGTGTGTGTGTGTGTGTGTGTGTGTGTGTGTGTGTGTGTATTTATATATGTGGTTAAGGGATGGAGAGCTAGCTCAGCAGTTAAACGTAATTGCTGTTTTTCCAAAGGGGTTCCCAGAATCGATGATAGGTGGCTGACTCTCCCTCCAGAGGATCTGACACCCTCATCTGGGCTCTGTAGGAACAAACATAAATGCTCACACATACATGGCATGCACACATATGCATACATGCACATGCATTTAATAAATCTGGTGTGTGTGTGTGTATTTGTTTGTTTTTCAGGTAAGCTCTTCTTGGTTTCTAATATCAGTACAGATTAACTGAGATGCATAGATTGAAATTCACAGAAAGCCCAAGAGGCCCCATGTCCTTTGTTTGGCTTCACCAGTGTAGCTCTGGTAAGCAGTTCAGCATGATATACCACTTAGTTTGATGTCACTAGGTATTTGTCAAAGATGTTTCTGAGAATACTTGGCTTTTGCTGAAAAAAAAAAATTCTACTGTTAGTTGAAACTGGAGCTCATCTGCCAGATTGCCATGAAAGCCAGACATTGATTTAAAGACAATATGGGGCTGAGAAAAAGTGTTGGAAAAACTAGCTTTATACACATGAACCACAGAAACTGACCAGCAAAAACAAGGTCAAAAGAGTGAAAAGAAAAGGAGGTACAACACAGGGTTGGGGTGTGGATATAGGTAACCATTGTACCCACTATGTAATACCCAGGGTGTCCCTGACCTGTTGTTTTGCTTTCTTCTGGGACAGCTGAACTGTTGGAGAATTCACAGTGGTGTTTATGGAGGGGAAGCCATATGGAAACACAATCAGAGATTGAGCCTCGGGGGATTATTGGACCCAGCTGAGCATGAAGGAGACAATTGTGCCTAGAGCTCTTTGGTCCTTTCATGACCTTACTTCCATGCAGATATAACTTTGACCTTTTAATCAAACTAATTCAAACTAATAGTCATTTCCACAGGCCCCACTATACACAAGGGCCATCCAAGAACAAAAACTCTCTGAAAGCAGGTAATAGAACCAGCCAAGAGCTAGACCATTTGCTGGGTTATTTCCCCAAAACAAATATATCCATCACTTACTGGCAGGAATAGCTTCGTCATGGAAATTCTATGTGAGGAACTCACACAATGTCCAATGTCATAAAGACATGCCATACACCATGTGATTTCAAAATGAAACCATATTGAAAAGGCCTGTGTGTCTCTTCTAAAAAAGTTGACAACTCACCAACTTTTGACCTCCCTGGCCTTACCAAATCCTTAACAACAAACTTGGTGAAAGGAGCCTCCACAGATTCAATTCATTCTGTGCTTGAATGAATTGTAGATTTTTTAGTTTTCAAAATCCAATTTCCTGCTGGACACAGACAGATTCCTTCGAGACATCCTCTCATTTCTTTAAACTATAAACTAAGACTATTTGTCTGGCTGAATCATACTGGGGAAGCCTACATCCTTAGTATGCTAAAAATGTAAGCCAGTCTATGCAGGAAGGTTCTCATGGCTGACCACAAACACTGCCCCATAACTTAGAAAATGACCACACAATTTGTTTAATGAAATAATGAAAGCTACTTTTCTAAAATTCAAGCAATCAAATGAAATGAATAGGGCAATGAGAAATAAAAATGAAAGCAGCTTGGGCATTTTTTTTGGTGTTGTTGTTATTTAGCAAAATATGACAAGAAAGCGTACTTATGATTTAACAAAGAAAAGTTGAGTTTGTGATAGCTGGTCTTCACAGTTTCTTAAGTATTCATTAGCTAAAAATCAAGCTACTGAAACTCAGCATGATATGGAAACAAGTGTGAGTGAGCCCACTGCTGTATTAATCTTTTCCAACTGATTATACCAGGGTCCTTCTAATTCTTCAGGTCATTAGTCTAGTTCTAAGATTACTGTTTGCAATGGATCAGTGAACAATTTCCTTTTAGTAGGTTTCTAAAACAATCAAATTAAGGGAGTATACCAATTAAGAATGAGCTGAGAGCATCATGAAACTAAAACCAAACCAACTTAAGCAGCATCATATAACTATAATCTCTCCCATATGAAAACAAATCCAGAAAGATGCAGTGTGGGGCTAAAATGGGACCTGCACATCATCATAATTCCTTTCTGTTCTCTTCAATCACAAACAAGTGCTGACTTCCATTTGCCTGGTAACCTTGTGACTCTGGACAGTGACTGAGACTCCATCTACTAGATGAGGGACTATAGCAAATCAGAAAGACAATAAGGTGAGAGGTAAATTCCAGCCCTCAAAGGCAAATTTTCTCCTTTGGGAGGTTTCCCAGTGATTTCACACTAAATCCTATTTACATCTCATTGAATGGAATCTTATGGTTTCACCTAGCTATGAAAGTAGGCAGTATCACTTTTCATCCCAGATGGCCATGTGCACAGCTTAAAAATAGGATTCTATCTCTAGGGAAAATACATTGTGTGGGGGTTACAAGACTGAACCAGTATTCCATGACTGTGTATGGGAGAGCAACACTCCTTTTTCTCTCTCCTTCCTTATCTCCCTCTCCTTCACTGTTTCTACCCATCTTCTGTCTGTTCTACTCACTTCTCCTTTTCTGTCTCTGTCCTTCTTGTAACAATTTCTTTCTCCATCTCTTCTATCTTTGACAATTTGCTAACAATTCTGTGCCTTGGCCCCTTGACTCAAAAGATGGAAATAACAAGAATTCTGGCCCCAAGTTACTGTGAAGATGAATAGGTTAATATTGTGGCATATACCATTTTTAATCTCCCTGAGCAACTTTTCTCCTTTTGGATCATTTGAGTAGCTTTCCATCTTTCTAAAACTATCAGCCATCAAAACATAAATATGAAACACTTAAAAAAAAAAAACCTCTATAACACTGAAAGTAAGTATCTATTGTATATATTGATCATTTGCCTCCCCTTTATTAATTTTAGGGCAGGTTATATTTTTCCTACATACCTACATTCACTTAAAATGATGAACACAGCTGCAATAGAACTGAATGTTATACTTCTTTGCTTTTTATAACAAGTTAATTATTATTGTTCTTGAAAAGTTATTCATGTGCAATAGAAGAGGGCTTGTACAAACAATTAGGCTTCCCAAGGTCCACATGTGATGTTTCATGTGTGCCTGAAGAAAATCATTAGCAATGAGCAAATGGCTAACAAAAATACTTGGGTGCTTCCTTTTTCTCTTGCTATCTGTAACATTCTTTTACTAAGCATTTTGTTAACAAAGCAACTAGTTTCAAATGAATCTGGAACAGCAAATTCATTTGATCAGTACTTCAAAAAAATCTAAGAAGGTTCAGGCTTAATAAAATAAATTGGGATGCATTATATCTACTCTTTCAGACTGGAAGGATTTATTTATTTCAACCTACATAGAGGTGCCACCACTAAGAATGCTCGAGAAACAGGGATGCAGTAGCCACTTCCACCTCTGTCCAAAAAGCCATTTGGACATGCTCAAAGTCATTTGAAATGCTTTTGTTTTGTCTTAAGTTTCTTCAGGAGTCCAAAATCACTGCTCCTGCTTAGGCCCAGCAATAGAAGAGAAATTCCTAACAGGTAATAAGTGTACACAAACACCACAATGGTGTCTTATAGGAACCAAATCTTGGGTCCATGCAAATAGATGTTTTCTTCAAAATTTATGATTCTTGTAGGTTTCATGGAAGTTAGTTGTCTCTTTATTGACCTTTTGTCTCCCAATTCATAAAACAATGACACTCATCACATAAAACTCCTATGAACATAAATAAAACATGATAGAAATCCCTAAACTGGAGTCACTTTTTATTTTGTATCCAAAGAAACGTATAATTGTGACATAGAAGTGATTCAGTTTTCAAAGTGTTAGGATACTTTTCTTTGTTGGCCATTTTACTTTATCAAGAATAAAGGTGTTTCCTTAAGTCCAAGAGCATGTGTCAATTTGCTATAAATTTAGCATTTATCAGCACATTTCCATTTTCTGCACTTATCCTAGAGGATGTAGAAACAATATAAAACAAAACAGTGGTTGCTGAGCGGCAATAGTGCACACCTTTAATCCCAGCGCTTTGGTTGCAGAGGCAGGTGGATCTCTGAGTTCAAACTCAGCCTGGTCTACAGAGTGAGTTCTAGGACAGCCAGGGTTATACAGAGAAAACCTGTCTCAGAAACAACAACAACAAATAGCAACAAAATGAAATAGTGAGGGATTCCTTTAACAAGAAACTGATTATTTCAATAAAGCTCCATAAAAGGAATCAGTATAACATTCAGGCTGCCATCCAGCTGTAGTTCATGTGATTTTAGTGTAACTAAATTGAATTTATAATGAGCCTAATGGAATACTGTTTAACCTTCCTCCAACCAAATTTGTCTTGATGTTGGGGTAATATTAGCAGTGAATTGCATCATGCCTATAGACTGTTAATTAAGGTGGGTATCAATAAAAGTCTATTGATTTAGAGCACTCTGCCAAAACATCTTCTCCTGTTGAGACTGTATTGATGAAGCAGCCAGTCAGCCAGTGGGTACCATCACTGAGAAATCAAAGGCAACAGCAGTATTAAAGCAGGTGTGAGCAAAGCCACCCCAAAAACATCCTTGTTCATAATTCTTGAGGGTTGCCCCATCTCTCTTGGCTGTCAGGAACTCTATATTCATTTGTTCTTGTATCTCATCTGCAGTTTTTTTACTTTAAAATGTCACAGCCAATATTTATAGCACATCAATTCATAAACCCCAAACCCCTCTTTGGCTTCTTGGATTCCAAAGAAAATATTGACAATAAAATCCTGCCTGACAGTGCTTCTAAAAATAAACTTCATAAAATTCTTATGCCATTGTTATCTGTCTCCTGAAACTGCTTCTGTTTGCAAAACAAGACACCTCTGTCCACCACCTCAGTGTATAAGATTGAAGGTGAGACTTCCGAAACAAAAGTGTAGCAACTAGGATTTCCAAACCCTAGGTTTACAGGTGGCTCCTACATTAAACTCTGATACTCATCTGTGAGACCAGAGTCTAGCTTCTTCATCAAAGATCAACCTATTACATAAAGCTAATGGACCTGTGTGTCAACAAACTCTCCAAAGAGATTGAGGCAGAGAAGCTGCCATGGGACTGCTGCAGGCAAATAGTCACTGGCTCTCCCTGGGGAAGAAACCCATTTCCTCAACCTGGAGACATCAGGTTTTGCTGGTTGACTTGCGTGAATCACTGGAATGTGAGCATTCAGTGGCACATGTCACTTCTTGGAGGCTTCAGGAGCCACTCTGGCAACCACTGTTCCTTTTCTTGTGAGAGCAGAACTGCTCAAGCAGAGGCAGCTGTATTATGCTGCAGCCTCATGGTAAAGGCTAACAGAAACTGAAGTCACACAAGAAACTCTATTTGCATAAAACACTGACATCTGGAAACATGTGTCACCCTATGTGTCATTACAGGAGAATGATGTCTTAGTCAATAGCTCAAATCCTGATTGATATCCAATTACCTCTATAACCTTAAGATAGCTCTCAACTGCTCTTTTCTGAAGGGAAATGGAGGAATAGCGAATCTGAGGAAGAGGGGAGGTGTGTGAGAGGACTGGGAGGAATGGGCTGAGACAACTGTGGTCTGTATAAAAAGAAAAAAAAATAGGTTAGAGTCTCATCAAAGACTTATGAAGTTCTTCTCAGGTCAGAATGTAGAACAGCAAAAAAAAAAAAAAAAAAAAAAAAAAAAAAAATGGCTCTCAACCTCACTAAGCCTTCATTTGTAAAATAAAGGTATATTCTACCAGTTTTCTCACAAGGATCCAGTGTAGGACATTATACAAAGAGCTCAGAATAAGGCCTGGCTTTGTTAAAGCTCAATATAGAACCAGCTATGATGGCACACGTTGGCAATCTCAGCACTCAGGAAGGAGAGCAGGGGGATAGTGAGTTCAAGGCCAACCTGGGCCATTTAGTGAGACCCTGTCTCAAAAGGAAAAGGAAAAAGAGAGATAGAGATACCAGTAAGTGGCAGAGCATTGTGAGGCTCTAGGCTTCATCCCCTACACTGCCTACAACTAGTAAGTAATTTGGGGGAAAAAATGGTTCAAAAAGAGATACAAGTTCCAAGGGATTAAAACTTTTTGATAACCCAGAGCATTAAAATGCCAATGGTATAAAATGTTTTGTTTCTATTAGTATTAGGTTTGGAAGGTAGAGTATAATTATTCATCCACATTCTCCTACCACAGAAACCCAGAGCTTTGGAGATGCATTATGTGTGGATTGATCCTCTTCTACAGAAGCTCTGTGTACCTCAACTGCCATTGTCATCCTCTGTACCTAGATTTCCCTTTCTATATAGATACACCGATGCTATGACCAAACAATTTGAGGAGTTCATAGAACTCCCCTTCCTTCCAAAGACCCTTCCATTTCTAATCCTAATCTTGGCATACAGAAGAATAATGATCTTATTGTTACATCAAGAGAAGATCAAGAGGGATAACCTTGGCAGAGGGAGAGAGAGAGAGAGAGGCAATCTTGACTATGAGCAGATAAAGAGGGGCAAACTTGACTAAAAGCCTTCCAAATCATAATGTGTAAGTTAGCATTTCTTTATATATTCTCACAAAAATATAAAAACTATTTCATTATAAAGATATTTGGGGTTCTCTCTTAACCAGTTTTGTGCTGCTTTTAAAACACGGGCTAAGAAATTTAGAGAGATGCATGTTTATCACCATTGGAGGCTGGAATTGCAACATCAGGACACAGGCATCTCCATGTCTCATTACATGGCAAAAAGCAAAGGGTGACAGAGTGCAGATGCCTGAACCCAAAGTCTCAAGACCCATGCAATTGACAAAATCCCTCCATGAAGGTCGAACTCTTGTGGCCAAAACCCCTCACATGAGGTGCTACCTCTCAATAATATCTTATTAGAGATTTATTGTCCAACACTACCTTTGGAACCCAAATTCAAACCACATAAAGACAAATAACTGGAAATATAATAATTAGGGTCTACCACACACATTCTAAACTTTCCCCAAATGTTCTGCTGAGTTAAATCCTACCCATGGTAACTACAGTTGAGGCAAATGTTGCAGACAACACTGTTTCATAATGAAAAGATATCTATAAACAGATGAGCAGTGCTTAGTTGAAGCTTTGTATCCACGGGAGATGTAAAAGAATATATTGTTCTGTAAATCTCACTTAATTCTATTCAAAACACCTATTTATGAATGAAATAGAGCTTTAACCTGATCAAAGACACAAAGCATTACATATTTGTAAAAAGACAAGAGGAATATGTTTCTTAAAACTCAAAATCAATATAACGGGGCAACAGAGACAAGACAGCGCACGTGAGCCAGGCTCCTAGTCTTGGATAAACTTCAAAACAATCATTCTCACAACCCAATTTCATAATCATCCCTTTGACACTATAAAGACTTTAGGGAAAGTGAAAACTTATGCTTCTGGTTTCTCTCAAACACATAAAAGTGATGTAAGCATGGAGTATTTTCTTTTCTTTGTTTCTTCTTTTTTTTTTTTTTTTCTTTTCCAAGACCACCAGACTCAGTGGCTCATGCTAGTCCTGCAAAGCCCAATAAGCATTGTGTTTTTCTGAAAGCAGAGAATCAGACATATACTAAATAACTGAAACCACTCCAGGCATGAATTTAGAAAACTGTCTAAAAGATTGGACTAAGCATGGTGGTCTAGTTCTATAATCCCAGCATACAAATGGCCAAGGTTTTAGATTATCATAAATGTGAGGTCATAGTGTGCTACAGAGTAAAAATCTGTCTGAAAATCATGACAGGATTAAAAAAAAAAAAACCTAAGCATTCAAACTACTCTAAAGCAAATTGATGTGTGCTATACTTCAACCTCATGGCCTGTAACTCAGTGGTTCTCAAACTATGGGTAGCAATCCCAAGTGGGAAGGTATCAAACAACCTTTTCACAGGGGTCACATAAAAGCATTGGAAAAAATAGATATTTATGACTGATAACAGTAGTAGAAATGAAATAATTTTATGGTTAGGGATCACCACAACATGGGAAAGTATATTAAAGGGGTAGAATAAAAATGTCTTAGAGAGCTTTTCTTGAATCAATAGTTAAGGAACTAATAGGAAATGCCAACTTAGGTGAAATTAGAATTCTTTTATTTCTAGAGGAAATGACATTTGAGCTATTCACTTACTTTGTTTTGTTTGTTCTGCCAAGCTTGGTATCTAACAACTGTATAAAAGATTGAAAGTATAAATAATTTGCAAATTTTTTGACAAGAAGTTTTAGTTTGAAGGAAGTATTTGTAGTATACCAAATAATGTACACAAGTGAAAATTGCCTAATATATGCACTATTTTAAATATAAAACACGGGACACATACTAAAAACTTAGCAGCACGAGCAAAGAAACATCCTTGAGTTCTTATTATGTATGGAATTTAGATGTTCAACTGCTTTTTTGTAAGATATTTTTGGAAATAAATGATAGATTGTCTTTCTACTTAAATCACCAAAGAATTGTCAATGTTTAAAAATATCTTCAGACTATGAAATAGGATATAAAATGTTAAAACATTGTTCTTCTTGGCCTTCAGGTATACAAGACCATAAGAGCTATTTGTAGGAGCAGACAAAATATGTCTTGTTTGAAAATGAATTATAGCAACAAATCATTTCAAATTTAAGTTGTGGTTTTTCTCTTCCTTTTCCAATACTTTTTGGGAGAGGAGGTGAGCTTGGTAGGTCCTTTCCCATGGATTCTTACTGTGTATGGATTTAGATGTTTGTGTAAGATACACAGATGAGTGTGGTGGGTCCTTTACAATGGCAGTACTAGTGCTATTCTATGACACCAGTTCTTCCTCTAGCAAACAGTATTTCAGACAAATGTACATGGGGAAAATTGGGTCACTGAAACAGATCAAAAGCACTGAGTAGAATCTCTCCACACATCTCTAGGGGAACATACATCCAAGAATAGGATTTATGATCTAGATGTACTCATTAATACTTACAAAGGGAACGTCAAGAGACAAGGCTGATTTTCAAGTCAATGAGCTTCCACGAAATCATAAAATTTGTCACATTTGCATGTTATTTAAAAATACTACTTTCATTGATATGGTTCTTAGTGTGTTTTGTGTTAGGAAAGCCCTTCATTTTTCATCACATGCTAAGGTAAAAAGTTTAAACAGCCCTATAACATAATACACTGAAATATTTAATGAAAAATGCAAATATGAAGAGTTTCTCACCCATTTACTAGTATACATCCTATTCAGATGCAGACATTTTCCATATTCTCTGGTTTTGTCTAAGAATAAGTATTGTATGTAAAATATTTAGTGGCCTCTTCAATGGGTGTCACTCAAGCATGTCAGGTACCAGAAGAAAGGAAAATAGAGACCATAGCCTCTGATCCTTGGTCACCTTTGTGAAATGCTCCAGTTCAACCTCTACTGACCATCCACCCCTTCACAGTTAGTTCATTGCCTAGCACTCTCTGTCACACACCTCCAGGAGGCTGCAGAAAAAGGAAGGGATAGGAGTCATGGCCCAGTGTGAGATATCTGAAACACTAGCAGAACATTCCTAAGTGTACTAACACAGAATGTTTCCTCACTGTTTCTTTCATTCAGTATTTGCCAAGTTCTTCAGGGCTGGGGGAAGTTCTGCCCATTTTGAAAGATAGTATTCAATAGCTGCCAAAAGATAGGACTGTGTAACTAATCTCTTAATGAAATATTCTTAAGTATTTCTAAGTTTTTTTTAATTTTTAAACAAAAATATTTAAAACGTGTTACATATCTTATACCTTTGGGAATATAGTACATAAAGCACCTGAATCAAGCAGCTTATGAATAAAAATAAAGTAAACTTTCATAGATGTTAGGAAGAATGTCATTGAGACACTTAGGAAGCTTTGTGTTTTGGGCAGAAGAGTCAATAACATTCATGTGACATTTCCTTTAATGATATCCCAGTAGAATAATGCCAGCTTTGGAGACAGTAAAGCCTAATTCTGTTCCTCATTCTGTTCCTTATTGGCTCATTTAAAGTGAGGAAGCACACATGTGGTCACATGTGCACACACATGTATGTGTACACACACACATTTCTGGGGTACCTGACAATTTTAATATCCAGCTGGTTGGTTCACAAAGTACCCATTCAAAGAAATAATATATTCCCTGCTATTTGTCAATGTTTAGAGGAATATTTATGTAAAAAATGTTAAGACATCTTAGTTATTATTTCTTACAATATGAAAACTCATAGGCTTCTAAGTTTCTTAAAACATTAAGAGATTTTTTTGTTTCCTTAAAGCTATTGACTTAGGGGAAGAAATGAAGAGATTTCAAGAAATGACTCCCAGAGAAGATCGCCACTAAAATGAGGTAACTTGAATATGGGTTAAGACCAACATGGTAGACCCACATGGGAAGACAAGGAAGATACCAAAGTCCCAGAGAATACTGATCAAGGATGTAGGCAACTGGCACCAACATCTGTGATACCTTTCTGATCCGAGATCAAATGTACATGTGTAAATCAGAGAGTAAGAGGCAAAATTATCACAGATAAAATGAGACAGATTTTGTTTGCTTTACATAAACTGCCAGGCAACCAGGCTTCAAATATAACAGGAAATGGCATCAGAATCAATTCTGGAAGCAGAATAGATAATAGATAAGATTGTTCAGCCACTAAAGAACTAACATTTGACTCAAAACACAAGCAATGACTGGAATAGAAATTTCTGCAAAGGAAGCAAGAATATGTCCAATAATTACTTGAAGAACAGTTTCAACTTCATTAATCCTTAAGAAAATAAAAGATCAAGATGGGTGAGGTGGAAACCACCCTTTATCCTAGCTCTTGGGAGACAAAAGCAGGAGTAGCCCTGTGAGTTCAAGACAAACCTGTTCTATATAATGTTACAAGTCAGCCAGGAAAAAAAAAATAAAGAACAAACTATAAGATTACCCATGAGATAGCATAATAATAATAATTAATAATAATAATAAAAGGAGGAAAAGGAGAAGACAATAAATGTTGGTGGAGATTTTGCACCTCTTTATGAACTATAAAATCACAGCTGCTTTGAAAAACAATATGGAAATCCCTAGAGGCAATGAATTTGAAAGACAACAAGCTGGAGTATATGGGAGGGTTTAGAGAGAGGAAAGGGAAAATGACATAATTATAACCTCAAAAACTGAAAGTCATAAAAATGCAAAGATCAAGATGATTCCTAACATCAACATCAGGTCTCCACATACACAAGCAACATGCTCATGTGTACATGTGTAGCCTCACACATGTAAAATTAAGCACATACACACATAAAAATGGCATAAGAAATGAACCATGAAGGTCAGGAAGAATTTGGATGAAGTGGACCACAGATAGATAAACATGCTCTGTTGAAAACTAGCATCAACATGAATTTTATTCCATTCAAATTAGCTAAGGAAATCTGAAGATGGCAATGGTAAAATGAACAGAAATCTTTGAGAAGCATTTATATGCTTGCTAAAACACATCTTGTGATTTATTAATCATTAGGGCATACAAAGCAATGTGAGCAATTACAGCATTGCATGGTCATCAAAACATAGAAGTTTTTATTGGACTAACTCTAAGAATTCCCACAAACATGTACTGTGTACCAGACTCCATACCAAGAGCTTTATCATGTGTTACCTAACACAGTTTTCTAAACTTTAACTGCAGTGTGACCTCAGACTTCCCAATACCTCTGATTCTCAGCTAAGAAGTGAAGGCCAAAGAACTCTAATGACTTCCCCAAGGTTACATAGCCAGAGAAGTTGCCTGACTGGTGAGTAGCAGTGACTCATGAGGCTTATGGGAACTAAGGCCTGGCAAGCTGGACTCCACTCAGCAAGTGGGAAGAGATGACATTGAGCAAATACATCATTGAGATCACTGGCTGAGAGGACTCCTGCAACAAAACAAACTCATGGGTTCAGAGAAAGACAGAGACTATGTGGACCCCAGGTATATTTTGGCCACATTTACACGCCCTAGCCATAGCCTGCAGTTTTTTCCCTGTACAAAAGTTACTGTGGCAAGGGTGCTTACTTAAAGCACTAGTCTAGCAATGAGATCTGACTTTAAAACTAAACTTTGCTATCTCCTAGATGGTACCTTGTTTCATAAAAAGACTTGGTGACGTTTCTGTGATATTTGAATGAAATCACGTAACTGAGTGTGACTGAGCTAAGTAAGGAAACGTCACAACACAATCAAGAGAAAAGCAGCAGCAGACTTGGCAGGATGTACAAGTGCTTCTCATTAGGAACTAAACTTCACATTAATGGCTTTTAATCATCATTATTAAATGAGTATAAGTGTAAAAGTAAAAGAAATCCCATGCTGTTCTAATGTGATATAATGTGTTGGCATTTATTCTTCTCTTCCAAGAACTGGGACTGTTCATACTTGTTTATATGCAAAGCATATGGTAATATTCTCAATAAATTGCAGTACAATATCTACAGTGGCAACTAGAGCACAAATGGAAACAGTACAGCCATGGTGGAATTATGTGGATAGTAGAACATTTTTTAAAAGGCAGGAACTGAAATATTAGGTCTATACGAGACCTAGGTATACTAGGTCTATACGAGATACCATCCATGTGCACTCTAGGTAAAAAAGAAAATCACAGTTTTATTAATTCTCACTAATATTTGATAGTCCCAGTTGGGTGACAAATAGTCAGACAACCACCTGGTGCAATAGGGAGACCAATTTCCGCCTTTAAAAGTGTGTGTTTCATTTATCTTCCTTTCCTGCACTCTTAATTGTGGAGGATCACTGAGAGCAGTTCAGTACTTCTGAGACAGGTCACTAGGACCAGAACCAACAGAGAGGAAGCAGCAAGACTGAAAAGTCCTGAAATGAAAGACCCTGACTTCAGATAAAGAGGTAGAAATCAAGCTGTTCCTACAAGCATCTATTGAGATACCGATAACCACCAACAAGCAGCAGCCCTGAATTTATTATTATGCAAGCAGATCCCAAGTCTAGCTATGATCAGTACACTAGAAGCCCTGGTAGGGAGACCCAGAAACCTGTATTATAAAATACCTTCTAGATGACCCTGTCATCTAGGAACACTGACATTTGAGAACGACTCTCCTAACCAATCAAACTACACTTATTTTTGTTTTTCTTATGAATTCCAAGATTAAGCTCATTAAGCATTTGCAATCTACGGCACTCTATATTTAAGCTACTAATCCTATAGTCTGTCAAGGTTCAAAAATACCCTGTAATCCATGCCAGAGCCTAAAATTTCACAGCTGTTATATATGGGGCAAATGTGATACTCCATACTCCCACACATTTCATTTCCATGTAGGAAGTCAGGGAGCAGGTTTAAATGACAAACTTGAAGTTGTGAACATTGTTCAGAGCAATAGCTTCTTGGGATAGGGGTATATGAAATCTCACTAATAACTCATGAATTTATGTACTTAATAGAATTTGTGGTTCATACATCAAGGAAAACAAAATCTAGAGAGATTGTGTAATGTTCCAATAATGTGAACAGCTGCTTAGTTCTGAAAGCATCCCTATCTTTTTTTGGGTAAAATTTCAAACTCTTTCCACACAATAATTTGATGATTTTTTAAAAATTAAATACATGGTTAACATTTCAAATCTTTTCTAAACATAACTTGGACTAGAGCAACACTTTGATATTTCAAAACAGAAATTAAGATGTCAATCTCTGGCTGCATCTAGTAAACTACAATAGTAACCAGAGGAGACAGAATTTACACACATACACACTGTTGGCCTTGTGCCAAATGTTATAGAAATTTAAAAGAAAAATGTGTTTTTCTAAGCATCAATGAAAGTTTTGAAAATAAAATCCTTGAAAGGTAAATGGAAATGGGGCTAACTAATAGAGAAACAAACAAACAAAAAACTAGAGCCTAAACTTATGTAGGTGAAATCTATAAGTTAAGCCAATTATCTCCTTAAAAAAAAATGAGTCCAACTAAAGTTCTCCAAGAGCTAGTAGTTCAGGTGAGTAAGCAAGCAAATGCAGTACTGATAAGCAGTTAACCAGCATCTTATGGAAGGACCATGGTGTGAACAGCTGGTGGAGTTGGCTGCCTTCTCTTCTGCCCTTGTTCATTCTATGACTACCAGACACACTGTTTGCCACCAGAATAAAGTTCTAAAACCCACTTTCTAAATACAGTTAACCATCTGCCTCAAGAAGGCTGCAAGCCAGCGCGTGGAATGTGGTTTCATAAAGCACAAGGATATTCATGCGATCTCCACAGAGACAAGACGCGAAAAATATAAAAAATGAGTGATCAGAATCCAGCACACACAAGAAAAAGAAGTCTCTAAAAGAGACCTCATGAAGTCTTTAAAAAAGTGTTTCCTGGAACAAACAGTTCCTCTGACTAGGTAACAGTCATCAAAAAGCAACTTTGGGGCACTTTCTGGTATAGAAGGGATCAAATCCACACCTTTGTCAAGTTCTCTTGCTGGGGTAGAGGACAGGAGAGCAATCTGTATTGATGATAGTAGGTAGTATTGCACAGCAGGAAAACATAAAGTAAGCTGAAAAGGATGAACAATGATAGAGGGTGGTCATCAGATAATGTACGATTTTTTTCTGAAGAGCTTCAGAAGGTATATTTATCATGAGGCGTAATTAAACTGAGAAAACCTAGGTTTCTAGAGAAATGGTTTTTCATGTAAGAACACAGAAGTAAATGCTCACTTCCACCCCCAGGCCAGGACATATTTTCCCAAACAATAAGGCCAGTGTGACTGGAACATAGAAACACAGGTGGAAATGACATAAAGTATAGAACACAATTGTAAAAGTAACAGGTACTCGACATTGTAGGCTCATACAGTTCATGCCAAGAAATTGAAGTCATTTGGAAGGAGGTTTTCTCTTAAGGAGTGAGTGGCATGATGTATTTTTTTAATGCCAAATACATTAAAAATATAAACTAAAAGAAAGAATTCAGGCATGGTAGCTTATACAAGCAAATCCAACACTCAGGAGCAAAAGGTTAGCTGGGACATTGAGAATTTGTGTGCGATAGAGTGAGTTTCAAGTCTTTCCAGTCTACAGATTGAGATTTCCTCAAAACATAACAAGGGAAGGGGTGAAGAATGGAAGCAGAGTGACAATGTGAACCATGGAAATAATTGAGATTAGAGACATAGGAAGGGACACTGAGTCCCAGGCATATTCAGCATTTGCGAGACAGTGGAGACAGAGGGACAGAATTGTCTCAAGTGCTGGGTTCACTTGAAAAAAGGAGGCACATGTTGAATCCAAGGTTGATGTGAACAGCAGGAAAAGTGATCTGCTTTTGGTAATACTAGGGAAGACAAAGTCCTGTCTCTGGGTCTCTGAGAATTTAGCTTGGTGTTTTCCTATTCAACATCTGAGCTAAGGGGTTTGAGCAAACAGTATGAGGCCTA
Organism: Phodopus roborovskii; assembly: GCF_943737965.1. Lineage (NCBI taxonomy): Eukaryota > Metazoa > Chordata > Mammalia > Rodentia > Cricetidae > Phodopus > Phodopus roborovskii. Next base: position 27,150,877 of record NW_026126409.1, read on the forward strand.
AGCTTTAGTTAGAGGCAGAAGTAGTAGGTTGATGCATCTGACCCCATAAAATTCTCTAGTGTGCTAGGGTCAGAAATAGAGATAATATCCCTCAATTCAGAAGACCTGATTTTTCATAATTTGTAGGTAAACTTCCAGATCTACATACTGTCACTTGTCTCTTCTTTGTTCTCTCTGTCCACTATGAAATGAGCAGTCTCTTCAGACATATGTATCTATCAATATGGTGTTTTGTCTCACCTTAGTTCCTGGGTAGTAGAGCCAGCCCACCGTGGACTAAAGCCATGAACCAAATAAAATTTTCTTTTTTTGTTGTCTTTCTTTCAATATTTTGTGACAGTGACAGAAACCTGACTAGAACAATTGTATATGTGACATTTATTTTCTATGTGAAAAATTCATATTTGAAATACTTATCCATATAAAAAATAGTCAAGAAAGTTGAACTTCCAGATTTAAGGATTATATGTACCAACCCAACCTGTCAAGTCAAAACTAGCTCTTAAAAAAACTTAGTAGAGGTAGAAAAAAAATTTTAAATAGAATAACAAACATTTTTAGGATATTTAATGTCACAACCATAAAAAAAACATGGGAATAATAAAAATATAATTGTCATAGAACTAAAATTGTATTTAGGATATATAATAGATTTTAATTAGTGAAGACTGTGAGATGGAGGTTGCGTTTTCTCAGACAGTGGTTCAAATAAATTGTTTTAGAGTATGAAAGAAAATTCATGACAAAGAGGCTATAAAAGGTGTTTAATCTCTTTTGAAAAAGTTAAAAAGCAGAATTTGGATTGAATGCATTAAAGAGAATGCATGTTGAAATCATGAAAGTCTAAAATGAAAGGTTAATTTTTCAGGCTGTGGCACTGACAGTACAGCAGCACATTCATGTATCTCCCCCAAAACACAGGCACAATATTAAAAATAATGTGTTTCTAAAAATAATTATAAAATTTGAAAAGAAGTCAACTATACAGTCATCACCAGAAGTCAAAACAATAAATGTCTGTTGGTTTTTTTGTTGCTGTTCTGTCTTCCCAACCACAAACAACTATGTGAATACAAACATTTAAAAAGGATTACAAAGATATAAACCAAGAGAAAAACACAGGTAGAATTGAGGGAAGATGTAATGGAAATCTTTTTCATTACACACATTCTTTATTACATGTCTTCTCCCTTGAATTTTATTATTTTTTTTTAAAGTGTTGCATCTAAATCTAGGCTTTGTAACACATGCCTATAATTCTAGAACTTGTGAAGTAGAGAAAATATAATTAGGAGTTCAAGGTCAGCCTCAACTACATAGCAAACTAGAGGCTTAGAGGATAACCTGGGCTAAAGAACAATATTTATGTATGTATGTGTATGTTTATATGTATATGTATGTGTTTATAATATATGTTTATTATATATACATATGTATTATATAATATATGCTATACATGTATATCTCTGTGTATATGATCAACAACCAAATTTACAGTGATTTTAAATGTTTTTAATTTGATCCAAAATGTTATTATGAATTATATTTCATTTTTAAGTAATTTTTCTTTTGGGCCTTACTTTTTCTGACTTCATTTAAAATATTCTATAACAAATATGCTTTCTCTTATATTTACATGGAAGAAAGACCACATACCCAAGAGCCTAAGAGTCAAGAAACATAGGTGTAAAACTTATCTCTAGCCCAATCCAGAGGGGTGGATGCTGGTCTGTCTTGTGTTTATAAAACACACTTTAGATTATCTGATGTAGTCAGTCAAACTCTCTAGTTAGATACTTTATTTTTCTTCCTTTTCTACAAAATGAGATAGATTGTTAGCAAACTCTCTGAAAGGGAAATTTGATTATCAGTTAGAAAACAAACATTCCATAGGGCACTACTCAAAACAGCCAAGATGTGACAACAGCCTCATTGATCAGCATAAAATCTGAACAAAAGAAACGTGGGACATAAAACTGAGTGTTCTTCATTAAGCAAAAAATTCTTCACTATGCAACAACATGGATAAACATAGAAGACATTATATTAAGTGAAATAAACTGTTCACATAAGACACAAACTGAGTGATTCTGCTTACATTAGATAATATCAAGTATGCAAACTTACAGAATCAAATTATGGGATAGCGGCTGCCAGAATTGAGGGATGAGGTAAAGAGAGAATCTACAGGAATATGGTTTCAATTAAAACTAAGAGTACACACAGAGATTTTCAGTTCTACACTGTATGTATAGCTAACAATACTGAACTCTAAAAACCAGCTCCCAGACTGACCTTGTGGTAAGTGTACAAATTGCAATTGAGGGCAGATTAAGGAAGACCATGAACACCTGAATAAAAGAATAACAGATTTTTATTTGGGAAGCACTCACACAATGAAGGTAAATAGACACTGTGGTCTTCTACCACTTGGAGGAGCTGGATGCTGCCATGCAATGTGCTCAGATGACCACCCAAGAGAGAGCATGAGAATCCTCTTCTTCCTCATAAGGGATCACATTTGCCCATTGATGTCACATTCTAAGGCCTCAAATCTCAAATCTACTGGCAAAACAAGATGTCACTAAACACAATGACATAAATTCACATCCACAATACTCTATTCTTGTCTTCACATGAGGATATTTTGGTAAGTTTTCCTTCTTTCTTCTTTCTTCTCTCTTGTCTTCCTTTTCTCCCATTTAAAAAAAAAAACATTGCACACTTAACTGTGATCAAGGAGTATGATAGGGCAAAGACACAAATCAGTACTGAGCAAGACAGTCACAGACCCTGCCTTTATTAAACCTTCCTCCTCATGAAAGGTAAAGAGGGATAATAAACAAAATACCATTTTAAAATGTCATGCCAAAAACCTTCATGTAAAAGTCACATTAAGTAAGAAGTCCTCAGCATGCCACAGCAGTGCATCAAAGCTGAGGATTCTGCCAAGAAAACCACACAGTAGCATAGATGTCTGGACCATATTGAAGAACTCTGACAAGGGCAGGTTATTCCAGTGTTCCAGTGGCCATCCCCATCTCCTGTTTCCTGGGGTGACTGAACAGTGTCCCCTCAGGCTGGGACTGGCACTTTTTACTAATAGATGGTGATATGAAATAAGCTTGACAAGTATTTCTCTTTTAATTGTAGTAGTTTTTGTTGGAGAGATTACCCTGGGTTCAGTTCCATACACGTTGCAGACAGGATTTCACAAGACCATTGTCAAAAACCATAGTCAAGTCTTTACAATTTATTAAATGTTTAAAATATACTCTCATACTGTATGCTTAACTTAAAATCTGTTAAATTGATTACAGGAATTTTATATATGCATTAATGTGTGAGATTGATGAGAAAGGAAGAACACATAAATATAGCCTCCATTTACCATTTAATTTACTTCACTGAAGTCAAATAGAGTTACTTATTCAAGTGTCTGTTACAATCAAAACCAATGGGTCAATTATTGCACTTCTAATATGATTAATGGCCAATGTACATTTTTATTAAAATGAAAGGGATTTGTTTTCCCTAGGAATTCATAATGAGAGACATAAGATTGAGTGACATTTTTAAGTCAATATTCTAACTACTTACATCTAAATAAATTATGGCATCTTATTAGAAGATAGAAAATCTATACTCCATGAAGCAGAAGTAATTGTTCTACATTTTTTTCATTTAATATTATAATAATGTCCATATTGATGAGAATATATAATAATTCTGGAACATTAATATATTTGTAGCTTAATTATTTTAAAATGACACTTGAGGTATGATTAGCTTGTAAATGGATGTTATATGCCTAGAATTCATTTGGCTTAGTAGTAGGTTTTGTTTATAATCCAATTACTGCAGACTCTCATGATCCTTGGAATTTGAAGTAGAAAGTATGTCTACAATTAAGCAATGAGTACAATTAAAGACACATAACAATGATAATTTCCCAGCTGATAGCATGCATTCCTCCTCTAGGTCACATGTCTTTCCCTCCTTACTACCATAACTAAGATTTAATTATTTACTACCTATAAAGTTTTAAATGTTATCATTTCTCTTAACTTTTTTGAGGCAGAATATCATGTTTCCAAGTCTGGCCTCATACTCACTGTGGTATCAAAAATGACACTGAAATTTTTATTTTCCTGCCTTCCCATTCTGAGCACTAGAATCAGGCATGTGAACTGTGGCTCATGCCTGTTTATATGATGCTGGAGACTGACTCCAGGGCTGTCTTTGTCTTAAGCAGGCACTTGACCAACTACAGTAAATTCTCAGCTCATCAGTAGGTATTTGTTTTTATTAAGTCTGGTGAGCTGTCTTCTAGGAAGACAAGGCTGACAGTGACAAACAGGTACCAGAATGCATCCGCATATTACTGAAATGGTTCTCCAAAGTTACAAACTGTCCTTTAATTTTTTTGTCCTTAAATGACTACATATTACTTATCATATAAATATTTGCTATATTTTATATACTACATAAATAGTTTAATACATAATAGAAACATTTGATTCAATGTCATGTACATTAGTCAGATATTATTTTTATTAAAGAAATGAACCAAGACAAAGTCATCTTAAATATCTCTGATAAGAGAAAAATAAGAATAGACTAATGATTTTTCTCACAAAAATTTTATAATGAAATGATTTTAAATTTAAAAAACTCTCAGGAGAATAATTAAGTCAGCTCAAACCTTGCTGGAAAGCTTGTCAACCTTATATCTAAGTGTGAATTTTGCTAAAAGTAATGATTTTGTTTTTTAAACTAAAACTAAAAGTTGTCTTTTCTTTTCTGGGACTAAAGAGATGGTTCGGGAGGTAATAGACTCCATGGTCTTCCAGAGGTTCTTGGTTTGGTTACCTGCTCCCCTGCAATAGCTTGAAACTGTTTGCATCTCTAGTTACAGAAGATAAGATGCCCTCTTCTATCCTCCAAAGGCACCAGGCATGTGTGTGGTACATGAACATACATGCAAGCAAAAACTCAAACAAATAACTAAAAAACTATCCTTCTCAGCATATCTACCAGTAGCCTTGAAGAGCAGAGCAGAAGACTAATTTTCTGCGCCTAGCCCAGTCTCCTGGATGCCCTATCACAGATTTACTTTCTGGCTAACATGGGTTAGCTAAGGTCCTAGTGTTTTAATCTCACCCTAGTCAAGATGTTACTACATCCTCATTTTGTAGGTACAATAAATTTACACAGTCTATTGGTTTTATATAATTACATTAATATTATATAATTGATTTAACAATGTAGCTGGGCTTCATCTGATCAGTGTTAAGTAGTAAAGCTTACAGTACAAAAAACTGAGAGCTCTCTGAAAAGGAATATACAGTCTCTAGGTAGTCTATTCATCATAGATTTCAGTCTGTATTTTTATCTGCAGCCACACCCTCAGTTCTGACTTGCTTGTTTCAAATATTGTGTGAGGAAACTACTTAAAATACTTCTGTTCTATATACATTATATGCAATAGGTTCTCTATGTCTGTGACTTTCTTTTTTCTATAACAGAAGGTTGTAGTCATGATAGGAAGTATTACTCAGACATCCATTATAAGGGGCTATCTTGTGATGGGTAGGATGTGATAAGACACATGCCTATCTCTTTGGCATGGCTGAAAGTATTAATTACAAAGGTAAAAAAATTAAAAGTCACCTCATAATCCATGGTATCAAAAGTTCCACTAAGCAAATGGAATTCTAGAAATCACCTTAATTATTATCTAAAATTCTGCAATATATTGATGGTCTAAAATTCATGAATTCATTCAACAAATTCTCACATTATTGTAAACCATGTGCAAATTCCCCACTATTGATATTATTAGGAACAAAACATCAAGATATCCATTCATTCTAGTTGTTGTATAGCTCATTGTGGAGTTGTGTTCAATTCCAAAACATATATATGTAACAAACACACATATTATGTATATATGTACTTATGGAATTTGCGATCTAATTGGGAAAAGACTAATGTGTTATGAAGTAAATAAATTTAATTCCCCAAACATGTTTAGAATAGGCTATCCCATGAAATAGGAAGTGTTGTTTGATGGGATAGTTCCTCCAAAATGAAATGACTTCATTCTTTGAATAAAAATAGGTTTCCATTTCCTTTCAGAGGTAGAGCCAGAGTAAAGTGAGATAATTTGTTGATTTGTTCACAGTATTATATGTAGAGATTTATTTAGCAAAAAAAATAAATAAATAAAGAAAGAAAGAAAGAAAGAAAGAAAGAAAGAACACTTTCTGAGAAGGAAAATACAGTACATTACTAAATCAAGAGGACCATATACATTTGGAAAATATCAATAAGGACTTCTTCATGTACTTCAAATTCATAGAATAAATCATGGCTGACATTTATCAATAAGGTGGTAAGAGATAATTTAAACTGATTAATACTAGTGCTCAATTGTGAAATGGAGTTTTTCTTAGAAGTGAACAATACAATTATCACAGGCTTTCTATATCCCAGATGGTAGGAAAGCCCACAGAGCCTGTCTTTTAAATGAACATAGCATTTTGGGTTCTCTGAAGAAAAAAATGAATGGAAAGTTTGCTACAATGGGGCAAAGCTACCATTTAGGAGACATATCCTCAGACATGCATGCCAATAACTACTGTAGCAACAATAGCTTTGACAACTGTCTTTCATATTTCAAAAATTTATATGAAATATCAGTACTTACATCAAAACACTGAAGAAATTAAATATAAATTTCTTATGAGAAAATATTTAATCCCTTTATTTTATTTCATTTACAATTTTATGATAGGTGTTGATACTGATCTTTCACATAAAGGACATCAAGAGTCAGTTTAGACATGTTTAGAAACATCCTTGCATAGCATAATCAGTCTTAAAGCTAAAGTTAAATAAGTGATAGTAAAGTATAATGTTTCAATACTGTAGCCTAAAGTCACATAATGCTCTGCCTTTTGTGGAGAATTGTGTGCCATCATGATTATTGTGAAAGTCCCCAAAATTATAAAGAAAAAGAAAAAACACAAATGGAAATGATTCTAATTTCCATTATAAACTAAAATGTGAATAATAATCCATTGGAGAAAAAAAATAAAAATAGTCAATAAATAAGAAAGGTGTCAATTCACTAACAATAGCAATTTAGAAGTCATAATATTGTTTCATCCATAAAGACAGCAAAAGCTTTTTATTTTTCCCTAAAATATTTTCTCAACTGTTATTCACAGTATGCTGGCTAGTTCATAGCATTTGGACACAAGCTAGAGTTATTTGAGGAAAAGAACCATAGTGAGAAAATGTCCCCCAGCTGACTGGCCTGTGGGCAAACCAATGGGACATTTTCTTGATTGATGATTAATATGGGAAAGTTAAGCTCACTGTGATCAGTGCCAACTCTTGTTCTACCAGGGAAAGATGTCAAGAGGCTTGTGTTGTCTCGTAAGTTACACTTACATAGAAACAGAAAGTTTGGGTATAGTATTGTACAATGGGGTAACTGTAGATGAAAATACACTATATACTTCAAAGGATTAGAATATAGGAATTTGGAATTTTTTATCATAAATGATAAATATTTTGGGAGATACATGCTTAAGATGATTTTTAAGTTATGTATGTGTTACCCTACACATTTGTATGATTTTTATCTACCAGAAAAAAATTTAGCAAATCATAAAAACTGCTAATGAACTGTGGAGATAGCTCAGTCAGTGTCTGCCACACAAGTATGAAGACATGAGTTACTTCTACCCTTCTTGGAAAAAAACAGATGTGTCACAGTGTGAGCCTACATACCTAACATTTGGAAGGCATAAAGAGGAAAATCCATGGAGCTACTGGCCAGTGAGTCTTGTATGAATAGTGAAGTCCTGGATCAAGGAGAGTCACTTGACCCCTGACCTTCAAATGCAGATGTACACACATAAACACACACATGCACATACTCAAACATAAACTACACATACAAAGAAAATGCTAATGTTTTGAAACTTAGTGCTGTAGTGGATGTGACTTTAGATTTGTGAGATTCAGAGATGCAATCCCTGTTATCACCACCTGGCTAGAGTAAAAGTGATGACACCTATTGCATTAGATTTGACCTCAGTCCAATTTTTAATCACATCAATGTTATTACTGTTTCCCTACTAAAAAAAAATGAATAGTACAAAGAATCACATTTTGCATTTTAATGATTTATGTTTATGTGTGAGACTAGTTTGCTGTATCATGTGTGCTTTGTGTGGGCATAGTACATAAGGTGGTCAGAGAAGGGCACTAGGTAATCTGAAGCTAGAGTTACAGCAGTTGTAAATCACAATGATAGCCCTGGGAATTGAACCTAGAACCACTAAAAATGCAGCCAATGCTCTTAACTGCTATGCCATCTTTCCAGCCACTCTCATTTTATTTTTGTATATGATAATTTCATGCAGTTATCTGAATTTAACTTTGGATTATCTTTAAAAACCAACAAAGAGCAGAAAAGTGACAAAATTGGGGAACTTAAAGTCATAAAACCTTTACTGAAATCTTCAATTCTGACCAATAACTCTATGTCATTAGAAAGGTATTTAACTTCCCAACACACAGACTTTCTCAGATGGAAGGTGAAAATGCATGAGCTGACCTTTGAGAAATTCAATCATGCCATGTATATGTAACACTTATTTTCCATGTATTCTGTATTATAAAACATGACCAGCAAAAAAAGCAATCAATAGCATTGGTTCCCTAGCAAATGGAGGCAAGAAATAAAGGATTCTCATTAATCTCCAACTAATAGCCACATCTCCGTTACTAAGTTTTTATCAAACAAAAAATCAAAGGCAAAAAAAAAAAAATTAACTCACAAAATCTACTTTGGAGCAACACAAGATAATGACTGAGTATATCCCTACTGTGTTATGTAGGTGGAATCACCATAGAAAGTTTTCAGACAAGGTTGATATTGAAACATGAGTAGAAAATAAGGTCTAAATCTACATCAAGTGAGCCAGGCATTCTCATAATCACTGGTGTCTTTACCAGCACTTGTCACTGCTCTAATGATTGAGAAAGAAAACAAATACAGGAATAACTTTAAACTCAGTCCATGAGCAAAAGTTGAATAAATACCCATAGAAAAGAAGCCTACCCTCCAACACTCTCAGCTCTCAGTAGTTCTTTGTGAGAACACAAAATATATCTGAGGCTCATAGCTTCACAAAGCAATGGTTTTTCAAGCCAATCATGATTTGAATTTGGATAAGACTACACTTGTCAAAAACACAAGCACACCATAAAAGTATGTGTAGTTTGCTATTGTAAAATTTGGTGGTTGACTCAATTCCAAGAAGGAATTCTTAATTCTATATGTACAGTCTGTTAAAAAAAAAAAAAAAAAAAAAAAAACAGGTTAGAGACTGGAAGTTCTATCAACACTCACCTATTGTGTCCATTAAGTCTTGAGAAGACTAGGGACTGTGTTGACTCTGTATTCCTTGAAGGAGTACATCACTGTTTGATAAGCTAGGGGTTTCTCATTATAAGCATATCCATATTGGTGGGAAACAAAATATTTCCAGGGAATTCAGAACTAATTTGACTTACTTAGTCCTTGTAACAATAAAATGTTAAGTCATACTGCATTTTTCTAAAGTATGCGCTTCTTTCTAAGGGAAAAAAATACCTATCATCTGTCATTCATTTTTATTGGGAGGGGGAAAGGTGATGGTTATCTGAACACATGATAGATATGTCAGGCACAACCAAAGAAGAAGATAGCTGAAACAGCATATACATATAGAATGCTGAACTGGAAGCCTGTGGTTCTTTTCTTTCTAGACTTTGATCCAGTTTATGTGGTCCTATTAAATATCAGAATGTCCAAAAACGCTTACTCTACATTCCTTGAGACTCTATGGATCTAAAAATGTACTCAGGACAATTTTTCTTATACTTATTTTTTTTTTCCAAAGGAAGATACCTGCTTTTAGGAGGAGGGGTTTGTCCTGCCTCAACTTGTATGCTTTACTGCCTCTGAGAAGTAGACAGGGGGTGAGATGGGGGGGGGGAAGATGAGGAGGGACAGAGAAGGAGGGGGAACTAGGGTTGCTATGAACAATGAAAAAATTAATAACAACAAAAAAGATTAGAACTAACACTATTTCTCCAGAAAAATAAATAAATAAACAAATAAACAAATAAACAAATAAATAAAAGGAACACCACCTGCCTTTAAAGGAAATGTTTTTCTTATAGCACATCAAGGGCTGGCTCAAGCACATAAAAACTTCTTCATAATAGTAAGTTTGCCAGCCAAGTTAATAAAAAGCAAATATAATAATAATTAGCATTAGCTAATATTGAATCTGACAATTTTAACTACTTGTAGAATACCTAACACATAGAAAATCATTTCTAAATATTTAATGAATGATTGAATGAAACAAAAACTGGGTTGTCTATATAACTAAGACTATAGCAAGAACAAGTATCAGACATATACAGATAGTTTTTATTCAGGCATCTGTACTGGCCTGTCCAGTAGAGGATATGTCCTCAGCTATAGCCACTAAGAGCACCACTATGTTCCTCTTTAAAAGGACCCTGACTACCTCCCATACTTCTCCCTTTCTCTCCCTCCCTCTGTCTATTCCCCCCTTTTTCCTTTCTTCCCTCTCCTGTCTCTGGAGACCTGCCTCCCCCTTCCCTTTCCCCTTTTTATGACCTCTTTCCCTAATTAAAAAAATAACCTTCTGCTTGAACCCTGTTGCATGGTGTCATTCTCTCACACACCACTTTTCTTAAATTACAACACATATGACAGATTTATTCTAGTCAGAAATAGTCAAGGCCAATTTTTAAATATTTGAAGGGTCTTCTTATAGGTGCAGAACCTGTGGGCTTTCGACTTTCCTCATTCATGTTGGCATGTCCACTGGTATCGCCATTATACCTGTCTTGTTCAGGCAACCATACTGCTGTGAATTTTAAGGGTGCATTGTTTTCCTGTCCTGTCTAGGGAACACTATTAAGCAGCAAATATCTTTGTCCTTTGATTTCAAAACACTTTATGATATTCCCAAAGCCTTAGGAGCAAAAGTTACATTGTTGAGGTTGGGCACCCTGCATACACTTATTCTATACATTTTGAGCAGTTGTAGATATCTATCTGTATTTGTCTCTATTTGTAGCAACAAAAAACTTCAAAGTTATATAACCCTAGGTGGTTGATGACAACTGACAGAGATGAAATTCGTTTACTTTCCAGATAAATTCCTTTGTAGGTAGTCTAATCCCAAGGATTTAGCCTTGGGCACATGTACATGCAGGCAACATGAGAGAGAGAGAGAGAGAGAGAGAGAGAGAGAGAGAGAGAGAGTATGCTCATATGTAACAGCAATAAAGAGGAGGTCATCAATTTTAGGGGAAGACATAGGAGAAATCTGGAGGAAATCTGGAAGTACAGTAAATGATGTACATGCAGTATCTATGTATGAAATTCTCAAAGTGTTTTTGAATAACAAATATTTTTGAAAAGCATTTTTGCATAGGCAAATAAAATTCCTATCTATGGCTTATGATTCTTTGGAACATAATAATTATTGCGGTTTCTAATATACAATGGTTCCTCCAAGATAAAAAAACATCTCCTAGCAAAGCGGTCAAGTTCATGACAGGGAAACTCGCAGAGACAGTTGACCCTAACTTGTGGGAACTCACAGACTCTAGAGCAACAGCAGGGGAGCCTGCATGGGGCCCTTTGCATGTGGATGACAGTTTTGTAGCCTGGTCTGTTTGTGGAATTCCGGGCAGTGGGACCAGGATCTATCCCTTCCCTAGTGCATGAGCTGGCTTTCTGAAGCCCATTCCATATGATGGGATGCCTTGCTCAGCCTTTGTGTGTGTGTGTGGGGGGGGTCTTGCCTCAACTGAATGTACCAGGCTTTTTTGACTCCCTATGAGAGGCCTTATCCTTTCTTATGAGAGTATTGGGGTAGGTTTTGTGGAGGCAGAGAGAAGGGAGAGTGGGAACTGTGGTTGGTAAGTAAAATGAATAAAACAAATAAAATAAATATTAAAAAAATCTCCTAGGAACATATTAACATTATTTTTATGTTTTGAATTTGGAAATCACCTCAAAAGATTTTATACCATATAAAATTTTCATTAAACAAATTATTAAAACAATAAAAATGAATAACAGAAAGCTTAATAACATTCTAAAGGTTTGTTTGTCAAAATTAGAAGTCACTATGAGAAATAGTTCAGCACCTCGGATAGCTCCAGGGATGCATGGGCTCCAAAGCCCCAAATCTACTTAAACTATTTGCTCCTGGCAACCATAATCCTCTCGTTAAAAGGTCCTGTCAGTGTTATGACATGAAATAAGAGAGACTCTCTTGTCTCCCCCACCCACCCCCACACACATACAACATACACACATAAACATCTGGTCTGCTTGTCAAAAGGGAAGGCATCCCTCTTGATTGGGGAACACAGTTGTCACTCTAGAAAGCTGACCCAGGAAGGCATATCTCATGAATTGTGACAGCTCTTTCTGGGGAGGGCCTCTCTCCTTCATAGTCTAGGGTAAGGGATTTAACTGCAGGACCTGATAAAGAAGCCATCTGAAAACTGGACTAAAACATGTCAGAAAACTATAATTCAATGACTCAATTCAATCCAACAACTCTTCCAAAGACTGTTGCACTGAACCATGTCACCTTTCCATGTGCTTTTGTATTAATGAAATAAACTATTTGATCTATCAGAGAAATAATCATCATGACTAAAAGTAAAAATATATTGTGTGTTATGTCTCAAAACTCTACATAAGTAAAACACTTTCAAGTTTCAAGTATGTGCAACTTATCTTCCCCAGCCATTTCCTTTGCTCCCCTGCTGAGTTCCTATATGTGTTTCTGTTTTGTAACTTCAACCCCTGGGTTGGATATTTGCTTGCATAGTTCCATCACTTTAGGTTACAAATTCCTTAAGAGTCCATGCTGTGATCACCTCTGTATTATCTGTAATAGCAAATAGTATCCTAGAAAGAGCAAGTACCAACAGATTTGCTGAACACAGTGGAGCTGAAATAACTCAACTGTGGTTTATGAAATGTCTGTTGTAAGCAGAATGACTGGGAACTATCCCAGTACATAATCTTATTACTGAAGAGAGAAAGGAGGAAGAGTTTCTGTTTCTGACAGCAAACATAACTCAGAGATTTGGGGCATCTGGAAACACTTACCCCATAAAGAACCCTACAAAAGGAACTAATATAAACCATGCCTTCTGAAGAGAAGTTGCTGAAGATTCAATTTATGCTCTCTTCTTTAGAGTTGTATTTTAAATCTACAGACTACACACTGAGAGCCCAGCAGAAGATGTACAAACACATGGCACCTTGGGTAACATGTCACCTTAGCAAAGAAGGCTCCCAAGAAGAAAAAGGACAGAATGATGGGAAGAGGGAGGAAGGGAGAGAGAAAGTCAAAGAGGGAGGGAGGAAAAGAAGGAGGTTAAGCTTACATAAGGGCATTATTAAAATATGGTTTGGGGAGTAATGAATACCTTTTGATCAGAAGCTACTCAAAAATCTCACAATAAAAGAACAACCTTATTCTTATTGGCTCACAAGTTTGAGAGCAAATGAAAAGTGTGAATATGTTTTTGTTTGTCTAGGAGGTCTTCCTGGGTAAATGCTTCTGCAATGCTTTGGAAGAGTTCCCTGACATTTATTGAAATAGATCTTCAACTTAAATAACCCCAATAATTACTAAAAATGCCCCAGCTTTTAGTGTGTGCCTAGTTTTACCAACATCAGATTGACAGCATATTTTTATTCTAATACAAATTTTTCTCTCACAAGCCATTGTCTAGTGAGTCAAGATAGTTATTAAGAATGTGGAGCATTTGCTTTAGAAAACTGTTGGTGACTGAGCTCTCTTCTCAATTCAGCAGGTTTTCTATCTCTCTGAGATCAATTCCATCCAATGTTTCCATCCAGCATTTACAGAACTGTCACACAAAGCCTCCAATCTCACCTAAATATGAACATCGAGCAGCATGGATCCAAATTTCCAATAAAGTAACTCGATGGTGAATCCTCATCCCACCCCCCCCCCATCTGTAATGACAGTTTCATTTTCCTGCCCCAAGAACACCTAATCCTCACATTTAACAAACAGAATTTGAGAGCATTTGTTGCCAAGTGCCTCAGCATAACACTGCTCTGACATTCCCCCAACAGCTGTGATGTTCCCACGTGGATACTGGTTGCTATTACTTGTTCTTAGTATTTTTTTTTCTTATTCAGATATGATTAGTAACAGGCAACATACTAAATATTTTAATTTAATTGAGTTAGGCTATCATCCCTCAGAGGCTTCTAAATTAAAGGAGTGTGAGAATTACAGGCATCATTGGGGCGTGAAAATATCAACCCACAGGCATTCTTCTTGACTTGCCATCTCCATTTTGTTCAGAATCAGGAGTCCAGGTGAGGAGGACAGAGAGGATGGGTTGCAGACAGGGCTGAAGTTGTAACTGTCTCGGTGCAAACATCTGGCAAGCCCCACACTCCCCACAGCTGAGAACAACACAAAGACTGAGGCAGAGCTGGGAGAACAGAATCTTCAAAGCCTAGACATAAACCCAAGGATGACAGAAGGACACTCCTGCCAATTATAGGCTTACAGTGAACAAAGAGCAGGCCTAGAGATGTAGCTCAGAGACAAAACACTCGCCCAGAACTTGGAGAACTTGACTCATATCTCCAGTACCAGAAAAAAAAGACAAATCATACATTCAGCACATGGTAATTATCTTGCAAAATCACAAAATTAATGTTTTAATAACATATGAATCAAACTTATGGTGTGACATAAATAAATATAAAATAAAATTTATATAAAATATAAATTAAATAAAATACAGACATCCTGGGTTGCTTTCTCTTCAGCTAAGTTATTTTTTCATCTGTAAAACAGATAGTCTAAAATAATTAAAATTACTTCTAAGAATAAAAAGGCATTTCATTAAGTCTGTTAAGTCTGTCTTGTATTTGAACAGCTACAAAAAGAGAAAAGACCTTCTATATTTAATGCATGTGTTGTAGGTTTTAGAATTTACACTCTAGTTAGTCATAAAATTAATTGACTTTTGTTTTTCTTTCAAAACAGTAACAGATGAGTAGGATGAGCACAAAGAACCAAATAAACAAGAGACCATGTGACCATTCCTAGTTCTGTTTCTTTTAAGCACTGCAGAGTTAGGAGTGGAGGGTAAGAGCCAACCTGGCGGCTGCTGGCATGAACTGTGCCAAGAAACTCCATTGCAACTCCTTTGAGCAGACCATGTCAGCAGAGGGAGAAAGCTTTTCCCCAGCATCCTACACTGCAAAGCCCAGATCAGAGTGTGAAACAGCCTGCCAGGAATTGGATTTAAGTTCTTGGAACCACACAGAGAACTCTGTCACCTGCACCTGAATTCCATGGCTCTACAATGCAGTTGGAAATTGGAGTTAGCCTGCTCTCAGTGCTGTGGCAATGCCATGGCATCCATGGGATCTGAATGAGAACAGCCATGGGATGTTATTATAGCAGACTAAAAGTATTTAGCAACACAAAAATTAGAAACAGATCAAGGAAACCTGATAAAGATCCAAATACCATGAATGACATATTCCCTAATGATCACATCCAAATTTGGCTCAAGTCAGACATATTCCTTCTCTTAGAATAGAGTATCTTAGACAGCATTAGGTAATAATGTGAGTGATGGAACAGGATAAATGCTGAAAGTTTATCCTCAAGAACATGTGTAAAGAATATCCTTGAGAAGAAATGGCAACTATGTCTGCTGTCTCCCTATGCTGCTCATGCAGCAGGCAGGGCTGATCAGTAACAGCCCTCAGGGCCACGTTCTCACCTTCTCTTTCTCCTGATAGAGCTGTGGACAATATTTAGATTTCTCTGGCCAATAGTGCTTATGCAAGCCAAGAAATCTATCCTGGTACATGTCCTTCACAGATGAGGTGCTCAAAGAGGATAACTGATGTGCATAAAATCACGTAGGCAAATCTGCTTGCCTGCCTTGCATTTTTCAAACCCAAGATTATTGCAAATATGTTCTTATGAGGTTTATAGAATTGAAAACAGTAATACAAACCTACTGAGAATCTTGTTCTTATGCCCTATCACTATTAGTGTGCATTCTGTCTTTATTATCATCAGTATGAATACCTAAATACACTCAGAGCTCTGACATCCCTGTTCTTATAGTCCTTTGTTCATTCAACATATTCATTCTTCCTCTCCTGCATGCATTTATATGTTTTCTAAGGAACAATAAGACCTCACCTAAAAAATAAAAAGCCTTGTAGGATCCAAAAAACACCCACTTTACTATTGTACAAAGCTCTCCTGGGGGAGATGTAAACAAATGCTTACCCAGATAGGACAATAATGAGAGATCAAAGTAGCAATTCCATGAAAGTCTACTTCCTTGAACTAATGAGTGTGTTGTGCTTACAAGAACATGATGAGGGTATACTTACATATACATGTGTGATCCCATGGCCAAAAAGTCTTAACCAGGTGTGAATGATGGCTTCCCTATGGCTGCATACAGTTAACCTCCTCCTTTTATATACTCCAGCACTTCCTGAGACTCAAGCAGCTAAAAGCAGGCTACATATAGCTGGCAGGGAGGCCAGGGGAAAGTGGCTAACATCTTAGGTAAGAGTTGAGTGGCTTTCTCCATCCCTCTTTCTGTGAGGGAACGCCATCAGGCCAGATCATGTAGGTATTTTGCAAGTAGTCAAAGGTGCTCTGATTAATACTGTAATGACAGTTGTGCTCACAGGACACCATCACCCAAACAGCCACATTTAAAATTATTGCTGTTTGCCTACTTGTATCCTCACTGTTGAGTAGTAAATATTTAATTCCCTAAAATCAATATAACATACCATAAAATGTTATGGCTATGCCTCTGTTGATATTTGATATTTGCTATTTAATCTTGAGTTCAACATTTTAGTCTATCTTAACATTGTCACAGGAAAAATAGAAGTATTTTATATTTTGTGCTGTATATGAAATACAATGAAGATAAATTCACTGATCATATTTTTACAAGATTATAATCCATAATGATCAAAGCAATTGAAAGAAGAGGGTATTAAGTCTTTTGGCATGTAACACACATAGGTGGGGAGTGAACATAAGAAGCTAATTAAATCCTCAGTTCTTACACTAACTTTACAAACTCACACCACTTTCATCTCTTCCTTTTAGCTCAACTATGAAGTGAATTTCAATTTGTTTCGTAAAATCACATTTCTATTTTTCATTTTGTGGATCAATATTGCCATGGGAGGTTTCTAGGTCTCCAATATACTCCCTCTATCCATCCACACATTCAGTATGAGCAGTAGCTCTACTGGGCCATTACATAATTTAAATGGGCAGTACATTCTAGCCACTGATCCAATGCTCATCTAGGAGGAAACACTGCCAGAGTGGAAGGCAGAACCTTCCTATATGTTTTTAACTCAGAACATTGTACAGCTTGCATCAGCAAAAGAGCCAGTTTCCACCTTCCATCTTTACCTTACTCAGCACATTCAATAATACACTCATTACTACTTTCCTCATTGTAATATACCAGGTCAAATGACTCAAAAATAACCCATGAAGTATAAGGGGGAAATCCCTGAAACTCCACACACTATTGACTTCTGAACACAAAAAAAGCTGAAAGAGGTTCACATTATCTAGCCTTATCCTTTCACTTGAAGTTCCAGACAATAAGACAAGAGGAGAACAAGGTACAGTAATAGATACTTTTTATTCACAAGATGTTATGCCACTGGATGATGGAGGAAGGGAATCAGCCAATTCTTAGTATCAGTGGGTTTTTATGGGTGTTTATTCCTCAACATAGAATGAACATTGTTTTAATATCCATATTGGAAGATTTTATTATTATATATTTATTTATTTATCTAGTATAGTAGGGTGGCAAAAGAGAAAAAAATACATGCTATAGATCTGAAATCATAAATCTTTCCCTTGCTTTACATTGGTAACAGTATTCTCTTCCTTGTTTCATAGATAAAAATGGAATAAAATACATTCATTAATTTATTTTGAAAATGTTCAAATAGCATTACTAGTACTTGTTTCATATATTCCTTGGCAAAAATTGATATACAACACTTAGTGGTTTGAACAAATCGTTATAAATAAAAAAATCTTCAGGATGATATAACACCAGGTTGATCCTTAGGATAATGTCCTAAGATGAGGTACAATGTTAGGAGCCCTCAAAAAAACATATTTTTCCACTCAATGGTCCTAAAGCATACTCTTCTATGTTTTCAGGCCTCTCACAAACATCCTTATGAATAACAATGGCTGGAGATTTGAGAAAATAGTAAGTTCATTCAAAACTGTATATTATTATTATTACTATTATTATCATTATAATGGTGACAGTAATAATACAGTAAAAAGATTTATTTTTCTGAATTCAAGGAAGAACCAAATAAGTTTCAAATTAAGTGCTTTCTGAAGCTTAATAATTTCCAAGGGTATTTATTTATTTAAACCTAGTGATCAAAACTGACCTGTGAATATGTATATTAAAAAAATAAATATCCACATGTAAAAAAGCATCTGTCATATAAGTTCTACTAACTTAAAAGTATATCTTAAGGTCTACTTCTAAATATTTTTTTTATTATTTTATCACTCTCTAATGTTAGGAGCTTTTAGTTCATGACTGAGAATATACTTATATCACATTGGAGAAAGATTGCCATTTCCTTACTAGTTTTACTGCTGTGTTTCAATAAAGAACACTCAGGGTAAACTATTTCATTGCTGGAAAAATGGTTCTTACAAGTTATGCAGCTTTTTACAGAAACTAAAGCTCAAAGAGGTAATAGAGATTGGTTGACAACACATGGCTTCTAATTCAGGTATCTTCCCAATGGCCTTTAACTTCACTCATCTCACAGACTTTACACACTACTATGCTAAGTCTCAGGAATAGATGAGATTTCTCCATCACCCAATCACTGGGAATGGAACAAGTAAGCATTCTCTTCTGGGTAAAATTCCTTATATTTCCCAGGGTTCTAACCTGTTCTTCTTGAAGCTACACTTAAAAGAATAGAGAAAATCTGAAAAAATAAAATCAGAGATGAGGTAAGAAATAGATGTTTGAAAATAAATTTTTATTGCCACTGTAGCACAGTCTAGAATCTCCTAGTAGAAGGGCTGTTAAGCTTGTCCATGGGTGATTATCTTTACCAGGCAATAATTAAAGCTTCAGTGGTTTTTTAAATGGCTTCCTTTCATGGTGTTTTTGAAATATCATGTACTTGTATTCACCTCCAGGTTTAGGGAATAATAGTAAGCAGTTGTTTCAGATAAAATACACACTCCTTTTCTTCTCTGTTGCCAAAATTATCCATAACACTTCGCAAGCCTCTTTCAAGGGTTGGGCTTTGATTTAGCCTATGGAACCACAATCCACAGAAAGAAAGAAAAAAATGTGAGATAGCTCATTTCACTCTTAAGTTTCATTTTCACATATGGATCACTAAAAATGTTCCCTTAGGAAGCAGCCCCATTGTTAATTAGATACACAAAGAAGCAACTAGAAAATGAGGCCAGGGAAGAAGAAATGTATGTGTTACTACTGTGCCAAATAGTGGTTTGATTTTCAGAGCACTAAGGAATATAATACTGGCATCACATGACAATTGGGCTACTGGGAATGCTTTCCTCTGAAGAAACTGGTGAGGGGAAGCTGAATATCACCTCTGAAATGATACACTATGGATCTGATACATATGTAACAATTAAAAGCTCAAAGAAATTTCAATTGTAGGTTCTATAATGCATTTATTACACATAAAATACACAGTATTAAGTATCCTCAGAAACTTCTTAGCAAACTAGTTATAAATTTGTTACTCTTGTTAAGGACACAAAGTCTTCATGGTTGATCATCCTACAACTACAGTGAGAAATTTGTGTTCTAGCAGCATTGCTTAGATGCTGCACATAAAAGATTTCTACACAAAATGATATTCTGCATTTATTGGAGCAAAGGTAAATACACTTAATAACAATGATAACATAAATTGACAGAATTGTGGAATTCTTCCTGCATGGCAAATAATAAGTATGACTTATTTACATATTATTATAACAACCTCATTTTGTAGGTGAAAACTGAGGTTATGGGTTAAGTATCTTGTTTCAACTTACTTCTACAAACTGAAATGTAAAGGATACAAGCTGCTGTCTCAGGTCCAGAGGACAACAAAACACTCAATCTTAAAACTATCCCATGTTTTTCCATGCAAACTCCCATTAATGGCTTTCACATAAACAACCTGCCCTCCTTCAGTGTGAACAATAATCAACTCAGGGAGAAACTCAGCCTTGGAGAGCAAGGGGCTACTGAAACGCAAAAGAAACTAAATTTGATTTTCACAAAGAGAATACACCTGTAATGAAAATTGGAGAAAATTCTGTCAGAAAATAGCATCATTTCATACTGAGAACACCTTGGATCCAAAAATTTTAAGACAAAATGGTATGCAGAGCACTTTCCAACAGCACAAAGAGGCCTTTCAGCTCAGCTGAGCCACTATGGGCAGTTTCCAAAGAAAAGGCATCCATTCATTGGACTCAACATGTTAAACTGCCCAAATGCAAATCATAACTTTGAAATACACTGGGATTTATGGGGAAAAGACAAATAAACAAAGTCTATACAAAGTATAAAGACATCTATCAGTTACGATTAGAGATATTTTTTGTTATATTTTAGTAAACTGCACACTTTTTTGTTTTTATGGTAAACTTTACATTCTACAGATAAGAAATAACAACAATATAATGATTCAATAACATTGGGTGTATTGAAAAGTGTGAAAAAGCTGGGTGTGATGCTATAAGCCTGTACTGTAGTCTCTCTGAATTTAGGAGACTGAGGTTCAAAGATAGCCTGGGCTATATAGCAAAATTCTCACTCAAAAATGTTGTGGCCACAAATATCTTAATGTTGTTCCAAAACTCATGTTTAAAGTAATAATATTAAATGTAATTTTAAATGAAAGCTTATAATGTATTAATTGAACAAAAAATAATTTAAAGAAGCAGGTATACTAATATTTAAAGCTGAATATTTGTAGTTAGAAGTTATAAAAATCACTAAATATATCTAATTCTGAATGTTCAGAGTTCTCATATCCAGTTATATGGATTTTATTCAATCCGTCTACTTATTTTTAATTCCCTTTCACTTGGAAAACATGCTGTAAGAGTTCATGTTATGCAGGTAATGGTGTTATATACATTTAATCTCACCACTCAGGAGGCAGAGATAGGCAGATCTCTTTGAGTTTGAGGCTAGCCTGGACTACAGAGTAAGTTCTAGGACATCCAGGACTATGCCAAGAAACCCTGTCTCAAAAATGGGTTCAAATCTGTTCCGCAGCTATTAGCTATATAATTTTGCCAGCATTACCAGAAAACTCTGTACCATATTTTCCTGACATAAAGAAGTTATGTGCATTTCTATACAGTATAGCTTGGGGTTACTGTAAGATTAAACACATACACACACACATTATATGTCAATACTTAAATGTCAATACATATATT
Source organism: Phodopus roborovskii (assembly GCF_943737965.1). NCBI lineage: Eukaryota > Metazoa > Chordata > Mammalia > Rodentia > Cricetidae > Phodopus > Phodopus roborovskii. Next base: position 27,172,563 of record NW_026126409.1, read on the forward strand.
AGCAATTAAAATAATGTTTGACACATGAAACTCAATCAGTGCCAGTTATTAATAATGGTATTACTGATTTTATATTAAAAATACTGATTCAACCTGTAACCTGCTAGAAAAATATATTTTATTTACATTTTAATTGAAATAAGTGAGTCATTTAAAAGAAAAAAAAAAGACTGTCTTTAACAGCACCAATATTACTTGTAGCATTAGTTTATTTACAAATTATGCATTGAGTGTAAACTAAGGACAACGCTCTAATCATGACAATCGGGACATATACCATTAGGATCATAAAATAAACATTTGTAACTATTCTGGTTTTGTGCTTCACCTCCCTAACATTCATGGATGGAGTTGGGACATTCTCACTGTCTGCTGCACTCATTGTGTTCCTAACTAAATAAGCTTTGTGGGGATTAGGAAGCAAGTGATTAAAGAACAATGAGAATGGTCAAATCATTATTTTTATTATTACTAATGCTGCTGCTGCTGCTACTGCTGCTGCTACTACTACTACTACTACTACTACTACTACTACTACTACTACTAAATCCAAACCCCCAAACCCTCCCTAAACAACCCATGGCCCAGCCAGAGCATGACCAGTGGACAGGCATTTTCCCTCTTGTCTGTAAATATAAATGAAACTCAAAGAGTTTCAAGAAGTCTAGAGAACATTATTCCTCTCTTGCCACCTTAGCCTTAAAGCTTCAATTTTCCAGAATATCCCCCTGCAAACAGCTTCTTTAAGCTAGCTGTTCTGTATGGATGAAGTCTGTGTAACCCTCACATTGTGCAGAAGTAAGAGAACACCCAGCCACATGATTTGTAGCAATACACCTTGCAGTGTTGTTCTTTACAAATGAAACCTTCAGTTCTAAATGTTGCTCTAAAGGAGTGTCTTAGATGAGATGCAGGATAGCTTAACGATACCCCCCCCCCCCGCCCTGCTCCCATTTGTGGCCAAGCAGGAAAGTTATGCAGAAGAGCCCTTATACTTTCTCTCCACAGGATGTGTCACTCTTCTGGAAGTCTTTGCTTCAAAATGTGACTAACTGCATGCAAACTGGATTTTATCTATAAACAAATTAGATTAGAGCAAAAGCAAAGCAAAATTTTAACCACACATGGAAATCAATTTCCAATTTAATCCTTTGTGTAAATTTAAATCAGAACCAGTGGGCAAGGGCTCACAAAGTTTGAAAGGACAGAAGCTCATGTAGATACACAGCTTTACTGATGTTCTACATTGGAGATCCATGGTAACAAAAAGTTATTGAGTGCATTCAGTTGCCAGTGCTGCCTCATTTTAGTTTCTTTGGCTCTCAGAAAGCATGATTTCTTCCTCACAGGCCACCTTGCTTTTCTGTACCCTTGGCTTGGACTCAGTGTGAGTGGGGAGATCAAAGTTGCCTTCACAGGTTTCTGTCCTATTGGTCAAAGCACTGGCTCAGAGAACCCGTCCTTTTCTGGCCAGCTTGTCAGCTGCCATCTTGAAGAGCAGCTCTCATGCCACATCTGGATTGCTGCATACACTTCTGAATGGCAAGCATTTCTCCACCTCCCACTGGATGATTGCTTGAATGCCAGGCAACGAATTCACATTTCCTATTTTTGCAGGAGTCTCAAAAAGTCTTGTGGACTTCACACAGTACTATTTGGGGGATATAATCTCTGTTCTCTGTAAGGATTTAACATTCAAAGGAAATTAAAATGAGGAAAAGTACAAGTGAGGAAAAGATGCTCTACATATATATATATATATATATATATATATATATATATACTTTTTTAAATTTGCATAGTCACTGGAGGCTTACTGATGGTGAGAGATCACTATTTTTGAACAGCTTACTAGGTTTTGTAATTCTTTCCAAGTATGAGTTCAGACAGTCTCTTACATCTGGAACCACATCAGGAAGAAAATGTGGGAGGCACTTGATATCTTGTCATTGGGAAGCTGACTACTGTCTTCACAGATACTGAGAGGCCATGTGACCTAAAGGGAAACCATTGGTGTAGCTGTGTAACCCCTAAGTTCAGCTCTTTGGTACTATTCCCAGAGATCGTAGTTGCTTATTAGTAACTGACTTTTCTGACTAAGCCAGCTTGTGTATATTCTGTAATTTGAAACTCAAGAGGCCTATCTAATCCATGCATTATGATCACACTACCCTCCCTCCCAACTCCTCCTAGATCCTTCACACCTCCCCACCCACCCAACTCCCATGCCTTTTCTTTCTCTCTCTCTTTAGGAAACAAACAGCCAAACAAACAAAAAACACCAAGATTAAAAAAAAAATCTAGAAACACATACACACACACACGCACACACACACACACACACACACACACACACACACACCACACCACACCTTCCTAATCCACATATTAAACCATTGAAATTCTGGTAATTCTAAGTATGCCTGGTAGGCATACAGAACCCCAGGCCCTAACCCAGACTACTGAATCAGACTGAGCATTTTAACAAGATCTCCAGCTGATTCACCTTCACATTACATTTTGTGAGGCATTGCTATATGTTCACAGGGAGTTACAAACCACTGACTTCCAAGATCCTTTCAATGTGGGAGTCACAATCTAAGTGAAATTCTCATACTGCCAATAAGAAATGCTAGTCACCGGCCAACAGCTTTATAACTAATATAACGTCCCTGTGCTTCTTTGGGGCTGAGAGGGGCAGTGGGACCTACCAGGTCAGAAAAATCATGTTACACAGAGTAAGTAAGGTAGAATCCCTAGGACAGAAATTGGGTGCACCTGGACATGCCAACTTCTCACTGTAGAAAAGTAAAAGGGGAAAGCATGGTAGAGGACAGGTAGGTGGGACAAAGGTTACCATGTAAGTGATAATAATTACCAACCCGTGAACCATTTGTACTACATAAATTTGGGGAAATACCTGGTGTAACCAGCCTAGGTGGGTCCAATGATCCTGAAGACTGCCCCTGACACATATCCACAGAAAGCCTTTCCCAGAGATGGTGAGGGTTCGGAGGCTGCAGAAAATAAAACCTGTTTCCATCAGAAAGCAATTTATTCTTACTTGCTTTGGGGGAGATTTTGACTTAAAATATGGTTGCTAAGTACTCCTGGCAAAAATCAGATTCTGTTTCAGAGGGTCTGGCACATACTTGGCAAAGAACACACTAAATTGGAATTAAATAATAATCCCACGAGTGGCTCTAATTCAGAGCCATATCTTGGCTACCCTTTTTAGGCTTATGTTCAGAATCATTCTAGAGCACATTTCCACAGCATTCTAGCCATCTTGTCTGAACATCTGTTTCGGGAACTTGGCCGCCTCTGGCTAATGCGTGCTCCTATCCCAGACAACACAGGTGACCAATGCCATGTCCTTAATATTGCACATGCACATCTTGTGTTTTTGAGTTTATGCCAAGTTCTCATTGGGAGATTCATGGTTTGAGTAGCAAGGAAAATGTTCTCTTCTCTCTGCCACATGTAAACCACATGAAAGGAAGTATGAGTATACTGCTTAAGAAGTCATGCCAGTAACTGTAGGGACTGGCCCAGCCTACAAATAAGAGCAATCAGTTTGTACAACCTTTGCACATGGAATAATCTAATCCATGCTAATCTCTCTCCATTATGGCAATGAAGATTCTGCAATCATTCCTCATACAGAAAGCCTTCAATCAAATTAATAGTTCATGTCAGCTCTATTTAAAAATATTTCCTCTTCTCCTTCCAGAATGAAGAGTATATAAATCTGTCTGGGCTGAACGAGCCTCCCAAGGATTCTCAACCTAATCCAGCCAAAAAGGAATTTGTAACTCAAACAAAAAAGGAAAAAAAAATAAGGATAATAAATGGATGTCATTATTCACTTAGACAAATATAATCCACTTTAAGAAAATTAATTTATAAAAAATTAAAATTAAGGGATTATGATTCATAGAAAGTTTCCTTTTCTCCTCAGTTATCTGCAGAACTAGAACTGTATAGACATCACGTAAGCCATGAACACATGAGAAAATAGTACCTGAACAATGCAAAAAGGGCTATGTTCAAGGATGCCCAACTCTGATAGAGAAAGCAGCACAAACCAGCACCTTCATGTCACATCATGGTAATCTACAGAGTTGCCCAATTAAGAGGCTACTCCAATGTGCTTCAGTATTTCTTCATAGGTCATTAACTACTCACAGAAAGGAACTATAAATTTTAAAGTTAAAAATGGAAAGAACCCTATTTCTAATTGAAAATCAATCACAAATGAAGACACACACCTTTGAAGTATTAATGCAAGTCAATGGGAAAACGCATTCAATTTCTCCAAAGTTCAATTCTCACAATTCCCAGAGATTTACCTGTTGAACCACATAAGCCATTCATGCGATATCAATGCCTATTTCCAAAAATGGCATAACCATCTAGTCTACAGTTCATATAACCAAGTGCCACAGGTGATTGGAAGTGCTGAAAAGGATCATTCAAAGGCAGATATGAAGTCTTAATCTTTCTAGAGAGACAGTCAACTCCAACTGATACATTAGGAAGGAAGAAGGCAAAGAGAAAATAAAGAAATGAACAAAGTATTTAGCCCAAATCAGCATCCATATTTACAGACCTGAGTTTAAAGAGCTCCAGAGAAACTAGGTAACAAGGAGGACCCTAAGAGAAAAACATAAATCCTTCCAAGAAGGGTAATTAGATGGAATCTCCTGGGTAAACTGGGGGTGGGGCAGTAAAGGGGAAGAGGGGAGGGAGGAGAACATGAAGGAACTGTATGGTCGAGGGGGGACAAAGTGGGGAAACAATGAAAGAAATATCTCAATAGTGAAAGGCACTATGGGATTAGGGAGAAACCTGGTGCTAGGGAAATTCCCAAGAATCTACAAGGATGACCCCAGCAAAGGTGGAGAGGATGCCTAAATGGGCCTTACTCTATAATCAGATTAGTGAATACCCCAACTATCATCATAGAGCCTTCACCCAGTAATTCATAAAACCAGATGCAAAAATCCAAAACCAAGCACCAGGAATCCAGTAGAAGAGAGGGAGGAAGGAGGTTAAGATCATGATGGAGAAATCTACAGAGACATCTGAACCAAGCTTGTAGAAACTCATAAAATATGGATCAACAACTGTGAAGCCTCCATGGGAACCAAGCCTTACATATGTGGGAGACAGTTATGAATCTTGGACTATCTGAGGGGCCCCTGGCAGTAGGACCAGGATCTGTCCCTGGTGTATGAACTAGCTTGTTGGAGCCCATGCCCTATGGCAGGATGCCATGTTCACCTTTAATGCAGGGGAGAGGGCCTTGGTCCCACCTCAACTTAATGTGCTACTTTGTTAACTCCTCATCGGAGCCCATTGGAAAGAGTGGATGGGGGTGGGCTTGGGGTGGGGAAGCAAGATGGTGGGAGGAAGGTTGAGAGGAGGGGTGGTTGGAATGCAAAATGAAATTAAAATAAATAAATGTTAAAAATAAGTGATGTTAAAAACAAGAGATTACCAATCAATAAACAATTTCTCAAAATGTGACAGAACATAAACTCATGCATCAGACATCTATAGCATATAGCGACCTGAGAATTCCCCTAAGGAACCTCAATAAATCATATGTGTATTAGAATCATGATTGGATGACCCTTCAAACAAGCAGGGTTATGTTTTCTTAGGGCACAGAAATAAGTTCAGATTATTGTGAGAGCCCCAGGTGTCCCTTATGCCTATATTATTCCGTCACTGATATATTTTCGTTGCTTCTGGTTGTCTACAATGGAAGGGCATTGCATAGCAGGAACACTTTATTCTCCAATGACCATAGATAACACTTTCCATTTCCAGTGACCTGCTTTGCAGAATCTTATGTAAGTTGAACAATCCATTCACAAATGCTGTCCTCTTATTTTACAGACTAGAAAATTGAGATATTTAATGATTTGCCCAAAGGCTATTACAGCTTATTTGAGTAAATCTAGGCCAGAAACTTGGGTCTCCTGGCTCCTTATCAGCTACTGTTCCCACTATGACAAGCTACCCCCTCAATGAGTCATCCCCACAATAAGACAGAACTTTATTCTCCAAATCCGTTTCAAATGACCTACATTTTAACTTACCATGATTACTAAATTGGACCAGAAGTTTAAAAGTAACTCTTTCTTCTATTACAGTGAGAATTTTGGCTCAATAACTATAAATGTCTTACTCACAGCATCACACAAAACACCAGCCTCCCCAGATTTCTGTTATCTACCTGCACTGTCTCCAAATAAGCATTTTCAGTGCTGCATTACACGGGAAAGCCTGCAATCCATATAAGTCTAACTCCTTTCCCAAATCTATGGACTAAGTAGGATTTTAACATTATGTAAGCTCCTAGTAATAACCGATGCTTACTGAATAAGCCCCTCAAGTCATTTTTGCCACTAGGTGCACTGTATACTCAGCATCTCACTCAACCTTTATCATGACTTTGAGAGGTAAGTACAGTGAATTCCACTCAATGAATGAGCCAGCTCATGTCCAGAAGCCCTTAATTTGCCAAGATCAAATAGGTAATGAATAGCCAACACTGGAATCCTCCATTATAATGAAATGCCTCTAATATTGTATCCTCTATACCCAGATCCTTCTTCAGACCCTGTCCTTTTTCAGTGAATACCATGAAGGAAATAAGGGAAACACACCTGTAAGTCTAATAGAAACATGGCTTCAGTTGTATAAGCCTTCTAAATCAGTTTCTAATCTCTAGTTGTAACCCTATTTGTGCCTAGCCATGTATCTTCCAAGAACATCAATTCAACCCCTTCTGCACAATTACTGTTCTAGAGGAGTGACAGTAGACCTCTGTACAATGGTCACCCCACAAACAGAAGTCTCTCCAAGTGCAAACTGAACTTCCTAATAGTGGGGTTTTGGCTTGTTGGGAAGAGCTAGTGAATGTATAGACAGAATCCTTGGACAGAACCATGAGGCAAATCCTCCATATTTGATCTTACTGATGATATCATCTTTATTCTCACAAAACAAAAACATCCAAAGCAACACTGCATTTGCATTTCCATACCTTTGGCTGATCATTTACCTTACTGGCATTTAGTGTGCACTCAGCAGGTGTAGTGTTCTACCACAGGAATTGAGGAAGGAGGGAGTGATAAGACAAAAGCAGATTTGCTCTGCCCTCTGAGACATGTCTTTCCTCTGGGAGAAAGAAGACAGACACAAATGGGAACAAGAACAAATACTCACAAACCAGAGAAACACTTCCACACCCAGTGGGCATGATGAATAGAGCCCTGGTGGTGACCAGAAGGAAACAGACAACTTCACAGGCCAGCTGGATTGCCCTGGCTGTGCCACAGCAGGGACAAGGAGAGGCATTGAAAGCAGAATTTAAAAAGGAAGAAAGAAAGAAGAATAGCACAAAGGCTCAGCAGCTGCACTGGACAGTAGGAGGAATGGATCATCTGCCTTCAAGGGATGCTGTGGACATGAAAAAATAGAGGAGGTGGATGTGCTTAGTAAACTGCAAAACTGAGCGACTGTCAGATAAGATTCCCAGAGCATATGGCTCTGATAGCCTAAGCCAGTCCTACATTCACAATTTATCACATGGCTGACAACGGTATGGATCTCGCTCCTACACCTCAGCCTGTCTGGGAGCCATTGGAGCTATTATATTTGTAGGTAAAGAACTCAGTGGTGGCTTTATCTGCCCCATACAGGCTGTGGACCTGGGAATCAGATGACCATATCCTAGGGACCCACTCATCACTGCCTAGTCCTATGATCTCACATGTCTCCTCCCTGAGCCTTAGGGTTTCTTCATCTAGAAATTATGGCTAATAATAAGTACCTCCCTAACAGTTTTTAGGGGATACTATACAAATTGATTGATGAAAAGGTCTTAGCAGAGTATCTAATATCTCCTAAGTATATAAGGGCTGGTGTTACTCTAATGAGCTCTGTTGCTTCCTGCCTTGCTGAGTACTTCCCTGGGTCAAGGCATTCAGCAGGTAGTGCTTCATCTTTGTATTTCCTTTGCAGGCTCCCAGAGATGCTGGGCATTGTCTTATAGCAGGAATGAAAGGAAATAAGAGATAGAAGTGTGTGCTGGACCTTCATAATAAGGTTGGCAAGAACAAGACTGGAAGGATGCAGCAATTCCATCCAATCACATGGTCTAATTTTCACCCAAGCAATAAAATCAGTATTACCCCCAGAATTTCCAGCACAAATGTCTCGCCATTTAAATGCACTACACTTAGTGCTTCCCATTACAGCCATGAAGACCCACAGCAAATAATATCTACAGTAGGGAATAGGAGGTGCACATATATGTTTTCACAACTTATTTTTTCTCCCTTTATTCCACATAGTGAGGTGGTTCTTAAACTCTAATGGCCCATAACCCTCTGAGGGAATTTAGGCAGCCACTCAAGTACTACATAATTCTATCACAAGAAGATACACCCTGAAAAGCTGAGTCCACTTCCCAGAAAGAGCTGCAGAGATTCGGGTAAACACTTGAAAGTCACCCACACTATGCTAGGCTTTAGCCAACTCCACTCATCCCATCTTCATCAACTTAACCAATTGCATATAAGCATTAATGAGGTTTTTAGTTCCTTTGAGTTTGTATGCTGATTAGGGGTTTGCTCGCTGTAGATTTAAATTTTTATTACATTATGATATATGGAGTTATTTCAGTTTTTAGAAATTCCTTAAGATGTGTTTTGTGTCTCAAGATGTGTTTTATTTTAGAGAAGTTTCCATATGCTGCAGAATACAATGTGTTTTTCCTGATGTTTGGGTGGAATAGTCTGCATGTACCTGTTAAATCAATTTATGAAATCATTGAATTCTAATATTTCTCTACTTATTTTGGGGGAGGGGATATGGATGACTTGTCTACTGGAGAACGTGAGGTATTGAAATAACCTACTGCTATTAGGTTGAAATTAAAATTTAATTTTAGTAGTATGCTTTTTACAAAATTGGGAGCTCCAGTTGGCTGTATAGTCACATCTTCTTGGATAAATATTCCCTTGATTAGAATGAAGTGTCCTTCTTTATTTCTTCTGATTAAGTCTTAGTTTGAAGTCTATTTTGTCAGGTATTAGGGTAATGATACTTACTTATTTACTGGTCTCATTTGATCAGGGTATTTTCCCCCATATCTTCACTTTAAGGTAGTGTCTGTCCATAGCACTGAGTGTCTTGTACACAACAGAGATGGATTTTGTTTCAGCCACAGTGACTGGAAAATTTAGGTTGTCAGTATTTAGTTGTTATTGAAAGACATGTGTTGATTGTAGTCATCATTTTAAATACTTATTTGCTTAGTCACAATTATTGTTTCATTAATTATATCTTCCTTCATTTTTCTTTCTCCAATCTTTCAATTATGTTATTTCCTCACTGCTTCCTCTACCTTTTATGGCTTGGTATGTTGGAAATAGGATTTTGGGGCTGTTGGTGTTGAGTCAAGTTTTTCTTTCTTTTTCAACTGTTTTTAAAGACACAGTAGTCTATATTCACTATTGTGGTCTTTTAATACTGGGGAAATACTGCTCCAGGCTCTTCATGATTTCAAAGTTTCCACTGGAAAATTGGTGTTTGTTCCGATGGGTTTTCCATTGTATGTGACTTTTGTAGCCTTCAATCCTCTTTCTTGGTTTCCTATATTTGTGTGGATATGCTGTGTGGAATTTTTTTTTCTAGCCTTATGTATTTAGTGTTCTATGTGCCTCTTACTGTATTGGTGTATATTTCCTTAGTTTGTGGCAAGTTTTCTTCTATGACGTTGCTGAAGAGCTGATTGATGAACATGATCAGTTCTGCTTCTAACCTTATTATTCCCCAAATAATACAGTATGGAAAGTATAAAACATTTATATTCAATTGGATATCATATGAAATCTAGAGATAATTTTAAATATGCAGAATGACATGTACGTCTATATGCAAATAATGTAATATTTCTAAAGGAGACCAGTTCTTGCAGGTTTGTGGTACCTGGAAAAGATCCAAAACTCCTATTCAGCCTCTCAGCTCAGCCACATCCTACATGTCGTATACTAGGCCTCATCTGGGTGAGTCTGCCTGACCCTCCCACACACCCTCTCCAATCCCCACACCTAGTGCCCTAGCCTAGTCTGTGCTCTGAACCTCTGTTGCAGCCAGGAAGCACATCCTTCACCAGCATGGGGATTTCCCTCCCATCTGACACCATCCCTGATATTATACAGACTGTCCCACTATCATCTGAGTCTGAATCAAAACATTCATAGATGAGAAAGAGCTCAATCCTCTTAGGCAAAATAAACAAACAAACAAACAAAACTCTCTTTGTAGTAACCAAGCATCATGTATACGCCTATTGTACAGAACATGACATCTCAAGAGATGTTAAAACATGCAGTTAAATGCCATTAGCAAACATGCACTTATGTATATTAACCCAGAGGCACCTTATCTGGCATGTCTAGAATGTTACCTATGCTTTTCCTTTGCCACTACAGCATAGTCAGCTACAGAAACTTTTGCATCAACCTGATTTTGCTGATGAGGAGACAGAAGTCACACCCATGATCGCATGTCAGTAAGAGCAAACTCTATTATATAAGCCCAGTCTTCTCATTGGACCAACCTGACACTTACCTCCCCAAGGTGTCACTTGGGGAATACTTTTATTCTTTATGAATGTCCTAGAAGTAAATAAATACAATTATCAAATACAATATCTGTTAGGAAAGCCTGGAAGAAAGTAAGTCTGTATTTCCTCCTTATGCCCACATTCAATCTGTCACCAAGGACATATCCCAGAATAAGATAAGACTCAATACAGTGGGCATACCAATTATGAAAACAAGAGAATTTGACTTTCCATTGAAGAGACAGGGTGAATACAGAGAAGTACAGAACACACGCAAAAGAAGATATACACTAATACATGAAGGAAACAGCTGACTCTTTAGAGAAAACTTTTTTTGAGAAGATAAAGATGTAATTGCCTTGAAATGGAGGAGAGACAGAGTACAGCTTTTCCCAGTAGTGAAAAGAACATAACCAGAGTGAAAGAGTGACTTGGAAACCATGCACTATAATGATGAATAACTACCCCAGGATTACTGTGTTAGACAGGCTAGAAATGGGTCTCATCCAAAGTAAATTCCCGCCAAGAAAAGCAGATTAACTACTGAAACATACTAAAGCACTTGAGCCCACACAGAGCTTACACCTAGCACTGCACTGGACTTGTACTCTTCTGTCCAGTGTGCTGAGAGAGGGCTGTTCATGAAGGAGGAACATATACAAGACGAAAATCTCAGACAAGAACAAGATGCTGAGGGATTTTCTCTAAAACTAGCTAAGAAAGAGTAAGAAATGGCTGCCTTGTAGGATTCTTTTCAGAACATTCTGAGCCATGCAGAACTTTGGTATTCATGTTTTCCTAATGATTTTTACCCATTTGTTTTCTTACAGCTCTTCACATTACGTGTGTGTGTGTGCACGCACACACAAACAAATGAAATGCGCACTTTATTCAGTAAAATATACTTAACATGATCCATGGAAACTAGTTACCTATGCTTTTAGTAGTAATTTATTGCACATAGAGTTAAGGGTAGATGGCACAGATGTACTGCTACATAATTAGTTAGTGTAAATAGGAAAAGACAGTTTTAAAAAAAGTAACTTCAGTAGTCAAAAATTAATACAAGCCCAAGTGACTTTTAACAATTAATGGATGGGTTTCTGTATTACAGTCATACAATAGAATTCTACAAGCAACTGAAACATACAACATGGATGGTTCTGAGTGTTTCACTGCATGAAAGAAGGCCATCTCTGGAGTTTACAGCTATTTCTTTATCTGTACAGCATCCTTGAATGATGACATCTTAATGATGGAGATTACTGGTAGCCAAGCATTGTGGTTAAGTGGAGGTTGATACTATACTGCAACAAAAACACACTGTTTCTATGAATGCCTGAGAAGTTCCATATCTTGACTGTAGTACTCGTTACATGTTACAGTTTGGATCTTAATAGCCATGGGTTCTCATGTGCTATAGTCTTGATGTTCAGCAATGTTCAGAATTGGGGCCTTTGAGACATAATTGGATTACATATGCTCTTACCTCATCAATGGATCACTCCACTGATGAGTTTATAGCTTAATGTGATATTAGAAGACAGAGAGAACTTTAAGAGTTGGGGGGGGGCTAATAAAACAATTGGGTCATGGCAGAGATGTTCTTAGGAGAGTGTATTGTCTACTGGACACCGTTTTGTCTGCTTCCCAACCATGATGAGATGAGCAGTTTGTCCTGCCACACACTTCCACCATGATGTACTTCCTTGCCACAGGCAACCACATCAAGTACCTATTAACAGAAACATCTGAAAACGCAACTTAGATGCCTTTCTTTGTACGTTGATTATCTCAGGTATTTTGTCACAACAATGCAAAGATGAATAACATAATCATGTGGATCTATTATATAATAAAATTTCATTAAACAGCATGCCCTATAGAAGTCTTATGAAAACCAAATATAACTTTCTATCTATCCACAGATTGTTGACATGGAACTTGTGTCTTTATTTTAATCCCCATCCCTGGTGCTCCTGTTCATGGCAGAAGCTGGTTATAAATGGGTTCATCGTTGGTGTCACAAAAAAGGAAGGTGCTCTTCCCCGTACTAACTGGGGCATTTGCTCTCAGTGCCAGAGAGTCTGTGTCCTTGTGTGTTTCTCAGGACAATGGCTTCCTTTGTTTTCCATTTCCTCTGCTCATGCTATTAACCTTTTAATGCTGCTCTCTTTTTTTCTGAAACCAGCTTTTCTGTGTTTTTTTCTAATTTTTATTATAAGTTTTTAATTAAGATAGAATTATATAACTTCCCATATATGTGTAGACATACACACATACATGTGTGTGCATGCATATGTATGCACAAATATGTATATGTGTATATATACATACATATGTGTGTATATGTGTGTGTGTATACATACACATACATACAACCTGCTGAGCCCGTTTTTGTTGTGTGTCATATGTTAAGCTCTTGAGTCAAATCAATGACATTCTCCATGGTGTACATCTACTAACAATGAAGGTAAAGATATCAGAAATCACTAGTTTGCTAATAAACCTGCCAAGGGTTCTTTGGATGTCTGTTTTCTGTGTTTTTTTGTTTTTGGATTTTTTTTTGGGGGGGGGTTGGGTTTTTTTTGTTGTTGTTGTTGTTTTGTTTTGTTTTTTGGTTTTGCCTGTTGTCTTCCTCTAGTAAGAAAAACTATCCAACTACTTTCTTATTCACAATCTCAGCAGTATAATAGTACTAATACTCTCACATTTTACATATTATACATACTATAGATACTTCCTTGCTCATGGATCATGCCCCAAGGATACACACTGCCGCCTATTGGCTGGCTTGTGTTCTGGCATTCACCATGGCCCCTTAAATCAATCCTCTTCTGAGGTACTTTGTTCTTATCGTCCCTCTTGACAGCTCAGAAAAGCTAGAGTGGTTGGCCCCTCAGAACTCTAACAAAGGTTAGGGCAAATCCTACAAGAAAGAAATGAGGGATTTGTAGTTAGGTACCCTTATAGTGAGAGAGGTCATGACTAGGTAATAAAGATAGTGAACTTCCAAGATGGTTGGCTTGTTCCTCATGCTCCTGATCTGAGACAAAAGCATAACAGCTTAAACAAAAACCTCATGCTGCCAAGAGGCCCTTGCTAGTACTGATAAATTGGCTTAGCAAGTTCAAGGCCAGATCAGGACATGTTTACATGGCAGTTAGAGACCAATCAGCCATCCTGTCTTTCTTCAAACTGACCAACCTTAAATTAGGGAAGACCCCTCAAATACTTTTAAAAAACCCCAGCTCTCAAGGACAGGCTGGGTTTCTGCTTCCCAACATCCCACCTTTTTTTTCTCTGTGTGGCTGTGTGTGTGTGTGTGTGTGTGTGTGTGTTTGTGTGTGTGTGTGTGTCCTCACTACTAATAAAAGCCTTTCTTTACTGGGGAGAAAAGCAACATCTCAATGTAACTAGTCACTGTGTCAGTTAACTGAAAATCAAGAAAACTGAACTGCAGAGAGGCCTAGTGATCTTGTCCTCTTGAAAACTATATTTCTGACCAAACTTGACCTTATGATTCATAGAAAAAAAAGAAGAAAGAACAGTGAGCTTTAGCTGGAGCTGGCTAATAATAGGGTAGGCCTCTAGCAAGATGAGCTGCAACAAAAACATAGGCACTAAAAGAAGTCCTCAAACCCAATAACTAGCAATTAAACACCCATGCAAGCTACTGAAGAGTTCACAGATAGAACCAAGTGCTGCCTAGATTCCCTTTAAAACTTTTAGTAAAATAAATACTATAACTGGGAAGTAGATGACAGGGAGTTGGCCAGGTATGAAGAGATTATTAAAGCAAGTTAGAAAGCATGTGCATCCCTCTATTTTTCTGCATATTGGTAACTTTTATAATATGAAATTTCAAAATCTCTCACAAGTATATTTGCCCTTTTCTAGTGCAATGGTGAAGTAGCCCATGTTTATACAGCCAAGAAGGGTTCACTGAAGGTGTCTGGTTCCCAAAGGAAGTAAAACAGTGTAGAGATAACTATAGTATCCTGGATGCAATACATGGCAAGCATCCCCATCCCATCATCTATGCCTTTGTTGAGACATACTTTGTGTTCATTAAGAGGGATTGTGACAAACACTGTTCAGCTACTATTTGGGGCCAATTAAGGATATATCAAAGTTTGTATAAAAGCATGCTTTTAGATTTTGCAAAGTGTAGTGTCTTGAAGAACAAGGCTAACACTAAAGAACCTCACCCATTTGGGTAAGAAGACGGGGCAGGAGAGTACAAGTGAAGCCTGTCTTTGAGTTGCACTCAGTATCCAAATTGTTCCTAGGAAATGAGCACCAGTGAGGGATGTCAACTCTTCTAGATCATTTGAACAGTGCTGAACAAGTTACAAGTAATATGCACACATTTTTGATGTCTTTTCATTGCCCTTCACATTCTTACATTTAAGCAGCAAATTAATTTAGCTGATCGCCATAGAAACTTAAGGTAAGAGTGCCTTCTATACATCTGAGGAACTCCAAGCAAACAAAATTAAACTAAACGGTTGTGTAAACTTAAAGTCTGATACACCTTAAGCAATAGAGTGGGTTCTTTCAAGACTGGAAATAAGCTGAATTATTGTCTTGTGAATGGGGGAAGTCAGATGTCTAACCTGACTATTAAAGTGAGTTATTTTGCAGACGTACTGTCAAGTGCTGCCCCTACGAGTTTTTTTAAAGGGAGGACATCAGAAGAAGTAAAACAATAACTGCCTCTCCCTTACTTTATTTCTCTGACTCTCAAGGAGATACATTCAGTGCTGAAATACCTTAAGTATAACACTGGTCCCAACTGAGCATTGCTTTTTGGCAGTGGCAGTGGCTATGCATAAGAATTGAAGGACTTGACCAGTGTCATACAAATGCAGAGGATTCTATTTCTTTTAATCACAACAATTTACATTGTAACAAACTATTTGCATATTAATATTACTTGACACTTTCTTAAATTAGGCTCTTTCATATATTTCCAACCACCATGTTGAAACTGTACTAGCAAGAGAATTGTGTGTGTGTGTGTGTGTGTGTGTGTGTGTGTGTGTGTGTGCGTGCGCATGCGCGCGCATGCATACAAGAGCAAGAGAGCTAGAGAGAGCTAGAGAGAGAGAGAGAGAGAGAGAGAGAGAGAGAGAGAGAGAGAGAGTATTCAGTAGTTCCTGTCAAACCAAGAATAAGAAAAGTAGAATGTACTTCTGGGGCATAAAAAAAAAAAATAAGCCATGTGGTGGTGGCACACACATTTAATCCCAGCACTTGGGAGGCAGAGACAGTTGGCTCTCTGTGATTTCAAGGCCAGCCTGGCATACAGAGTGAGTGCCAAGAAAGGCTCCAAAGCTACACAGAGAACCCTGTCAGGAAAAACAAAGGAAAAGAAAAGAAGGAAGGAAGAAAAGGAAGGGGAAGGAAAGGAGAGGAGAGGAGAGGAGAGGAGAGAAGAGAAGAGAAGAGAAAAGAAAAGAAAAGAAAAGAAAAGAAAAGAAAAGAAAAGAAAAGAAAGGAAGTCACAGTGCAGAATTCTGGCCTGCCCAGAGTGACTTTTTAATGTCTGGGTGTGCTTTCATAGACTTTAACAAACTGGTAAATAAAGTAGCTATAGTTTGATCTAGAGAACAAATTGAGTGCTTTGATGCACAGCACAGTTCAGTTTCTGAGCTCTGTGTAAACTAAGCCAGGGCAAGAAGTGAGGAATAATGAGGGCCAATGGGAAACTATTTTTTTCTTTTCTCCAATCTAATGGGAAGTCCAGCTTCTACTAAGCAGTTTAGAAATAAGAATGGCCTGCTGTTCTCCCTCACACAGACGCAAATCCTGTAAGTGTTTGAAATCAATTATAAAGTGTTTTTCTTCTAGATCCATGGAAACAAGAGTTATAACCTGAAGAGATGCAAGGACTCCATTGGCTATCAGATGGCTACTGCAAACGAGGGAGCGCTTTGTTGCTTTGGCCAAAGGGGAGGAAACATATGCAACACACCATGTTCTCCTTCAACATGATGCCAAGTGGGATTCTGATGGCTAGCAATCCTCTCCTCAAAAAACAAAAACAAAAACAAACAAACAAGAAAAAAAGAAAGAAATTCAAATAAGATATTAAATTAACAGGAGAAAGCTCAGCCTGACAGTTTCTAAGGTACTTACTGCTCAAGGCCAAGAATTCTATTAAACTTAAACATTCCAATACTGTATTCTTGTTCTTCAAATTAAAAATAAGACGTGACTGAACAATGAGTTAGACTGTTTCAATCACAGCTCTCCTAGGAAATCACAAGTGTCTGGCCATCCTTCTTTAATTTTACCTCTCAAAGTGTTTAGACTGTATTTCCTGAATTTTACTCTACTGGGATCCCTTAGGTTCTGTACCAAGAGCCCCCAAGAACCTTTCTGTTCTTCCTAAAAAGGGAGTGATGACTAAACCCAGCTCCCTGTAAAAATGTGTGGCTCCTCAATATCCTCTTTATTAAGCTCCCAAACTCATATACTTTCCAAGGCAGTCATCACTTTGTCTCAATCCACTAGCCATCTACTAGCTACAAAGTATAAAGGAATCATCCTTGATGTCTCAGGGCATGATAGGGACCTCCTTGGCGTAGTAGTAACAACTGTCACTTGCTTCCTTGTGTCTGCCTGAATACCAGCTTATCTTTACTTTCTAAGAAAAGTTTCAAAGTTCTCATACAAAGTTACTTTGTATTAGAGACATGTATGTGCATATGTACAGTATGTGTGTTTGGGGCATGTGTGTATGTGTGTGTGTGTATGTGTGTGTTATGTATCTGTGTATGCACATATGTGTGTGGTACATTTTCCTTTATGTATGAGTATGTGTGCCTCTATGTGTGTGTATGTGTGTGTATGTGCCTGCATATTTTTAGTGGGATTAGATGGGTCTTGTCCATTGTTTCCATTCACATTGCTGATTTGATCAACCATTTTGCTGACTTGTTCTTCATGTTGCTGGCTTTCCCCATTAGTACCTGTGTTAATTTGAGTGCTTATTTGTAACCTAAGATGGGCCATTAACCACTTTGTTCTCATAAAACTCTTAACATCTTCGGCTGGTATCCTTTAGCTCAGTAGTTAAGAAATTAGGAGTCTTTGGAAGAGTCCTGTTGCCTTGTTTCATCATGTTTTCTTGTGTTTCTGTGTTCTCCATCCCTCTCCTGCTTTTTTTTTGTTGTTGTTGTTGTTTTATTTACATTTTTTTTTCACTTTACATATCAACCCAAGTTTCCCCTCCCTCCCCTTCTCCCATTCCCCACCTCCTCCCTTTCCACCCCCAAACCACTCCTCAGAGGGAGTAAAGCCTCCCTTGGGGATACTCAACTGGCATACCAGTTGAAGGAGGACCAAGCACCTCCCCCCATGTATCAAGTCTGAACAATGTATCCCACCATAGGGAACAGGCTCTAAAAATCCAGTTTATGGATCCAGAATAAGTCCTGATCCCACTGCTAGACCCTCCCCACAATAGATCAAGCCATGTAAATGCCATCCACATTCAGATGGCCTAGTTTCGTCCTCGGCAAGTTCCCTAGCTGTCAGTCCCTCATGGAGTCCATGAGCTCCCATTAGCTCTGGTCATCTGTCTGAATTTTTCCCCATCATACTCTTGAACCCCTTTGTTTATATGATCTCTCCTCTCTCTCTTCAACAGAATTCCAGGAGCTTACCCCAGAAGCTGTGGCTGTGGATCACTGCATCTGCTTTCATCAGTTACTAGATGTTGGTTGTATGATGACAATCAGGGTAGTCACAAATCTGATTATAGGGGAAGGCCAGTTCAGGCATCCTCTCCACTATTGCTAGGAGTCATCCTTGTAGATTCCTAGAAATTTCCCTAGCACCATATTTCTTCTTTACCCCATAATGGCCACCTCTAACAAAATATCTCTTTCATTGTTCACTCGCATCCCTCCATCCTTCCCCAAACTTGGCCTTTCAGGATCCCTCATGGCCCCATTCTCCATCTTCTCCCTTCTACCCCACCTCCAGGTTTACTAAGGAGATCTTAACTATTTCCCCTTCCTGGGTCTCTTCATGTGTGTCCCTATTAGGGTCCTTATTTTTACTGGACTATAGGCTGGTTATCCTTTGCTTTACATCTAATATCCACTTATGAGTAAGTACATGGAATGTTTGTCTTCCTGGGTCTGGGTTACCTCACTCTGGATGGTTTCTTTCTAGTTCCATTCACTTGCCTGCAAATCTCAATATGCTATTTTTTTTTACAGGTGAGTAATACTCCAATGTGTAAATATGCCACATTTTCTTTTTCCATTCTTTGGTTGAAGGGCATCTAGGTCGTTTACAAGTGCAAGCTACTACAAATAATGCTGCTATGAACATAATTGAGCAAATGTCCTTGTGGTATGATTATGCATCTTTGGGGTATATGCTCATGAATAAGAAAGCAATCTATAGATTCAATGCAATTCCCATCAAAATTCTAACATAATTTTTCACATACCTTGAAAGAATAATACTCGACTTCATATGGAAAAACAAAACAAAAACAAAAAACAAACAAAAAACAAAACAAAACAAAAAAACAAGACAGGATAGCTAAAACAATCCTGTACAATAAAAGAATTTCTGGAGGTATCACTATCCCTGATTTCAAGCTCTATTATAGAGCTGTACTAATAAAATCAGCTTGGCATTGGCATTATAAACAAACATGTGGATCAATGGAATAGAACGGAAGAATCTGGTATTAATCCATACAGCTATGAACACCTTACTTTTGACAATGAAGCCAAAATTGCACAATGGAAAAGGGAATCGAAAACAGCAAAAATACTATGGTACATATACACAAAGGAAATTTATTCAGCTTTAAGAAAAATGAAATGAAAGAGGAGGGACTGGGAAAAAATTATACTCAGACCCAGAAAGAGAAATGTTGGATGTTTGCTCTAAGTAGATACCAGCTTCATCTCGTTTTGTGTGTTAAACTCGGAACACAAGTGGAAGTCATGAAACTAGAAAGAGGTGAATGGGAGGAGGATGCACTAAAGGAGGGAGATAGCAAAGAAGAGGTGGAAAAGAAGGCAGAGATGTTGAATGCTGGAAGCCCAAAAGCTTAGAAAGGAAGGGAATGAAGGAAATGAAACACCCAAAAGTAAGGGTGTTTGAAGGAACCATGAGAAAAAGTCCTATTTCACAAGCAAACTAAAAATACAACTGTTAGGGAAAGTAGATCATGCATGATACAAAAGAAGGAGAACATACTTGGGATTAAAAGTCTAACTGAGGATGGGAATGGGGAAGCCAGGAGAGGATGTGGAAGCAGGAACCAGGATATATGAAAAAAGCCATATAGAAAGGCATTAGTTAACAAGCTAATTTCAAAATATGTATTTTAAAAAGGAGTTCAAACACAGACATCCCTCGTGGTTGGACAATGCTGTTCCCAGAAGACATGGATTATGAAATGAAAATTGCAATGCCGGGAATGGGATACCTCCCTATGTGTTCTTGGTCAGGAAGGTCTTAGAGGTCTCTAAAACAACACAGGCTATTACCATTGCCCTTAGTTACCCACAATAACTACATAATAAGACACTAGTGCTGAGGATACTACATAGTTTAACTGGGGTCATGGGGAAATCAATCTCTAACTAACCAAAAAATCCTACTTCCTGATGGCTATCTTCCTTAGTGCTAGAAGGTACTAAGCAGGTTGCTAGTGAAGAACAGCATCTAGGGTAGTACCCAGTGATATACCTTTCATGCTATAATACCTGCCTGCCAGGCATGATATGTGTTAATTGGTGCAACAAGCCCCATGACTGTTTTAAGGTAACCAAACACTTTCTAATTGAGTTTGAGGACTTCTCCACAAAAAAAGACATGGCTGATACTGTAAACCTGGTCCAATGTCCAGGAATGGTAAAGCCATTGCTAGGCCTATGGGGTAACCTACTATTGTTTTGAAAAATAGTCATGTTGTCAAACTTCCCCTTAAATGTTTATGTATATACTCATAGGCCAAGGTTTCCCTCAATTTGGTTAGAGAAGCCTCTTTTGACAGTGTGTGCCAGTTAGGGCAGAGCCTCAAAGCTACTCAAAGTGATGAGAATAAGTGACTGTGAACGTTTAATCCTAAATTAGACAATCTTCATCACCTCTCTCCTGCTACTCACCCCTGTCAGTGCCCAGAAAACACTAGGAAAAACAGTGAAAAAAGTGAAAAAGAGGATTAGTAGGAGCATTGTGAAATGCTGTCTTTTAGATCTGATGTGGCTATTACAGACATGAACTCATAGTAACTATGACTATTTGTACAATATCAAAGCAGTAAAATTCCAGCATGGGTAAAGGAGGAGTTCATGAGAAGCTATTGGCAGTTGAGAGAGAATAATTTTTTGCTGTAGGTATGGCTCGAATATGTTGCCTATGAATCATAGATGACCCCATACCTATGCACATAAGGCAGCACCAATTAGATGCAGCAGTGTATAAAATATTAAGAAAAGGCTATATAAAATCAGGAGTAGTATGTGTTAGGCAAGTGAAGGGAGAGTTGAATGAGAAGGTGGGGGTTTATATGATCATAATACAGAGCATACGTGTATAAAATTATCAAAGAATGGAATATTTCTATTTTAGAATATGTTATGAAGTTAAATTTATTTAGGGGAATATATTAGTGCTGCTCTCTGCCTTGGTTATGGAAACTTCTGTTTGTAATGAACACCTATTAATTCAGAGACTCATAAACTCATCAACAGTAAAAATGTTTACAAAGGGACTATTGAGTGTTCATCCTTAAATAGGTCATATATAGTGTGAAGTACTGTGTTATTGACATGTCAACTGTGCTCATGATCACACGACAGTAGTGGATACTGACACAAAATATGTTCATGCTTGTGGGTGGGGAGCTCTTAAGGCTTAAATGTTTCCTGAGGATCTATAAGCAGTGAATAGTTGTTGGAGAACAAGAAGTCATATCCCTCACTGGTACAGACATGGGTAAGTTGCCTTTGCTCTAGTAAACACCTTTCCAATCATGTTCACACAAGCAACTCTAAATGCAGTGGTGCACCAAAACCAAACAAAAATGCCATGAATGTAGGAAAGGGACCTGGAAAGGAGGAGTTAAGTGGGAGGTTGAGGAAAGTAAGAGGGGATGATGAGTGGTGTGATCGAAGGGTCTTTACAAATTGTCGAGCATCAGTCATCATATACATGGAAGAGATGAAGCCCAGTTGCATTTGTGGTTTCTCATCTTTGGCTCATGTTGTTATTGAGTCTTTATTGGACAAGTGTGTGATGTCTACCAGAGCTGTTTTCACCACGGTAACTTCCTACTTCCTTTTTTGTGTACCAGAGGCCTCTACTGGCCACAAATAACTTTGCAATCTGTGGACTGGACAGTTTCTTTCTCCCTTCTGAGAATCCTCAATTTTACCTCCTTGGTGTCTCTGAAGAGTACTAGGTTTATGGGAAGTAAGAAATAACATACTGATGAGAATATGGAAGACTCATCTCCATACTTTCAAGGTTTACTTAGTTTCAAGTCACCTGGCTGGAAAAATTCTGCTTAGAGTTCTTGGACTCAATAGCTGTGAGTGACAGATAGGTGATGCCAGAAAATGCACCCCCCACCTCTGGTTTATCCATGGATACTCCATTAATGAAATCTGGTCCTAGTCTTGAAGGCATGGCTCTCCCTCTAATTGCACTTCTCAACCTGAGTCCTGTCTCCTGTTCCTAATCCCTTAGAAAACAAGCACACTTCAGCTCTCCTTCCTCCTTTCACAGCTGCCTCTCTGAGCCTTGTGGAAGACCAAATTGAGGCTCCCCAAACTCTGTCCATTTCTGGTCTCAGACTTCTGGGGTAACTCAGGATGTTGCCAATAAATACTTTCTTTAAAGGGTACCACACTGTTGCCCTCTGTATCATATCAGGTAACAAAATGGCATTTCTCTCTACTGCTAACTCATCCTTCAGAAGGATGTCCAGCAAGTCCATTTGAAGCCTGTTGGGGCTATGGGTTTGCATTGAGCATGGGGCCACTTGACTATCAATTGGCTTACCTTTTAAAAGGGAAATCTGAATTTACCTGTGTCAGGTCACCACAAGTTTGAGCTTCTGTTTGGCTTACTTCTTTGCATCCATTCTTTTCAGTACCTTCTATTTCCTCTGTGGATTTCTAGAATTTTCCTTCTACTTTTATCTTTAAGAGAGAATTTTATAAACATGACTTACACTGACAAAGAGTTTCTACTACCTACAAACTCATCTTGCTCATCACTGTAGTAATTTTCAAATAAAAATTAAATGAATCAAATTATAATTAAAGGGAATATGATCCCTGAATGAAGAGCCTGAAAAAACACACACACACACACACACACACACACACAAAATTCCTTCTTTAGAACAAACTTGTTTGTCTTCCATGATGATTTTTTTCTTTTAGAGAAAAGAATACAAGGTGCATGTAAATAAAGAGGAAGTTATTTAAATCATTCACCATAGCCAGGCATAGTGACTTATGGACTAATGCTTATAAATCCAGCACTTCAGATGCTGAGGCAGGAGGATGTTTGAGGCCTATCTAGGCTTCATGATGACTTATAAGCCAATATGTAGACTAGGGAGTGTTTAAGCTTATGCAAATAATAATAATAATCTACAAAATCTAAAGCCCCCCAAATAATATTTTCCTTTAATGGATTTAAGAGTGAGACACCATACATTTACCCTAAAGTTCAGAACATGGTAAGTACAACTGATCTGACCCCTGATGCACATTATGGTATTAGAAGTTCAAATCTTTTTTTTTTCACTTGTTTTATTAAAGGTGTCATTCTGAATGGGGTAAATCAAATATTAACATAAATTTGATTTTTATTTAATAGGTTTTCTTTTTTAAAAAAAACTATTTGTTTTTATTTGCAAAGTATTAATTCTATAGCACCACAATAAAATACTAAAAGTAAATTGCTTCCCAATTTACTAATGGTACACAAAGGTTGAAGTCATTATTTTAAAACAATTCCTTCTCCTCTAAACAGCAAATAAGGCAATTAAATAAGATTAACAAACCAGCATGTAAATTGTAAAACTAAATATGTATCTTGGTAAGATTTTTTTTATATATATAAAGCTGTTGGCCAGTTACTAGTTTCTCATCAGCTAGCTCTGTCTTAAATATTAACCCATTTCTATTAATCTAAGTATTTCTACATGGTCTCACCTTACCAGAGAGAGGGGCCAGCATTCTGTTCCCTCCAGTCTCTCTATGCTGACTACTCCCTACCACTTCCTGTCTCCTCCTAGTCTCCTTGTCCCGCCTATCTTGCATTTCTATTGGCCAACAGTGCTTTATTCATTAACCAATAAGAGAAACATATTTATAGAATGACATCTCCCATCATCTCCTCTTTTCTGTCTAAATAAAAAGAAGGGTTTTAACCTTAACATAGCAAAATATATAACAAAACAGTTATCAAATAAGAAGTTCAAATCTTTTTAGTCAGGCAACAAAAATAAACAAAAGGCAAACAAACAAGCCTAGATCTAACTGCGGATATTAGCAGGTTTGCAAGATCCCAAAGAAATATACAGAAATCAATTATATAGATATATATTAGCAATGAACTTGTGAACACAAAAGCTAAATTCTATCATCTTAGAGTTGCTGAAAGGTCTTTAAAAATCAATATAGATATAAATACATCTAGGCATGTACAGTATTTGCCTGCTGGAAACTACAAAACACTAGTGAAAGAATCAGGGATTCTCTTAAAAAAAAAAAAAGAGACATATTTTGCTTGTGAATTAGTAATGATTAAATTCTTCAAAAATACTGGCAGACATAGCACAATTTCTATAAAAATGCTAGCCAAGTACATGATATACATAGACAAAATTTTCCTAACATTCATGGCACAGGAAATCAAATATCATAAGAATTTTGTAAAAGATCCATAAGGTATGAGGAATCAATATTTTCAGTTTCATCACACATTATATGACACAAGGAAGGAAGAAAATAATGCATGTCCTAGCACACAGGAAGCTGAGATAGGATAGAAAATTTGAGGACAAACTGCACTGTGTACCAAATCTGTCCCAGAAAAGAAAAGACGACTATGGACAAATAGTCCAATAGAATTTTGCAAGGGCCCCCAAAGATATAAACACAATATAACTCACTGGTTTTTGGTAAAGTATAAATGGACCCATGAAAGAAATTCAACCTTTTAACAAATGATGTTGCACCAGGTAAGCAAAAGATAAGAACTCCAATGAAAATGTCAGATTTAGATGACCCCTCCTGGATGGCATCACCCTACATGTGGAGTGGGGAGGGGGGGGTGTGGGAGGGTAGGATGGCCGGGATGCAAGTGATGGGGGGAGAAGGAAAAGGGGAGGGAGGGAGGAAGGAAGGGAGAGGGAACTGGGATCGATATGTACATAAATAAATAGTTAAAAAATAAAATAAAAAAAGAAAATGTCAGATTTCGTCTTAAAATTAACTGTAATTGATAATGTAATAAAATGTAAAACAAATTTATAAAACTCTTTAAAACATAGGAGAAAGTGTAGACTGGGTAGATTTTTTTAGGCTTGAAGACAAAAGCAAACTCCATAACAAAAATGCTGTAAGTTGGACCCCAACACCAAGATCATTTGCCCAACAGAAGATTCTAATAGGAGAATGGAAAGAAGCCACAGACTGGGGAGACATGTGTGCAAACCACTAACCCCCAGAGTATGTAAAGTAAACAAAGGACAATCACAGACCTGTCCACAGTGAGAATATACAGTTGGCAAATAAGCATCTGTAGCATGTTAATATTCAACATACTTAGCTACTAAGGAATTGCAAACTAAACCCATAGCAAGAAACTTACTCCATACCTACCTGAAAGACTAAAATAAAATATATCGACAACCCTGGATGCTAGCAAGGTTATAGAAAAACTGAATCAAGTGTATATTACTGGTGGGAATACAAAATGGTCAAATCTTTCTGGAAAAGAGTTTGGCAGTTACAAAAAAAAAAAAAAAATACACTAAACACTCAACTACCATATGACCCAGTAATTGTACTCCTGGGCACTTATCCCAAAGAAATGAAAAACTTATGTTCACACAAAAACTTATTCATCAATGTTTATAGCAGCTTTATTTGTAATAGCCATAAATTGGAAACAACCCAGATGCAATTCAATGGGGAAAGAAACATCTTTTGGACAAATGTGCTAGAATAAGTGTATATCTATATGGAAAAAAGTTAAACTCGACCCATACTTCATAATATCCATGAAAATTAACTCAAGATGGTAAATGTAAGTTAAAACTCTAAAGGCCCTAGACAAAAGCAATGACAATAGTGTCATAAATTGGGATATGCAAAGTAGGCAGAAGGCAAAACAGCACTAAAAGTGAGTGTGTGTGTGTGTGTGTGTGTGTGTGTGTGTGTGTGTGTGTGTGTATGAAGGGGAATTTCTCAATATTTTTAAGGTTTCCTTTTCAAAATTTAAGCTTTAATAAACGAAAGGCACAGCACTCAGTAGGAGAAAAGAAAAGTATCAATGATACAAATGTAAGTCCATCTCTACCATGTGAGAAATATCCTCACGAAGCCAGGCATGCTATCACTGCACATTAGAGGCTAAAGCAGGTAGATCAGGAACTTGAAAACAGACCTGAGCATATTGTGAAACCTTTTATCTGATCATCACCACCCCAAAATAGGAAGACAAGAAGCATGTTTAAAACGACATGGCAAATACCTCACATCTGAGGGCAGTAAAGGAAAAGAAGTACAATACTGTTATTCACCTGATACATGACAATAAAAACATAGCATGTTAGTGCTACATGTATTTTTTTAATATTAAAAAGGTAGTAATTCTAAATCATTGTCTAGAATGTACATCAGCTGGGACTATCATTGAGTAGGCAGGAAAAGTGTGAAATGGTGCAACCCATTTTGAAAACTGGCCACAACTCATAAGGGTAAGTGAGCACCTGTTTTTGTGATCAAGCAATCTCACTCAAAGCATCCCTTACCCAAGAGAAACTGAAGCACATATTGATAGAAACTATGTGCAAATGCTCATGGCATCTTCACTCACAGTTATTTCAAAACTGGAAACAACTCAAGGATGTGCACCCTGTTACATCTATACAAAGGGGAATGTACAACTAAAACACAGGATAACTGATGGGAAATCTCAAAGGCACCAGGTTGAGCTAATACTTCAACAAAAGTCGTGTCCACTGTATCACCCCAGTTATAAGAAGAATAGGCAACATAGCTATGTTGACAATGTGCAGCCACCACCTCTGTAAGTAGGGAAATGGGAGATAGTGTGTGTGTGGCCTGAAGAGCTTTCTGGAGGTGGGGGACCTAGAGAAGCCTTTTGGATGGGAGGACTTCATTTATATTGCAATGGAGAAGGTATTACCAAGGATATACACAAGCCAAGTTTTATTTTTTAATCAATTTATTTATTCATTTATTTTACATCCTGACTGCAGTTTCTCCTCCCTCCTCTCCTTCCAGTCCCCCACCCCCACCCCTCAATCCACTCCTCCTTCATTTTATTTTTCAGGAAAAGGCAGGTCTACCATGAATATCAACAAAACATGGCCTAACAAGTTGCGGTAAGACTAAGCAGCCCCCCATGTATCACACCTGGGCAAGGCAATCCAATCTGAGGAGTAGGCTCCCAGAGGCCTATGAAAGAGTTGGAGACAATCCCTGTTTCCACAGTTAGAAGTTCCACAAGAGGACCAGGCCACATAACTGTCACATATATGCAGAGGGCCCAGGTCAGTCCCATGCAGACTCCCTGGTTGTCAAACAGTCCCTGTGCACACGTTAAGTTTTATTTAACTGAACACTTGACACTATATTTCTCTTGATTATATATTACCCAGCCCTGGAGATACAGCAAAGTAGTGAGGCAACTGCTTAGGATCTGTAGGGTTTGCTCTGAGTCCCCAGAATTCCAAGTATGATTCCTCAATAAAAAGTGCTTTATTACTCTGTTTCGGTAACAGTTGACATTGCCTATTTTTTTTTCTTCCTCACATCCCCCATTCATCCTTCACAGTGTCCTACAACATGGGACAAACTGTGGAGACATTGAGATGCAATATGATTTCTTCAAGACCTACAAAGTTCAGAGATGAATTTCTTGAGCCTTGCAGTGGTGTTTCTCTGGGCTGTCATAAGAAAATCAGGGACCATGTATGTGATACTCACTTCTTTAAAACCATCCCCTGCACAAACATCCATTTTATTTAAGAATGTAGAACAGTGGACTATAATACAAATGGCCTGATTTAGTGAAGTTGCTTTTTTTAGCTGATATGAGAAGTTCTTCATTACATGAGACAATAAGAGAGCTAAGATAAAGATTTGTGAGAAGTAAAAATAACTTCAAACTGAATGACAGAATAAAATTCCAACCTCCTGCTACAGCAGCTTGTGATAGAACTAGCAACAGAGGGTTGAAGCAATAGCAACCTTTTCCCATTGGGCTCCTAATTTTTACCCACCTTTTGGTAAAAGACAAAAATAGAAGCAGAAAGAATATGAGAGAGAGAAAAAAGAACAATTTTCAGGTTTGAGGCGCCCTAAACCATTTCGGTACATATCCTAGAGACCTGGTTCTATTCGCTCTTCTGCTTCATTATAATCTGATTACACATGTGCAAAAAAAATTCCACATAACTAGAAATATTTTTTAAAATGCTACTGAATTATCATCAATTGAATCTAAGTTTTAACTCTTCCTATTCATTGTTTGCATTGCTGTTGCCCTAACACCACAAACACAAGACTCAATGTTTGTTTAAAGCTGACTGCTAAGATGCAGAAATGAGAAGAAATGTGTAACTGAACCCAAAAGAAAGCAGTCAACTCAGTGCATTCATGAAATCTATGAGGCACAGTGATTCTTCTAGAAACTCTGAAGTACATAGGCACAAACCAAGCAAGTAATGGCTTTTGTTCTCTGAGGCCACACTACTCTTGATTAATACAATTGGCTGTTTGCTTCTAATAGATATGAAGAGGAAACAAAGCAAACCACAAGGATAATCCTAAGGGGGCCCGACAGAATGATGCTGGGATGAAAACAAGCATTAGTATTCTACCCCTGAGTTTGGGAAGGACACATGTTATGGTAAAAGAGCTCATTGCTGCTTCTGTATGTGTGGCTCTGAGCCATCCCTCATAGGCTTTGGTGCTCATTACCCATGGCCCCTGCACTCCTCTGTTAAAGGTAAATTGGGGAAAAACAATGACCTGCTTCCCAGCCAGCACCCACTGACTACTTCTGCTCCTTCCTTCTTTGTCAGCCAGGTGCTTGGGAAGACTCCCCACAGAAGTATAAATCACTGGGTATCATGTACATGTCAAAAGAGCTACTTCTGGACTTGAAGGACAATCAATAATATGTTTTTAATAAATACATTTGTTTTTCCTCCTGCCGCCGGTCTTGTCCTGCTGCCGCGCCAGCCCCAATTAACACACCAAGACTCTGTATTAGATACAATTCTGTTGGCCAGTTACTTGTTTCTTATCTGCTAGCTCTGTCTTAATTATTAGCCCATTTCTATGTATTTCCACCTGGTCTTACCAGGGAGAGGCGGCTGGAGGTTCTAGTCTCTCCAGACTCTCCATCTTGACCCCTCCTTCCTACTTCCTCCTTCCTCCTTGTCTCCTAGTCCTTCCTATCTTCCTTTCCTATTGGCCAACAGTGCTTTATTCATTATTCATTGTATGAGAAACATATACAGAATGACATCTCCCATCATACATTATACAAAAGAGTGAGCTCTTCATATGAGACATGAGAGATGAATTGAGGCCCCAGGTACCTGCTCTCCATTTCATCAACCTGGGTAAATGAAAAAGAACCTGCTGCTACGTCTACAAGGAGTTCTCATGTTATATCACACAAGCTGTGTTCTCATGGACCTGGGCTGCTGGCCATTAAAGCACTATTGGCAAACAAGGTGGTGAAGCAAACAAGTGATGCTTCCCCTTGAGCTTGCATTCTCTTTTCAGGTCATTCTCCTACCCTTGACTTTCCAAATCACCATGTGCATCCTGGGTCCAGAGAGAGAATGCCTCCCCTGCCCTCAGTAAGCAATGGTTGCTCTTTTGGAACAACACCTCAGGAACCAAGGAAATCACTGTAGTTCACACTTCAGACTATGGTGGAAGAGCTGGTGGTGAGTTAGGAGTTGGGTAGGAATCCCCTATCGCAGACAGCTCTGAGGGCCAAGTGAGTCCTGATTGTCATAGTTTAAAGGAACTGCATGCCCCACATACAACTTTTCAAATGTATAGAGAGGTATATTGACTAGTTATACCTAAACCTCTAGGAAGCAGAGCAAAAGTGCATTAAGCCCTAGGCAATGTTTCTTTTTCTTTTTCTTTTTTTTTTTTTAGACTGCACATCCTGCAATTAGTGAGGTTCCAGAAACGCGTTCTCTATGTGTTGTAAAGTATCATGTATAAATGAGATGTGATAGTGGTCATCTCAATGAGTCAGCTACAATGAAACTATGAAACAATGTTCAGAGCAGCAGAGTAAACAGAAGGTGGATCTGAAGCCATGCTCACAGACAACCCACTCTGTGACCTTAAACAAGGAGGCTGCCAGTGTCAAGCTTAGCCAATACAAAGTACATCCCTCAAGGGTTGTAAGTAGCATGGGTTAACTCTGTTCAGATGTCATACTGGAACATCTGTCAGACAGGTATCTTTATAAAATTCAGAGCTAAACGTAGATGCAAGAGAGAAAAATCTATGGTACACACAGGGCCACATGGGTTATTATTCCCTGCCGAGACTGAAGAAAATGAGGGAACAACTAGTGATTAGTGGGCAAAATGCCCAGAAAGTCGAGGCCTGTGCAGGGCAGGAGCTGGGGGGCCCTGATACAGTTAACAAGGAAGATGAGTCTAAGCATGATCACAATGACAGAACTAATCAGGTACAGCTCAGGCCTGCTCCTCTGTCTAGTAAGGACCTTTCTTTCCACATAAGTATCAGAAAATGATGCCGACAAGAAAGGAAACTCATCCTGGTTCAAGTGTCTACACAACAGCTTGTGTTCAATAAAGATGACCAGAGTGACTATTAAGAAACTACATGCTAAAAGGGGTTGGGGGGATACATAAACTATATTGTGTCTTTTATTTTTCCATTTGAATAGGTAAACCAGGGACTTTTATCCCTAACAATCTGAGATTGTTCTCAAAGTTCTCAAAGGAGAACTGAGATGCTATCCATGGAGTGACTTCAATCATTTGAAAGGAATGTGCTATCATATAGAATTTTTGCCCAGAGAACAGCAATAGTAGATATCTGTTCATCAACCACATTCTCCAAGAAACTGTAAGATCCTTACAGATAGCATGAGCATTGTCTGTATACTGCAATAAGGCTGATGCCAATAATATAAGTTAAACATCTATTTGTCAGATACAAAATATGTAAATACACAGAGATGCAATTCAGTTGAATACCACTTTGGAACAAACACTACCCAATGTTCATACTATTCATGTCTGGTCTCCCAGAATTAGCCTACACATTGCCATGCTAGATATGATATTATTATAATAATTGAATAGTGCAACCTTCTGATAGAGTGGGGACAAAGAAAACTCCTCAGAGGAAAGTGAAATAAAACACTTTTAACTTTTCTTTCCTTCACTAGATTTTTGATTTGTGATATTCAGAGGAAGAAACACAACCAAGTTGAGACTTTGACTACCTGTCCCACCTCTTAGACATGTGTCTATTTGGATAGTTGGGCCTATCAATAATCAGAGTAGTGGTGCTGGTCCAACTAAGTACCAGAGACTCCACTGATATTTTATTGCAAGATCCAGTTGATTTAATAGCAGAAGATAAATTACAGCTCCTTAATTGACCTAAGTTTACTTTTTAAAGGGAGTAATTAAATCTCAAAAATCCCTAGGCTTTTCTCTAGACAGTTCAAGTTTGTGTTTAACTTTCTAAGATTGTGCAATAGGAACCAAGATTTAATATCAAAATAGCTGAATATGTATTAGGGGAAATAACTAGTGGTATAGCTTTATCTGGGAAGACTTTTTACAATGCCTGATTCTACAATGAGAGATGATTTCTGCTCATTTATTTATTTACTTCTGCAATGTTGGAACCAGAATCCAGGGCCCTCCACATACAGGGCCACTGTTTTATAATACTGAGTTATATCCTCAGCCCTAATTTTTGCTATTGACTTTAAGGTATCATAAATGTCATTGGCAACTGGAAAAAATACTTAGAAAGTTGTCTAAATGAGCTCTTGGAACTGGCTTGCTTATAAAACAAAAATAACCAGGCTTGGGGAGATGTTCATTGGATATTGCACTTGCCTTGGGAATGTAAGGATTCTGAGTTCATGCCACCAGAAACCATGAAATCCTGGCCTAGTAGCACATATGTAATGCCAATACTCCCACTGAGAGATTATAAAACAGGGTTCTACTCAATGGTAAACTACAGAGATCCCATTTCACACAATATAAAAGAATGATTGGCAATCGAGGTTGTCCTCTGACATCCACAAACATATATCATACCATACATGTTCATACCTGCATACATACACATACACACACACACACACACACACACACACACACACACACACACCCCAAGGGAAAAAAGGTATTAAATATCAATAACAAAATAAAAACTTACTGAGGCATTATAGCCAGCTATTAATTCATAGAATACTAGTTTGCTTAAACTGAAATTTTAAAGATCTTCAGGTCAATTGCTAATCTAATGACTATCGAGGGATATTTCAATGAGACCATAATTGTGGAATTACTATTCTTTCATGGAGTCTAGAAGAAACTCTTGTTGCTACTATCCTTCTTTAGGATTCTCTAGGGATCATAGTCCCCTAACCCCTAGTCCCACCCTATTACCACAAAAGCCAAAACCTCAATTCACTCCTGATTCATCTCTCCCTTACACACCCACATCTAATCCTTTGGGAAATGCATTGGCTCTACCTACAAAACACGTCTCAAGATGAGCCACATTTCCCTTGTCCAAATCCAAATGACAGTTCTTCTAGACTGGATTACAGATGTCTGGCATATAACATATGTTTAATATTGGCCGACTATAGAATGAATGGAATTCTAATTGGTCCCATTCGACAGTCTTTCTACACCCCTCCCCCACCTTCAGAATGCCTTCTGTAAACAATCTGATATTGTCAGTATAAAATAGGGAATGGCATTTTTTTTTCTCTACTAAGTTTTCAATACACTCTCATCAAATTTGGATTAAGATGTCAAACCTAATCCTCTTGTCCATGAAGCCCTCCATCCCCTGTGTTTTTCCCCAAGCATCCCAAGCCTTCTGCCTCAACACAGACTTTTTCTCTTCTCCACTCAGAACATCATTTTCTTTGTTATAGTCTGGATCTGTCTGGCTCTCAAAGGTCCATGGTTTAAAACCGTGGTTTCCAGAGAGATATTATCGTAAAATACTGTGGACTTTTAGGAGGTGGGGTTTAATAGGATTTGCTTACATCACTGGGGACTTGCTCCTGGATAGATCAAATTTGGAAAGAAATTGGCTTTTTATCTTGGTGTGTCTCATCTCTAAAATGATAGCACCATCTATTTTATGTCATAAAAGTGGCACTGTGTCACTTTTCATATCTTTCTAATCACATACCTACTCATATCAATAAGTTACCAATATTCTCATGCTATCTGCACATCCCCAGCTCTAACAACGTCCCCACTAAGTCATCACTGTATTTCACATAGATATTGAACTAACACTCTGTCAGTCTCTTCTCTGTGATATAATTAGACATGTATGCACAATAGCACAATTGTGATGAAAGTGCAGGTTCAGTCACATCCATGCCATTCTGTTGCTTTAAAGTCCTTCAACAGGCCAGCAGAGCGCTGCCTGGCTGAGCCTCTACTTAGAGCCAAAGTTCTAACATCCATGGTGTTCCCCTGCTCTCTGCCCTCCAGCTAGGTCTTATTTCTAAGATCCTCCCTGCTGCAAATCCTTGGCAAATGCAGTTTTCCCTACTGAGAAAACTGTTTGTTCCCCCTCCTCACCCAGGTAGCTCATTCATCTTTTGATAGTAGCCTAGGGGCCATTTCTTCAATTATACCTTCTTTTACTCAATTTATTCTTCTGCCCCAGAGTTTTGGGACTAATTAACTTGACATAAGATTTTATGAATTTCAACTTTTAAAGTATAGCATATAGAAACAACCAAATGGCTCAGAGTTATAAAAAGGATTACATGTGTTATAGCCCCAGACTCACCTCAAAATGACTGGGTGCTCATGAAAGGTTCTTTGAATCTGGTTTATAGCTTGAGAGACAGAAAAGCCTAGCAAGGCCAACTAGCAGGACCAAGATCAGCATGAAAAGGTGAATAGAAGGTGATAACAGCCACAGTGACTACTACCTGGCAGAAGTACTAAACACCAGAGGGAGCAATCTCAATGTCATCAAAAAGAACATTTGCCTACATATCACACAGACCACACAGCCTTGGGTACTATTGGTTGACAAAGTGAGACACTAATGCTTATACTCATTAAGCAATTAGAAAATAATGCCTGTGTTCATATCTAACCTACTATAGGAGACCCTGTAGTTCCGAATATCTGAAAAAGTTGTCTAAGCAAGCTAACTAGTAGTAACACTGTGGAAGTTACTTAGTTCTCTTCCATACCTTCTCTCCTGACATGGGCCTCCTTGTAATGTGGTATTTCTTTGAAATAGGATCTCTGTCTATCTATTTACCTCTACATCACTGTCAGCATCCAGCACTGTGTCTTGTATGTAGCAAACAAAAACACATATTCCAAAAAAGGGTTATTCTAATTTTGAACTGATGTTTTCTGCTGAGCAAATTCTATCCCATTTGTTCATTTTTAATAAATTCAGCTATGAAAATTGGGTTGCTCAAGAACATTCAGCTCAATAAAAGCAAGCACTTAATTCTGCAAAGCAGTAATGTAGAAGCATTAGACATCTCAGTTCTTTCCCATGAAAGTCTGCACAGAGTCATAGTAGTTGGTGGTCATGCATTTAAACATTATCCTGAGGCACATTTTGTACTTCACAATCCAAACTATGCATCACACTTCTCTATTTTCCTGCCTATATTCAATGCTATTGTGCCAACTAATAAGGTTTATTTCATGGAAGTACATCCCTTGGATTCCACCAAGTTTGTGGTGATTTATCCAAGAAAAGAAGACAGAACTGAAACCACTGCCATGAGACAGTCTGAACACACCTCTGAAGTTCTGCCCTCTGCTGTTGTAACCTCCTAAAGCTAAACGAGTTTGTGAACATTTGCCAATGATAGATCTCACCCTTCTTTTGACTTCTGTGCCTGGTCCTGTAATAAGATCATTTATTAAGTGTCTACCAAATGCTAGTTAGCTATCATAAGCCCTCAAATATATATATGAGCTCCTTTGTGTTGATGATAAGTGGGAGAGGTGGTCATCGTGACAGAGTTTCACTTTAAACTAAAGAAATGGAATGCTAGCAAACTACAGAGGCAGGCTTCCAACCCTGACTTGACTCATGTTGAAATTACAATGTTCCTATCAAGGGAAAGAGAAAAGACACCTGTTTTTGAGAGGAAAGGGAAAAGGTATCTCTTCTCCAATGTCAATCTCAGTGTGAGAAATACAGAGATGTTTGCTCTCAGCTCTTGTGTCACCTTAACTGACACTTGTTCGATGGAGCAGTCTGTGCAGCTTTTTAACTGCATTTGCAATTGAGTCTCCTGCACTGAAAGACTGGTTTTCACACTTGTTACCACCCTCCTACATCCTGCCCTTCAGCATGCTGAACAGTTGAATTCAGGTCAAATGTATTTGTGCAGGCCTTCTCTGTGGTTGGGGAAGAGACATGGCCACCTCTTCTAATGCCCAAGCCTTGCTCAAACACCAGCTGCTCAGCAGTTCTTGGACACCTCTACCCTAGTAAAAGTCACATAAAATGGTTGCCGGCATTTATCTACCCATTTTCTTAAGTGCAAACTAGCTGAAAGTAAAGTTAATTCCATCATCTTCTCCCTTACTCCTGCTATTTGCCAAATAGTAAGCTCTTCAAGAATGGCATTTAATTCATTAAAAATTAATCAAGTCGGCTGTGTCTTAAATGTAAAGTGCAATTTTTTAACTTTCAGAAGATAGATTGTTTTAGGTTTCTATGTTACTGAAATTTTAAAAATTCCAAAGCCTATTTGCCAAGCCTTCATATCACAAAACCACAAAGTAGCTCGATTTCAAATATCACATAATCAACAAAGATAGACCAGTTCAGTATTTTGTTTTAGTTTGGTTTAGCTTTAGTGTTAAAAAGGGAAATTCTGAGGAAAAATATTTTCTAGCTAATGACCATGGAATTAGATGACACTAACTACCTTTGACAAATACAACCTATACTCTTTCCAAAATGCTAACTGGTTGAACACGTGGCTTGGGCAGGATAGGGAAAAGCTGGAGTAAG
Organism: Phodopus roborovskii; assembly: GCF_943737965.1. NCBI lineage: Eukaryota > Metazoa > Chordata > Mammalia > Rodentia > Cricetidae > Phodopus > Phodopus roborovskii. The sequence goes on from NW_026126409.1 coordinate 27,208,773, forward strand.
CAGAATACTTTGAACCTCATGATGTAGTTACTCTCAAAGGTCACTTAAATCATGTTCAATGACAGCTTCCCTTGGGAAAGTCATATCTCTATGTCCACCCAGATGAATATATAGTCCAAAGGGATATATTTTCCTCTGGGCATGATAGATAGATAGATAGATAGATAGATAGATAGATAGATAGATAGATAGATAGATAGGAAGATTATAGATATCAAGAACAGGGTACTATAAGAAGTAAGGGCTAGCTTAAATATTTAAAACTCAGGCTCCCTGAAGCTTCAACTTAACTAATTCCATATGCTGACCTCTGGGGACAAAGAGAACAAGGTAAAAGCAAACCTCCATGCTGTCTATTTGGGTGTGTGCAGGGAAAATTTTCCAGTTTACTAGAAAGAGAAAGTAAAATATAAAGAAACAGTGTCCAGGGAATCTAAAAAAAGGAATAATTCTCACAAAATGTTTAGGAAAGTGATTGATACAATGTGTCACAAAGAAAAGATATTCAGTTGTCTATTCTCATTATAGGCTTTAGGCTCTAGAAAGGGCATCTATTAATTAATCCCAGAAAAGGAATAAATGAGCTGAGTTGCCCAGGATGGAAGTCTGAGCAGAAGACCCCGGCATCATCCACAGCCTTCAGTAGCACATGAACACACCACTCCAAATGCCTGGTTTGCATCCAGAGGCAGGTCTGCCTAGCAAAGAAAAATATGATTGTAGCTCAAAGGAATCTTGGCAGAAACCAACTGTGTCTCAAATGTAATTCAACTCTACAATTTGCACGCTCACATGGTAAGCCTATAAGAGTTGAATGCTATGGATGGAGTAGTCCTCACCTTCACTTTCTCAGCTTCAAAATGAAGCCCTTTCCAAAGGAAACCAAATTTTACAAAGCTACAATGTTTCTGCAGGAGGTAGAACTTAGCAAGTCATATAAAGAATAATCCCTGCTAGTTTTGTCAACAGTTTCATTACTCTGGGAAATGAAAAACTATAGTTTTAGTGTACTTGGTATAAAAATATCTGCTTTTAAAGTTTTAAAGCATGATTCTCCAACATGATCAAGCTATAGCTTCTAAAATTACCCCCACATAACTCACATATAAGATGCATACTATATAATAATTTTCCTAGAAACACACAAAAACATGCATATATGTAAAAATATGTGTGTATACTCATATATATGTACACATAGTATGATGTACATGTACATTTGTGTATGCATATAAATAATAAAAATAACATAACTTGGTTATGATTAGGATAGCTAGTCTCGCGAAACTAGTATAACATAATTACATTCAAATTAAGCAAACTAGACACTTAAGTTTTTCATGATTAAAAAAATCATAAAAATTATATGGGTCTTTCCATGTACTGAGTGTACTACAACTTGAGCATCCATAGTCTAAAATCCTGAAATTCAAAATATTCTCAAGCACTGATGTGATGCTGCAAGTAGGGAAATTCATTTAATGAAGTTTATTTCATGCACAAAAAAATCACTGAAAATATTATATAAAATTGCCTTCACACTGTGTGAAAAAGTACATATATGAAACAGAAGTGCATTTAGTATGTTTGGAATTCCATCCCATCTCCAAGCTTTCCAATTATATAGAAGCAAGTATTTCAGGAGCTGAAAATTATCAAAATCCAAAACCCTTCTGTCTCATTTCAGACAAGGAATATTCAACCTGTATACATATCCAGTCTTTCAACCATCATTTGGCACAGTCATACAACAGACATGCTGTTATATTCTAGAAAACTACAGGGAGCAGCACCCAAGAGAGCAATAACATCTCATCCAACTGAAAGATAGTATTCCTGCCATGGACCAGTGAATGCAAATTATGGTCAAATGGTTTGTGTTTTGTAGACACCCTAGCCCATCACTCCCCTCACACCACTCTATTTTAAGGTTGGGGAGGTATGCCAAGAAGATAACTTGTCTGTGTAATTCAAAAGTTGCAAGGCTACAAACAGCATATCCAAAAACCAGATGTACTTTATATAGAAAGGTGACTCAATGGGTAAAAGAAGAATCTCCTTAGCCCTTCAAATCAAAGTCAATGATGCTCATTTGCCTATGTTCTTTCAAAAATCCCAACCCCCAATTCTAGAAGCCAATGAGTAGAGAACAGTGCTTTAGTTACCTCTGTTTTAAATACATGCCTTTCAACTCTATAAGCATGTTTACAAAATCCAGCCCCCTGAAGATACAAAACTGTACATTCTCCTACAATTGAAGCATCCTAAGAATTCATGCTTTGCATCTAGCTTGTTCTCCTCCAATACTGCAATTCTGGGTAGGGAGCTAGATGTAGCTCTAAAGACAGGAATGTAAATGACACATGAGCCCTGACTCTAGGCAAGGTTTAAAAAAAAAAAAAAACTGAGTCTCCTGTTTGTGTCTTTACCTACTCACATTCGCAAAAAGGCAAAGAATATCCCCTATGGCCAGATTAAGAGTAGGAGGAATGGATAAGATAACTTGCCAGGCACATGGCAGCCAGTTGCCACTCCAAGCCAATTCTAAGAAGGAATCAGTCTGAGCCCTTAGTCTCGCTGTCATCCTTCAAAAGCATGAGCACCTAAGAGAACAGCTGCATGGGGAAAATGTGAATTCTCCTCTAATCAGATGACTGACTTGGGTCACAAGACATGACCTAGATGACCTTTGAGAATTTCCTAGATAAACAGGTTCTAACCAATATACTCACTCCAGCCTTTCCCAGCCCCGCCCAAGCCATGTGCTCAACTCATCACCTTTTTCAAAAGAACACAAATTGTAATTGGCAATGATAGTCAGTGACCTCCCCTTCCCTAGTTATTAGATACAGAATAATGATTAGTATAATTCCTTCCGATTCAAAAGATACATGTGACACATAAATAGGAAATACATTCTAAAGAATTTGAAAATCAGAGTGGAAAATAGATGTTACTTGGGTTTTTTTTTAATCTGTGTTTTTTTAAACTACATTAAAAGTTTAGAAATCAGTAGATCCATCTTAAATTTAAAACTTCAACACCTACTGACAGTGAATGATTACATATCAAAATGCTTTATTCTTAGTTTTTTCCAGATGTTCCCTCAGTTACTCACTCTTGTTTTGCTTTCAGGGATTAGCAAATGTGTTGACTTCCAGATTCAGGGCCAGTACTGAACTTGTAGAAAAGAGAAAACTTCTGTCTGAGAAATGCCCCAACCACTGCCTTCCTTACCTTCACTCCTAGCCTCTGTCCCCTTTGACTTCCATAGCTTTGCATTGTGTTTCTTCTTAACGCATCTACCCCATCTCTGCCTTAGGATGCAATGGTTGATTAATACCTGCAATGTTGGCAGAGGTTTAGAGAGATCCTTCACATCTGTGTGCAATGCTGGATACTTGGACTAAGGCCAAATGCTTCTTGAACAACCTGGCACTGTCCTTCTGGAGATGGTGTGCTGAACCAGTTTATGTGGAAAGTCTAGTTAGCAATTTTTTTGTTTGGTTTCCAAGGACTCAGAGTGGCATAGAGAGACACACTTTAAACTATGTGCCCAGTCCACCTCTGCCTCCAAACAGCCCAATGCTTACTGCTGAGCTTAAATTGTCTAAGCTTAAAGAGGTTTAGGACAAAGTGTAGGTTTGTAGGTTTGGAGACTAAAAAGAGTATATTCAGTTTATTCAGATATGAGGCATACTGTGCACAATACAGTCTATACCTACTACATTAATTGAAATTTAAATTAGAGATTTACCTTTATAGCCAAAAAATACAAAAAAAAAAAAAAAACAAAAACAAAAACAAAATAACAAAGAACCTCTGACTTCCTTTGAAATCAAGTGGTTGGAATTTGTATATTTGTATGTAGATAGTAGATTATACATGTGAGAAGCTAAAAAAAAATGCAACCTCAGTATAGTGTTTTGTAGGCACTGAAATAAAGAATAACACTCTAGTCAGGCTATCTATGTTGACACTGTTGACTGTATATGTGTGTTTAAATTTCTGCAGCCTATCTTGTGGTTATAATTAAATGGTGTAAATCTGTTTATTTGCAAGCATATAGATGAATTTCTTTCTAACTCTTCCAGTTCTTTAGGAGTCTACAAGAACTGCTTCTAACTGCCCTTCCAACCACCTCTCAAGTCAAAATTTGATGCCTTTTGTTTCTTTATAGAGTATTCTCAAAATCCAAGCAATTTCAACTCACACATCCATTCCTATTTATAAGCTAGAATGTGTGGTATTTGTATGGCCAGTCTAATGGATGAAAGATTTATTCAGCTCACATTTTCAGAGTTTCAGCCCATCATTTTGGGTTGGGTCTATTGGAGCAGCAGCTTAGTTTGTGGCTGCAAAACTGTGTGTAGAGGGCTGCTCAAATCACCACCCAGAACCCCAACATAACAACAAATTATCCACGGCATGACCTTAGTGATTCACTTCTGCTGGACAGGCCCCACATCCTAAATGTTCAACAATCTCAGAAAATACTGGTAAATAACCATTCCAACCATGAGCTTGTGAGAGACATTTCAGATTCAAACTGTAACAAGCTATTAGTAGTCTATGTCTAGAATTTGTCCACTTCTTACAAGTATTACTCACTGTTATCCTCCATCTTTGGCTGCAATAATCCTTCTTATGCTCTTTGCCCAGCTGTGCTCTGTATACCTTTTTAAAAATATATTTTATGTATGTATGTGTGAGTACATCTATACATTCATGTACACACGTGTATACATGCGGGTGCAGATGAAGAACAACTTTGACTGCTGGTCTTCAGGTGCTGACCACTTTTTAAAGACAAAAAAACAGCTGGGTGTGGTAGCACAAGCCTTTAATCCCAGCACTCGGGAGACAGTGGCAAACATATCTCTTGGTTATAAATGGTTAATGATCACAGCCAATTCTTTTTAAAGGTAAAAAGGGGATTATGGTATAGATATGAATACTTTGTTTTGGAATGGATTTTCATTTATTGATACAATTTAAGGTCAATTTTGTGATATGTATATTTCTCCTCTTATTTAGGTATTGTGTTTATATAACTCATTTAAAAATGTAATGTATTTAGATAGTTACCTATAAAAATAAAAATTTATAGCTAGGTGAGTTAGGTTTTCTAGATATACAGAGATGTATTTGAGATAGATAGGCATTCTTCAAACCTTTCAAAGGCCTACAGAATATGGCATTTAAAATGGTTTAGGATTTTTCTTGACAATGAGACATAATTGTTCCTGGCAACACCACCTGCATCAGAAAGAAAGATGGACATTGAAGAAACTCGTTATAGAGTTTGCTTTCAATATGGCAAGACTAGCCATTTAAACAAGATACTGCTCTTGTCTGGACTGTTTGACTTTATGCTGTATAAACTGGACATGCAGGACCCACAGAAAAGTGACTGGTGATTCAAGATGGACATTGCTACAGAGTTCCTGCTTCATGGAAGAGTCTCCCAGACAGTCTGCAGGACACAGAGAAAACTGACTGACAAACTGCCAATATAAGAAGACAGTTTAAAGTTTCCTGCTTTGCTGAAGAGTCTGCTAGACACGCTATGGCCTATGGGATGAAGATGGAAGATTACAAAGAACTTTGGGTGACCAGGCAATGAGATGTCTCTGTCATCTCTAGAGTTTATATACTATCCTTCTATGGTCTTTGAAGGAATTGAAGACAGATAGTTATGGTTATAATTTTCCTTAGTTAAGCTTAAAGATAAGTGACATATAGGACTTTAGACTCACAAATATAGGATAGATGATAAAACAGTTTCTTTTAATCTTGCTAAATGTTAATGGACTAAATATTGTTAACTGTGATTCTTATTGGATAACTGTTGTGTTATATATTTTACTATGATAAAGTTAAAACCCTTCTTTTTATTTAGACAGAAAAGAGGAGATGATGGGAGATGTCATTCTGTAAATGTTTCTCATGCTGGTTAATGAATAAAGCACTGTTGGCCAATAGGAAAGGAGATAGGAGGGACTAGGAGACAAGGAGGAAAGAGGAAGTAGTAAGGAGGAGTCAGGATGGAGAGCCTGGAGAGAACAGAACTGCCATCCCTCCGCCCTCAGTAAGATCACGTGGAAATACATAGAAATGGGTTAATAATTAAGACAGAGCTAGCCGATAAGAAACTAGCACCTGGCCAATAGCATTGTATCAAATACAAAGTTTCAATGTACATTATTTGGGACTGGCTCAGCGGTGGGACAAGACTGGGCGGCAGGTGGAAAAACCGTACTCTTTACAGCCAGGCATGGAAAATCCCCCTTCAAGTTATTGGTCAGGGCCATCTAAAAGATTCCAAAATAATATAGGTTATTGCTACTACCATTGTATGTCCCACAGGAATTGGAGTTAAGTCCCTATTGCTTAGAACACAACACACTTTGAACACAATATTTGGAGGGATTAAGCTTGAACTGACCTGGAAGCCTCCTCTATGATGTCTACTCCTTTGCAAGCTATCAAGGGAGAAAATTAATTAATAGACCTACACAAATATAAAGCCTATGTTTCACAACAGTGACCATTCCAGCAAGATACTGCCAATGGTCCAATAATTGTACTAAAGGCCCAGCTACAATTATTGCTCACTGCTATAAACCTAGTCAACTACACATGGCTGGTGAGGTCATAGATTCTTGAAGAGAACCTACTCCTGCCACTTTCTCCAACCAGTATAATTCCTAACTGGATGCTTAATGACTCTTGTTATAGCCATTGACACATGCAGCTCTCATGCTTCATCAAGGAAGCTTCTAGCAGCCAATGGGGACCATAATAGAAATCCTCAAGTAGTCAAAATTATGAAAACAATTCACTGTAGGATCTCCAACCCAAATTAATACATATACAACATAACCCTATTCTTGAGGCTCAAGGAAATGGAGAAGAAGAGGCCAAAAGATTGTAACAGCCAGAGGACTAGCACATCTCCCAGGAGATGAGTGTCATCTAGGTGTAGATGAGGGAGGGAAGCTACACCCAGAGACACTAACAATATGGCTGCAAGACCAACAGAATGATGAAACCCCAACCATAAAATTACTTTTTGTTGTTTCTTTATAACTCTAATTTTGCTACTCTTATGCTACTTGTTCTGTAAAGCTTTATTCATCCATATGACTCAAGTAGGTGGATATTCACTAATATTTGCCATTTGTGTATGTATACCAATATATTACTCCCTTTCTCACATTATCACTGTGCTACATAATACAGGGCCAAATGGTCATTTCCCAAATTCACCAAAATTCATCATAAATTGATCCTAAATTACAACTTGTTTTGTATCTGAGGTTATGGTAGATTACAAAGGTCTTGGTATATTCTCCTAAAATATTTCTCCCCTGTTCATCCTTCCAAATTTTGTGTGGACTTTACTTATACTACAATTTTCTTTGCAGTGTCGTGTGGCCCTTCCTATGTAACTACTTGGGATTCTATTCATCTCAGTTACAGTGTTTATATCATATAATAATTTCCCATCTGGCTGGGCTCTTGACAGGATCAGTGCATGGCTCTTCTCTTTGCCAATATGCACAAAGAACTGAGAATTGGACCTGTCTCTAACTAGCACTATAAATTTTCTTAATGAATAGACAAATGAATGAATGTCTCCCTGGACAGAGTACTTGGCACTGCTGACCTACTGAGCATGTCTCTCTTGGGTGAAATTATCTTCCGTGTATTATAAAAATGTAGCTTTATCTTGGTTAAATCACCCAACAGAATCTCATTAAGAATTTTTGGAGTTAAACCACTTTTTAAAATAAGGTGGATCAGGCTTGGATACAGCCAAATAGTAAAGTCTGGGATCACACACACACACACACACACACACACAAATTTACACAATTATGAATAATCTAGATGGGAGGAAAATATATCTATATCCTAGTAGAGTGATAGAGTGATAGAGATAAATGATAGATAGATACATAGATAAATACACAGATACATATATATATATGCATATAGATATAGATACAAATTTAATGGCTGGCCTTCTATGCTTTAGGAAAATACTTTCTTAAAGCTAGTAATAAGGAATTAAAATCCCTGAAGTTTGGTTTAAAAGGGTTCTAGTGACCTTTCATTTTGAGCCATTGACATGTGGGCAAACCTTTAGAGGCCAACTCATTCAGCAAAGAATATTTATATTTTAAGCCAAAATTTCCTCATGCTTCAGATCTTGAGAACATTGTATAGTAGCATATTCTGACATCCTACTAGAGCAGCACTCTATGGCTGTGAGTCCTACAGAGTGAAGTAACATGGAAGGTGCTACAGAAACCTGTCCAAAGAGGATGGGTCCAACTACCGTCTTCATGTTAGATATTCAAGTGGGCATATAGGAAACTGATGGCCTTACTGAATGACCTCTTAGGAGCCTGACTGAGGTAGTTAGTTAGAAAAGTAGTCTCTGAGCTCTAGTACTCCACTTTGTATTTCCAACTGGAAGCTTGCATTCATTTTCAAATCAATATGGCTTCTTAAATAGCTGAAACTATAGCATTATTTAGCACATATATGATGCTCTGCTGTGTTTGTTGAAAGTTAAGGTATTTATAGATGCTATGTTTTATTCTAAATGCAGATATTAATTTTGTTAGGTTATGGAACTGCCTATTCTATTTGTACCATGGCCTATTACTAACACTGTAGTTCTCTCCCTCTCCTTCTCCCTCTCTCTCTCTCTCCCTGTGCATACATGCATGTGTGTGCATATGTGTCTGTATGTGTATGTGTAAGAGACACAAATAAAGACATTCACATATTCATAGCCTGCTATAACCAAGTGGTGAAAACTCAGCACTTCAAACAGTGACTTCTCTTCAATTCTGGAAACTAGAAATTGAAGTTTAAAATCAAGTTGATAACAGAATCATGAACCCCAAGGTTAGAGAAAAATCTTTTTTATTATCTTCCCTTATTCTTGATCATTGACTGACAATCATTTCCTGGTATTCCTAGCCTCACAGCTTTATTAATTCAATCTCTGCTTCTGTCATCATACATTTCCATTGTTTATTTATCTCTATGTCCAAATCCCTCTGTTTTTATAAATACGAAAGTCACACTAGATAACCATCTACCCCAATATGATTCACATCCCCAATGCCTAGTTGGCTCCAGAAAAGGTTACATATGAGGCAAGGCATTATCATGTAGGACTTTTACATATCCCATAACTATGTATGTGGTTTGTATGTGTGGGTATCTGTGTGTAAGACACATTATATCACACATAACAAAGAATATTATCTTTACAATTTCATAGTGTCTCTGACACTTATTACCAAGGATTTGACTTTACTCTGTTTCTACATAAGATGGACAAAGTCAGATCCAAATGAGCTTGTGAATTGACATGTTCTTTGTGGTACAAGCTGTGCAGGCCTTTCCTCATGCCTTACCTATTCACAGGAAACTGCTCATATTGGCATTCATAGAGCAATACTACTTGTTATTCTGAGTAATGTATTCTTCATGACCTGACATTTCTTTATCATTTATACCTAAGACACGCCCTCTCCCTCATGAGCTAAACATATTTTCTTCCAGGTTATTTCACAAAGCTGGTCTGAGCTAATTTTATTACTATTTTGATGGCAGGAGTCTAGAAGAGTGGCCTTTCTGAAAGCCCGGCTTTTACTGACTTCCCTGAGTTCATAAATATTAATAATGTGTTCCTATGGCTCTCCGTGCTAAAACATTGTGGTGGAGCTTATACAAGAAAAGCATTTTAGAATTTCATGTGAGTCTGGAGTGGCAAGAAAATGGGACAGTGACATTTGGGGAAGCACCAGATCTAAATGTGAATGCTGAACATTACTTCCCATGGAAAAGGAACGGCCCCTCTTTGGATGTGCACACTGTCAGGTGCTCAACACTGTTTTTTGTTTGTTTGTGTGTTTGTTTGTTTGTTTGTTTCCACTGGGCATTTTATTCTTTACAGTTATTTTCTTCTTAAAAAAAAAAACAGTTACAAGAAAGAAAAGGAAGAAAACCACTGTGAATGGGAGAGTTGGGGTTTGGGGCAGACACGCACAGAGCTTTCTTCAATCTTTTGATGAAAATTCCAGAAAGACATGAGTACTGCTTTTGAAAAGACTCTGTGTGACCAGCTATCATTCTTAAGAAATGAATCAACTCTTCCTAGTACCATCTCATAAAAAATTTAGTCAGCTATAAATGTTTAAGGCTGTTGCAGCTGAGATCATTTGCCTCGTGGGGGGAAAAACGGGAGGCTGTTTTGTGTTAAGCCTGTTTCCTCTTCTATTCTTTTCTACTTTAGCTTATGCAAACTCCACAAACTAACTATGCCACTAAAGCATTTAAATAAGCAGACCAAATTCCACATACACAAGTGAAGAGAGGCAAAGTTACAGGCTTTTGTTTAAAGAAAAGGAATATAGCACACTGTTAATTTTGATTTTATGAAAATCCATCCCATTTTAGAACATTCATTTTATTTGCAGTAGACAATACCCCTTTTTTGTCCCCTTCTAATAGGATGCATTAAATAAGATTTCAGCTGCCCTTGTGTAACTAGCAAGTAAAGAATTATTTTGGTTGGCCCTTGTGGCAGAGTTAACAGTAAAATTCAGTTGTGTATTATCTAATTCCCTTAGGAATGATGGATGATGAAGCTAACATGTTGAAAATCAAGGCAATAATCCTAGATGTTACTCTGAGGGATATTTTTAAAATAATTTGTAATAATTTAAAGCTGGAGTTACTTGGGAGGAATGGGTGATAGTGGGACATAAGATAGACGATGATTTCAGAAAGCACTGCAGAGGTTCCATGTTAAGCTGTAGCAGCAGACCTGGATGGGTGAAAAGAGAGAGATTCCAATGGACTGAAGGTGAGAAAGGGAGAGCCAGGGGTGGGCTCAAGGATTTCACTTTAGCATCTTGAAGATTACTTTCTCTCTGCAAACCTGGGAGTATCAGAGAAGGAGTGAATTTGGGGGGAATCTTCAGCATTTTTTTTTCTACTGTTTACTTTTCTTTAACTCTCCAGTTTTCGCTACTATTTCTAGAACCTTCTAGGCATGCCCCTACCTCTGGGCTTTGCCATTTACTCTTTCTACCAAGAAGTCTCTTGCCTATGCTATTCACTTAAAACCTGTTCTAAACTCCATCAAAACTCTGCTCAGCAGTCTTTTTCTCAGAGGGAACTTTAGCTTCTATTGACATTCCCTGTCTCTTTTCATTGCCTTTAAAAGTATCCACAATATATATAAATCATACATTGAACTTGCTTAATATCTAAATTTCCTTACAAGACTTCCTCCTTACTAACTGAATTCCCTGCCTGCTGTCCTGGTTAGTTTTGTTTTGTTTTTTCTTTTTATGTTGTTGTTGGGTTTTGTTTTATCTTTTTTTTTTTTTTTTTTTTTTTTTTTTTTTTGTGTGTGTGTGTGTGTGAACTTGACACAAGCCAGAGTCATTTGGAAAGACAGAATCTCAATTAAGAAAATGTTTCTATTGGATTGGTCTGTAGGCAAATCTGTGGGGCATTTTCATTAATTGGTGTGAGAGAGCCCAGCCCACTCTAGGTGACGCTACCATTTCTTAGGTGGTACTAGACTGTATAAAACAGCAAGCTGAACAAGCCATGAGGAACAAGCCAGCCATGACATTCCTCCATGGTTTCAACTTCAGCTCCTGCCTTCAGATTTCTGTTTTGAGTTCTGACCTCTCTCAGAAATGGACTATAATCTCCTTCAAGGCGATATAAAAACCCTCTCCTCTTTAAGTTGCTTTTGCTAATACTCTTTGTCATAGCAATAGAAACCAAACAACACAGATACCAGTTTTACCAATGTTGTTTCTTTAATAACATATTTCCACTCGGGTATAGAATGATAGTATTTTATAAAGTCTGTGTAAATACTGAGGGTTCATAAACAAGGCAAAAATATGATGTAAAACAAGTAGTTATAGATAACTGATTTAAGATATTTCTTGTTTAAAAAACATGGGTTCTATAGAAAAGGTTGTATTGCTGATCCTTAACACTGGATTAGGTTCTCCTTTTCCTAAAATACTCTCAATCTTCTCATATTGCATTAATTCAGATTTCTGTGACTGCAGTAACATGTCTATGACAATCAGATTATAAAGAGGAGATGTTTATTTTTCTTACAACTTTGTCGTTACATGATTGGCCTAATTGCTATGAACTTCTGGTGGCATTGTACATGAGGATAGAAATGCACATTCATTCATGGTGGCCAGAGAAAACTAACCCTAACCTTAACCACAAAAAAGAACTAATGTCCCATAGATACTGTCAAAGGCAGTTCTGTAATACCCTAAAGATTCTGACTAGGTCTTATGTTTCAAAGGCTTCCATTACTTTCTAGTTATGCCCAGGCTGGGAACCAAGCCTTTAACATTCAGATCCTTGAGAAATTTTGTAGTTCCAAATATAAATTTATTAATATATATATGCATTTATATATGTGTGTGTATATATTTATGTATTGCATATGTGTGTATAACTATTTATATTTAATGGAAAATAACTTTCCAGAAGGGCAAGGTCTGCTTTGAACATCTTTCCCAGTACCTAGCAGAATCAAGAATCAATTAAGGTTTGTTAAAAGCCTGGCCCTTGAATTCAAGCAACGAATTGTTATGTACCAACTTTTATATTGTATTGTTTTTTCCCTTATACTATTATCAATATTCTTTAAAAATCACAGATACTTATGGGTTTGCATGGTTGCTATTTAAAGTACATTTTTTTAAAACATAGTCTGTTGCCTTTTCATTTTACTTACATTAACATTCAGATATTCAGTACGGTCTATGCTTTACCAAAACTTTTTTTTTTCCTCATTAATTTCCATAAATATCTAAAACTTTTCCCTTATGGTAATATGAATGTAAGTTTGGAGAATTTCTTCCCATCACAATACTATTAAAATACCCCATAATTCTTCTTATATCACAATATCATAAAAATAACCCATAATTCTTCTTATAATTTTATATTGAATTTGAATTATTAATCCATCTGTGTCTTGTATGCCTTGTAAGATGAGACTTTCTAATTTTATTGATCAACTGATTTGAATCACATTTTTCAAATTTTTAAATACATAAATATACACATGGTTGTGAACACAATAGTGTTCCATCCCTAGATAACATGAAATCCAGTCATTAATAATGCCACCCAAATGGGTCTTCACATAGATCAGTGATATTGAAAAAGTTTTGTCCTTGGAGCGACCCACTTCTGGCACATGAAAAATGAAGCTCTATGACTTCAAATACTCCCTATACTAAACAGAAACTATTTCTAGAGACAAATAGTCTCACTTATAGAAAGAGTTAGATTTCTTCTGGGCAACTGCTTATCTTTTATTCTAGGAAAATTGAACTAACTCAGCTTTTCTCTCAGAATCAGTGTAGTTGCAATCAGGATGTCAAACTATTTTGGTGATAATCCCAAGATCTCTCTTCACTTTAAAAATCTCACATTCCATTTGTCTTAATTTCATTTATTTACTAGGTATTCAGAGAAACTGCCTTAAACATATTTTAGAAAATGTGGGGCATCAATAAAACAAACTCCCAGAGAGTAAAATGATTTTTTTTCTGACCATTTTCCTTCGGTGACCAGAGGCAAGTGTTAGCAAACACCAAGCTTTCCAGACATAGTTGTACTCAGCAAAAACCCATTTATGTGCAATAGATATTTAGAGAGGAAAGCCATGCTGTATGTAATCTCATAAAGTCAGAGATCATTCTCCAATGGTAAATGCAGTCCTACTCTGTCCCATAGCAATATGTTCTCTTTCCAAATTGCACTTTCATTTGTAGTTGTCAAAGCCAGGAAAACTGTGAGCACATATGATATTGCTTCTGAAGGAGGAAAATGCAATGTGCTTATCTCCAACAGGACCATCTTGCCAAGGAGCAAAAATGGGAGGAAGGACTTTGTTTTCACATTAAACTCTGAATCTTCCTTCCTTCCCTTCTTCCTTCCTTCCTTCCTTCCTTTTTTCTTTCTTTCTTTCTTTCTTTCTTTCTTTCTTTCTTTCTTTCTTTCTTTTGTCCACAGCATCCTAACTCCATTTCTGGAGTTAGGTCTTAAGGAGTCTGGTCTTAAGGAAGTCACTGACAGCAGATGACTTGAACATCACCATTGACATGTGTCTCCTTGTAAAAATAAGTATATGTATGAATAAATAGACAGTGCTCCTTCATGAAATGAAAATATTACTGTCAAAACTGAAAGCCCACACTAAATGTCCCATGTCTTCCTAATATGAAAACCTAGAAACATACTAACAAGTTTTGAAATAACCTCATTCTACACCACAATGTTTTATGAAATAGGCAACACATAAAAAACCTATCAGAATCATTATGTAAAATGAGAAAAGATCATTTTACAATAAAAAGAATGATTTAAAAAAAACAATTAAAAAAAGTTAATCAGGGGATATTGGTGGAAAATTATATTGAGTGTATACATCTAACTATAACATTATTTATAACTTAGAGATCAACCCTAAATCCATGACTTATAAAAGAGTGTGAGAAACTGAAATGAATGTGTAACACACAGCATAACAGCGCAGTGATTTGCTTACCTATGGACAGGAAGGACTTCATCTCCCAGCTTGCATGGATGCACAATTGCATTCTTCCTATTTGTCACCCTGTTCATATTACTCTGAAGAAATGTTCCCTAAAAACTAATGATAGTCAAAGAAAAGGTGAAAATAAAACATGATGTGACAAAAGGAAACTTCTGTGATCAATGATTATCATACACAGATCACTTAAGGAGTGTGTGCTGGCTAGTTTTATGTCAACCTGACACAAGCTAAAGTTATCTGAAAGGAGGGTGCCTCCATTGAGAATACATTTCCAGCTGTGAAGCATTTTCTTACTTTGTGATCAATAAAGGAGGGCCCACCCTGTGGTAGGTAATGCCATCCCTGGGCTAGTGGTCCTAGATTTTATAAGGAAGCAGGTTGAGCAACCCATGGGGAGCAAGTCACTAAGTAGCACTCCTCCATGGCCTCTACATCAGCTCCTCTCTCCAGGTTCCTGCCATGTTTGAGGTTGATGATGAACAGAAAGATGAAAATGAAGTATAAGCCAAATAAACCCTTTCCTCCCCATCTTGCTTTTTGGTCTTGGTATAGAAACCTGAACTAGGACAGAATCTAAAAGAGTAAATGTTTTGTGCCTTATATTAAATTTTAAGAGTTTTAAAAAAGAAAAACAGGATTGGAGATTAAGAGAGGGTAGAGAAATCGCCCTCTTAATTCAAAAACTTAGAAATAGTATTTCTACCTATATATTTTACAACCTGAAAGTTTATTCGTGTTTTTGGTTATAGAAGAATATAATATTTTTTCTAAGCATTCTGAATGTCTCATTATAATATTCTATCTGAAAGTAGTAACATTAATCTATAACACCAGAAGGCTAAAACAGGACACAAGACTGGTGTATATAGCAAGGCTCCATTTTGAAATGTATAAACAGAAAGGGGGGAAGAGAATAAATTAAAAGAGACAGAAACCTGTATGAAAAGATGCTAAATTGAGAAGAGTATTGATTTGGAACCCTGAAATCAGTCAAATTAAAATAAGTAGAATGAACAGAAGATTTCAGTGAACCACCCTGAAAGTGACCCTCGCTTACCCTTCTCAATGGAGCCTTAAAATCATGAAATCCCATATTCTCATGGATCCTGATACCCAAACTCCTTAAGAACCAATGTGTCTGCTCCTGACTCCTCATGACTAGATGCTGTCTGAGCACTGCTCTCTACTGAGGTGTTTCCTCACTCTTCTTTACCCTGTCCTGAGGCAGCCAGACGTCTATACAGTGGAAAGAGTCAGGGCATCAACTTCCCTCTCCTTGCTCCAAGTCAGAACTTTCAAAGACAGAGCACCTCTTAGGACCCTACTGCCAGATCTACCTCCTCCTCTCTGGACATGCTTTGCTCTCTTTTTATGCAGTGCTGTCCTCACTAACACTCCCAAATAGTATCCAACTTTCCACTTAGTATTTGCCTCTCAAATACTGTGCCACACAACTTGATCCAATATACTAGTAGAGTTTCATAAAATTATGTGTGTGTGTTTGTGTGTGTGTATGTTATTTGTTCCACATATCTCATGCTAGATATACTACACCAAAATATTTTGAAGATGATATACTTTTCATACTTCCTAAGTTATATGCCAAAAAAGGTACCCTATAACAAGAAGATAATCTGTTATCACCTGAACTGTTATAATTTCTACATACATTTTTAAATGCTAAGAAGATAATCTACTGTTGCCTGAACCACTATAATTTCTAACTGCACTTTTAAATACTCATTCTTACAATCAAATGCAAGTGCAGCTCTCACCCCTCATTAAGAAACTTCTTTTTGGAGACCCACAACTGATTGAGATGCAGAGAATGAGTGACTATAGCTGCCCATCTCCAACTGATACATCTAAAACAACACCTTAGACTTGGGGAAACTTGTAGAAGTCATAATGAAAAGACTAGATGGGCCAGAGGACCAGCATATCTGCTGCACCCTTGAAATCTCAACGATAATGGCTGCCTAAAGAAGTCCTGATAATTATTAGTTGACATGCCAACAACCTGGAAAGGGTAAATTTCTTAAAGTTCTACCTCTAGGGAAAGAGTTAAAAGAAATCACTAGCTAAGGAAAAGAAGGGAGACCAGTGATTTCTAGGGAAGAGAACCCTCGTAATTTATCCAATCCCAGTGGTAAACCCTAAACACATTGTAGTGGCTTGAATCAGAAAGGCACCCATGGGTTCATGTATTTGACTACTTGGTGCCACAGTTGCAAGAGAAGAATTAGGAGGCATAGTCTTACTGGAGGAGGTGTGTCACTGCAAGATGAACTTTGAGGTTTCGAAGCCCAGGTAGCTCTCTTTCTCTGCCCTGGAGTTTTTGTCTTAAGATGTGAGCTCTCAGCTAATGCTCCAGCATCATGCCTGCCTGACTGTTGCCATGTTCTCTGCCATAGTTGGCTACTAACCCTCTGAAACTGTAAGCCCCCAATAAATGTTTTCTTTTATAATCCATTAGTCAAGGTGTTTTGTCACAGCAACAGAAAAGTAACTAAGACAGAAATTGGTAACAGGAAGTGGGCTGTTGATGTGACAGCCCTGACCATGCTGTTTTCTTGAGGGAATATGGAAGACTTTGGAACTTTGGATTAGGAAAGCAGTTGAATACTATGGATTGGTCTTCATGGGCTCTTGTCATAGGAGCTTAGAAGACAGTAGTTCTGGGAGCAAGGGGACAAGGGAGTCCTGCCTCATAAACTTCCAGAGAGAACTAGACTGGCAACTGGGCTAGAGAACATCCCTGTGATATTTTAGCAAGGAATGTGACTGATGTCTATCCTTGTCGTAAAAATTTGCCTGAAGCAAAAAATGGAAAGTAAAAGGACTAATTTCCTTGTCAGAGGAGATTTCATGACAGCCTAACATTGACTCTGTCACGTAGCTATTAGTGATCACTCTACTGCAGGTCTACAGTTGAAAAGAGCAAGCAGGGCAAAGAGAAATACAAAATGTAGTTGGAGGAGAAAATGGACAGTAGGAAATTTAATGTTAGAGCTGAGGTTTGTGCTGAAAGAGATAAGGAAAAGCCTGACTCAAATGGAATGAAGGGATGTTGCTGACGGGGCAAGACCCTGTCCAGCTAAGCTTCCAATTTATAACAAGGAAAAGTTAAACAACAAAGAAAAACTCATGCAAAGCAATTCAAATAGGAGACTAACAACACAAAAGGAACACAGTAGCATCTCTGGAGGCTCTTTGTCTCATGATGTTTAATCAGAGTTTTGTTTGTTTGTTTGTTAACATTACAGGAGATATATATATATATATATATATATATATATATATATATATATTTCCAGTTTTTTGTTTGTATGGGATCCCTGTGAGTATTAAAAAAATGTATGTTTTTGCATCTATATGTGTTTCTTATACTCCTTTTCCTATTTGTTTTCTCCTGTTCTGGTTTGGTTGTTTTTTTATTTACTATTATTTTTTAGATACCCATTTGTTTTTTAAGGTGAGACAGAAACGGTAGGATCTCAGAGATGTCAGTGCAGAGGAAACTGTATCACAATATATTGTATGGGGAAAAAAACCTATTTTCAATAGAAGAAAAGTATAAAGTTTGTTTCAATCAAAAAATCATCAAGTACTGGGCCAAACAGGATGCTTAATTTGGCAGCATCAGTCATACAGTTGTGGCTTTAGAGTCACAAAAGATACAGAAAAGGGATTGTAAAATCTTCCTCCTTGGTTGAAAAAAAAAAAAAAAAAAACTCTGTAGCCAGGCAAGTGGCGTGTGGCAAGGCTGTCCTTGCATAAGGTTCTGAGTGGCTATTGCCTGAAGTTATGGAAAGGAATTCTGTGTTGCACTGGAGACTCCAGGATAGTGGAGGTACCAGAGCTGTGGGATTTCTGCCAGAGACAGCTGTACACAGGGAGTGTAACCAGCCAGAGAGAGAGAGAGAGAGAGAGAGAGAGAGAGAGAGAGAGGTACCACTGTCAGCAAAGCTGGAAAGGCAGAGTCCCGTAACATAAAGTTACAAGACTTGATGTTTTTCCTGGTGAATTTTGGTCTTGCTTTTGTGCACCCTTTCCACACTGTGGCCCCGTTCTTCCCTTTTAGAACGGTGATATAGATTCTATGCCACTGTATGTTGAAAGTATGTAATTCAATCTTAGACTTTTACAGGGGTTATAGTTAAGATAGTCCCTTGGGTCTCAAAAGAAAACTTACATCAAAAGTCTATGCTGAGACCAAAAGACTATGATGGTATTTTCCGGTGGACTAATAGTATTTTGCGTTATAATGTGGCCACAAGCCAATAGGAGTAAGGAAATGGAATGCCATGGTTTGAGTGAGAACGACTTGTATAGGCTCATATGTTTAAAGAGTTGGCCCCCAGTTGGTGAAATTGTTTGGGAAGGATTAACATGTGTGGCTATGTTGAAGGAGATGTCAATGTGGATGAGGTTTGAGGGTTCAAAAGTTGGGACTATTCCTACTTCTTTCTCTCTCTCTCTCTCTCTCTCTCTCTCAGTTTTTCCATTGCAGTGTATGGATCAGCTGATAAGCATATTTGTTATTTTTTATTTAAATTAGAATATTATTTTATATATCAATCCCAGTTCCCTCTCCCACCCTCCCATGTTCCCCACCAACTCCCATCCCATCCCTCTTCTGCTCCATACAAAGTGTAAGGCCTTACATGGGGGATCAACAATAGTGGAGAGGCTACCTTAAAGGCCCTTCCCCAATAATGAGATTGATGACTACCTTAAATGCATCCTAGAGCCTTTATCCAGTAGCTGACAGAAGCAGAAGAAGACACCCACAGCTGAGCACTAAGCCGAACTCCTGGAATCCAATTGTAGAGATGAAGGAGTGATGAGCAACAGATTCAAGACCATGCTAGGGAAACCCACAGAGATGGCTGACCCAAACAAGGGGGAGCTCATGGACCCCAGACTGACGGCTCAGGAACCAGGCTCTCTCTCTCTCTCTCTCTCTCTCTCTCTCTCTCTCTCTCTCTCTCTCTGTGTGTGTGTGTGTGTGTGTGTGTGTGTGTGTGTGTGTGTGTGTGTGTGTGTGTGTGTGTGTGTGTGTGTGTGTGTGTGTGTGTTGGTCTCAAGATGTGAGCTCGCAGCCATTACACCAGCGCCATGCCTGCCTGTCTGCTGCCATGCTCCTTGCTGATGGTCAAGGACTAACCCTCTAAAATTTTAAGCTCCAGTAAATGTTTTCTTTTTATAAGTTGTCTTGGTCATGGTGTTTTGTCACAGCAATAAAGACGTAATGAAGACACACATGTACATACAAGCAACAACATTAAATAGACTCAGTAAGGGCGTGTGTGTGTGAAAAATGTATATAAGTGTGAGTGTATATCACAATAAATAATAATAAGTAAAGAAGATATAGTGAATTTGAGTGACAGTTGGAGGTGGCACAGAAGGGAACATACACATACCCTAATACTTCACAGGTAGTGGTTTCGTTTGGTTCCTTTCATCCAATATTTGATATTTTATAGACTAGACATCTATTAGTAGGTAAAATGTAACCCTAATACTTCACAGGTAGTGGTTTCGTTTGGTTCCTTTCATCCAATATTTGATATTTTATAGACTAGACATCTATTAGTAGGTAAAATGTAACTTTTAATTTTTAACAGATTTTATTTTTAAGGCAAATCACCAACTAGAAGTCATTAGAAAAGGAATTTAGGTTATACATATTTAACATCCTGTTGCCCATGGTGAAGTGGGACAGAGATAACATTAAAGATCAAAATGGGCAGCACTCCCCAAAGCTTGTTTCAGACTCTGTCGCCATTATGTTTACAATAAAGGAGATGAAGTTGGGGTGCCCATTAGGATTTCTGCTGTGACATTAGTGCCTCTTCTTCTCATACCTCATCTCTCCCCCTACCTCTGCTCTCTCCTCCCCTCCCCTCCTCCCTGAGCCAGAGTCTTATACATGCCAGGCTGGTCTTGAACTCACCATGTAACCAAGGATGGCCAGGATGATCAGAATCCAAGAATTAGAGATGTATAACCCCAATTCCTTATTTATGGGGTGCTGTGGATAATGTCCAATGCTTTGTGCATCCTTAGCAAATAATCTAACAACTAAACTACACATTCCTTTTTATTTTTTTAAAAATATAAGTTGCAACAATAATATTGACCACTTGGCCAGTAAAACATTTTCCAAACTCCTCTGTCATGGAATTCTTTTCATCTCACTGTAATAAACATATGAAACCAATGTCATATTCTAAAGCCTAAGGCAAAAACAATTTAAATTAGAATTTTTTAAAATAAACTTATATAGGCCAACAGTTATAAAAAATAAAATAAGCACTTTTTCCTTTGGCTGTTTGTATTCCAATGAGTTTTTTATTTTCAATCTCCCTTTAATATAAAGAGAATGGCTTCAGAGTAGAAATAAAGAGAAAAGGAGCTCCTTGCATTGGAACTATGAGTCTGTGTGCCAAAAGTCAATTTGCTGTGCCTGAGAAAGTGCTGAGACCTCAAACCTTGAAAACAAAATTTTTAAACAGGAATGCTGACAGTATCTCTCTACAAAAAATATGACTCTGTGAGTTGCATGAGTACAGTGTGCTACATTCACTACCAGACATTCTGTCCAATGCCAAGGCAGGCATATAGCCCAAAGCTTACCCTCCTTCTGTGAGTGCTCTCATACTTTAGCCAAGGTATAGCCTCAGTATCAAAGAAAGAGCTAAATTCAATCATGGGCACTGCCAGTAAGCATAACCTTAACATTACTGTTAGACTACAGTTCCTCCAAATGTGGAAAGGATTTCTAGCCAGGCCATGGCCTGGGAAAAACACTTCAAACCATGGACATTGGGTAAAGCCTTCAAGTTAAAAGTATATTTTACATTTTGAAATGCTTGGGGGTAGGGCAAATCAAAGAAATGTATTTTTGTGGTATTTGATTACTGAAAAAAAGTATTTCAGTGTTCATAAATAACATTACTAGAACACTGTTATATCTGCTGGCTTATCTGTGATCTATCACTACTCTCATACTACAGTGGTGGTATTAAGTAGTTACAAGAGACCATAAAAGAATAGATGCTATGTTGTGGTCCTTATAGAAGTTTGGCATTCTCAGACCTAGAGAAGAGCTTACTGAACCATTTTGTTTCTTGACCCCTTTTAAAAGCTCAAGAATTGTTAATGTGACTTCAGGTGCATGAATATACCAAATAGGTACATAAAGCAAACATTTGCTAGTAATATATCATAAAGAAATGTATTTTAAAGCAATTCTCCCATAAGAACACAATTTTACTACCATTAAAAATTAAAGTAAGCCTGCATGTTAGTAGGAAAGATGTGTGTATTTGCTTTTACCAAAAGAATGACATTATGTCTTGATTCTGACTGTGTTTGTCAGAGCATTTCCATATTTTGACTTTATAAACATCAATGCAGAAAACACTATTTCACATGTTTAGGGCCACTTCAGAAACTGTTGGAAATTCTGAAGCCTAATCTGAAGCCAAAATGCATTTAAATATTATTTTTTTTTAATGAAACTCGAGTAAGATACTCCAACGGTGGTTTGTGAAATGAAAACTCTGTGCTGGGCATAGTCTGACACATTTGTAATCCCAGCAGTGGGAAGGAGGTGGTAGCAGAAGATCAGGTACTCAAGGCCAGGTTCATTTCTGTAATACTTCAGGTACCAGTAAAATACTGAATGCTGCCCTTACTTTCCGTGACAACATGCACAACACTAAGTATGCCTATTGTGTGGTGTAACAAAAGCTACAGTGAAGTCACATGATACAACAACACTGAACACTGCCAGAAACACTTCCTGTGTTTGGCTTTGCATTTGATTTGATTTTGAATTTTTTTTTTTTTTTTTTTTTACTATTTAACTCTGGTTTCAACAAGAGTTCATTGTAGTGTGTGTGTGTGTGTGTGTGTGTGTGTGTGTGTGTGTGTGTCTGTGTCTGTGTGTGTGTATATACATTGGGTGGAGGGGGGGGGGTCAGTCGGGCAACTTACAAGAGTCTGTTCTCTCCATCATTTTAGTCCTAGGGTTTACATTTACATCTTCAAGATTAACATCAAGGCCCTTTGCCCATGGAGACATCTTTCTGGCCCCTGGTTATGTGCTTAGAAAGCTTCCACTGTTGCCAGTTTTATCTCAGCCCCCACATTATGAAGCTGGGACCCAGATCTTGCAATTATAAGGGAATTTGCTATGCACATCCCCTAATGCCCAACTGAATGGATGATATTATGCTTACTGTAAAGAAAACAAACAAAATGGAAAAACTGACTTCACAAGGTCACACAATTAGTAGGAAGTGCTGTTACTCATTCTTCTAGCTTGTCAAAGAGCATCTATAAATAAGTGGTATAATTGTTAGTAATGCTAATTAGTACAGAGGTTGTAAGAAATGCTGGCACCCTTTTCATT
This sequence comes from Phodopus roborovskii, assembly GCF_943737965.1. Classification (NCBI taxonomy): domain Eukaryota; kingdom Metazoa; phylum Chordata; class Mammalia; order Rodentia; family Cricetidae; genus Phodopus; species Phodopus roborovskii. Next base: position 27,231,857 of record NW_026126409.1, read on the forward strand.
TCTTAATACCATAATCAAAAGTAATTTGTTAAAGCGGCAGGCACTTAAGAGTATTTTAGTTTGTGAAAGGCTAAGGATCAAACTCCTGGAGAGCACATTCTTCCTGACAGGATTAGCTAACAGACTCATCACTCCAAGGAGAGGCAAGGATTTCTACCTCCAGTTTCCTACATGCTCCCAGGAAGTGGAAGAGAAACCTGAGCACCACATGCTTCTCTTGGACTCCTTAAGATTTTTATGAAAATTTAGTACATTACCAGATCAATTTAAAGTCTTGTGAAACTTAGTTACTAAAGCAATTGGGTATATTCCACTGACTGCACTATTCCCTCAGATTAACGATGCTGTCCCCTCTTCAAGTTTTTCTCTTCATTTTAAATAAATGGCTTCAGAATTGTCTTTAACTTTATACCTTCCTACTTCATGTATAGAAACATGTAGCTATATAAATATAAATGCAGAAAGCTTGACTATAATATATGTAATCATTATCAATTATTTTTATTAAGTACTGAATAAGTGGGAAATAAAGTCCTTCTAGGAACACTGACCAACCAAACATTAACTAAGTCTAGAAATAATGAGACTTTAGCCCTACCTGGCCGATAACTATACAACTTTAAGAACATTCTTGGACTGCTCTAAGTATGGTTCTTCAAGTATACAGCTGACAAGGGACACTCTGTGACCTAAGGTTTATGACTGTCACATCCATTTCTGAATATTTGTCCAATGTTCCTTTAATTTCATGAAGTCTCAGCTTTTTTTTACTTCTAACAGAAATAAGACTACAACATAGGTAGATAATAAAAGAGACAGGATGTATTTGAAAGATGTGTGTGTCAGCTTTCTGTTGCTACAATGATATAACTGAAGCACTTAGCTTTTAAAGAGATAAACCTATCTGGGCTCAGAGTATTCAATGTTCCAATCTAAGAGTAAGGGGTCCCAGTGCTTTGAACCTCTAGCTTGAGTGGCATATGGAGGCAGAACCTTGCATCAGAGCAAAGCTTCATATATGAAAAAATAATGACAGGGGCTAGAGAGATGGCTCAAGGGTCGAGAGTAAATACTGCTCTTGTAGAAAACCCAACTTTGGTCTTTAGCACCTCTCTTAAATGCTCCTCCCACCTCCCAGCAGTATCATCCTACGGGCCATAATTTAACACACACACACTTGGGGATCATGTATAATGTCATATTAACACTGTAAAAGCATAACAGAAAAAGTGATTACAATGGGGGATTTGGTGCTTCCATTTCATTTATCTATGCAAAACAGGGTTCTCATAGTGTGTGTGTGTATTTTGTGGTTCCCTGTCATTTATCTCATGCTAAACAGGGCTTTCACACTATATACATATATATGTATGTATGTATATGTAAATATACATATGAGCAGCAATACATGACTGGAAATTATTTGTCTTTGTTTTTGAAAGCTCTGCAATGCACTATAAACTTCCTCTATTCAACTGAGTTGGTCTTTCCCTATAACATGAAGGGTGAACTTCGGTTTTTCAAGACATAAAATGGCAAATGAATTTCAAATCCACAATTATTTTTCATGAAATGCTAATAAGAAGCCTAACCTGTTAGCTTAAATAAAAATATATTCTATTTATATTAACTCTCACATTATAAATTTTCATTAAAACAATTTCTGTCTTAGGACCAAAATTAAAAAGAAAAGTTATCATTAGATTACTCAACTATGAATGCTTCTATATTAGTTTTTAAAAGATCCTATTACTGAAAATTTCCATAATATGTCCCTTTAAAACACAGCTACTGAATTAGTTTGCATTTAAATTGGTCATTCAAACCCTGGAGAGGGCCTAGCACCTCCTTATTAACCTCCAAAAGGGATTCAATGTCCATGAAATCTCAGCAATATGGTTGTCCCAACAAGACCTGCATAATGACTACACCAGTCAACATGCCAACATTTATGACAGAAATTTCACAAGGCCCTACCTTTAGTCAGAGAGCTATAGATAATTAATTGTGGAATTTTTAAATATGTATAGATGTGTTACATTTATTTGTTTATGCTGTGGAATATTACTTTAACTGTATAAATGTGTGTTATGTTTGTTTCTTCTGCCTTTGCTTAATGATGTAAGAATGCATTACCTTTATTTATGCTGTATTTGCTTAATTATGAAAAAAATGTGTTGCAGTTTCACCCTGTCTGCCTAAGGCACCTGGTTGATCTAATAAAAAGCTGATCAGACAATAGATAGGGTTGGTGGGCAAAGAGAATAAATAGGAGAAACCTATGCTCAAGTCCCTGCCCTGTCTTCCCCGAATGATGGACTATAAGCTATATAACTAAATAAACTCATGCAATTTTGTCACAGAAATCACAGGATTGACTAAAACATCATTATGAAACTCTCAATAAATCTTTAGTATGAAAGATATCATTTTGACAAGGATCAAAAAGAAATTAGAACAATAGTTTTCTAATGTGCTGTGGAAAATTAGAAGTCCATCTACTTGGATCTGAATACTCATCGGTTACACAAGGGTAAAGTCTCATTTCTTATGTCTTATGTGTGCCTGCATGTGTGTGTGTGTGCATACATACACACACACACACACACACACACACACACACACACACACTACAATAAATCAATAGAATTTTAAAAATAAATAAGGCATCTGAAATATAAAGCTATTGCTGCTTTGTTTGCTATGGAGTTCTATCCATGTTGTTTATGGGTCAATATGTCTTACTATACATTTTAATGTATAGTCAACAATGAACCTGATAGTGTTCTCAGAGTCGATATTCAAGACTGCAAGTATAATTTAAAGATATCAAGTTTAATGAGGAAGTAAAATACAGATAATAATTAAGAGCAATTAAATTTTTCTTAGATGATTTTTTTCATTGATCCAGAGTATTTGCGAACATTAAGATGCAGCCTATGTAGCCTGTGCCTACTGTAGAAACAGCAAACTAACTAATAGTACAGTTTGACAGTAATCAGAGGATGTCCCATGCCTGTATTAACACAGACAAGAAATATCACATTAGACATTAAGATGGTGACATCAGTGCCTGATATTCAAGAGCCATAAAGAGTTCATTCTTTGAAGGAATGGGTGTTGTTTTAGTCAGTTTTTCATTGCTTTGATAAAATGTCCAAAAAAGAAAAAAGGTTTCTTTTGAATCAGAGTTCAGTCTGTGTAGGGGTTTTAGTCCAATGTGTTGGTCCTACTTTTTTGGGCCTGTGTTTGCAGTACATCATAGTAAGCAGAGGTTGTCTTTTTAACCATTAATAACAGGGAAGCACAGAGAAGAAAAAACGCATGGTCCCATTATCACCTTCTAAGATATATCCACACTGATGTAACATCCTGCTATGGGGCTCCATTTCCTAAAGATTTTATCATTCCCAATAGCATTGGCAGACAAACCTCCAAACACATGGGTCTTTGGTGGGAAGCATAGGAGGAACAGTTAGCCACTACAGAGATGTAAAGAGAAATCTTTGGATAAGGTAAATAGTCATGGAAAATCACAGTGACATCACAATAAACAGAGCTAAAACTGGTTACAGGTTAAGGATACAGCACAGAGGTTTGAGAAGAAGCCACAGAAGAGACTACCATGTCACAAAACTCTAAACCTCATGGGGCAGATCTTGAGTTTCAATCACAAGGCACTGGAACCCATGGGAGGGTCTTAAGCAGGGAAGTGATGATACAGTTTGTCACTAAGAGACATGGAATGAAAGGCTTAGAAAAGTGGAAAGGCAGGTGGAGAGCAAAAACTGAAAACAACTCAGGAACTATTGCTGAATGAGGAGAGCAAACTGTGGTTCCTACTCTGACAATAAGGAATATTTAATAAGGTTTTGTACACTAAAGAAATAGAAGTCACTGTTTAGGGATCCAGAGCATTTCCTCAATAGAATGCAGTTAGAGTTGGGACTAAGATTCATATGTGACCAATCTGGATAAACAGGCTTCGAGAAGGAAAATTCTGTGCTGGTGTTTCAGTGTTCAAAGGGAAGGGAAAATGGCAATGAGAGGTGCAAAAGCAGATTTCATGTATTTCATTTTTCCTAGAGGAAGGATATGAAGTTCATCAGAGGAAGAAGGGCCAAGGACTGAGAGTAAGTCAATGGGAGGTGATGCTCTCAAACACAAACAGTTCAAAGGATCAAAATGAAGTAAAATGGCAATTTAAAAAAGAAAATATAGAAACCATCAAAATTAACAACACAAATGCATGGACAAATAAAGGGCAGATGAATTGGGAATTATGCATGTAAAAGCTTGCAGAATGAAAACTATTTTTATGACTATCAAAACCAGCAGCAGATGTACACATATAAGATCATAATAATCTATGGAAAACCAGCCAATTTCTAATGCCTTGAATGCCATAAATGAAGTTATAATTCTGAGAGTTTTTTTTAAACCCCATACACAAATGTAGAAATTAAAGCCAGAATCTACTTTTCAAGAAAACAAAAAAACTGGCACAGTTTCCTAAACAGAAGCCCCACATACACCAAATCTGGCACTGCTGGGCGCCAGACATCCACAGCAGGCACCAGACGGAGGAGCTCCTATCGCTTGCTTCACAGATTGCTGTCTGGTAGCAATTTCTAGTCATATGTGATTTGGTGGAACAGAGAGCACCCTGCCTCACTGCCACCCAGCCTCCCTCTATCAGTTCTGCATCTCTGCTCCATCCATCAAAATAAACATATTTGCCCACAAAGATTAGCTCCAGGTATTGCTTCTCCTTATTCATAGAGCATTCCTTTACTCCTGTGAAATGCTCTGTAAAAAGAATGATTTTGTTTACAAACTGTTGAGCAATCAAATGCTAAAACAAAGATGATGAGAAAAAGCAACATCCTAGCTGCCATCCTTGCATCCAGTTTCTACAAGCTCTGCCTTACTCATTTCTTCCCCAATTGCTGTCTTTCGTTTGTTTGGACAATTAGTGTTTATAGCATTTCAGAGTGTGCATTATTTTCTTTTGTAAGGCTTACATTTCCACTCCAATTATTTATGTCACTCCTACTATGTGTCAGTTACTTTGCAAATCAGCAAGTCATTCAAAAAAAAAAAAAAAAAAAGAAAAGAAAAAGAAATAATATTTGGAAAATCCCAAAGCCAGTAAGAACATTTTTTATTTAAAGAATCAAATCATTAAAGTACAAGGTGATATATGCAGTATAGAAATATTAGCCAAGCATTACAAAGAATTACCAACAGGAAGAAACTAGAAATATTGGTTATATATTAAATATTTTTAAAAGTTCCTTTGTTTCCCATCACATGGACATAAAACTAGACATGTGTAGACAGCTTTCCACAGTGGAGTCCTCTGTTTCTTCCTCTCTCTCTTACACACACATACACACACACACACACCATGCTGTCTTAACTTCTTCCAAACCCTGCCAACCATCTCTTCTTATACTGATACAAATCATGGTGACTGTGACTCTTGTACAAATGTTCATACCCCAGCAGAGAGTGTCTCATTCTTTCTATCAATACTCACTTGAAAGACATGCCCTTTGTTTAGTGTTGAAATGGAAGAGTAGTAAGAGCATTGTAAATATAACCTTTCTAAAAATTAGCTAACAACTTTATGCTGTCAGTGATCTAGGCTAAGTGTTATATTATGGTTTGAATCTCAAATGACCTTAAGATGCACATGGTTTGAAAATGTGTTCCCCAGGTCAAAACATGTCCTTATGTCATGAAGCTGTAGATGCTTTAGGAGATGGGGTCCAGGTGATAGAAGTAGATCACCAGGAGTTAGCCTCCAAATGTTAGGTGTGGCACCCAGTTCGAGTTACTCTGTTCCTTGACTTTCCCATAATATAACATGCTCTCACCACACATCCCTGACACCCTGATAACTGCCATACCTACCTCGCCATGTTGGCTGAAATCATGAGCCACAGTAAACCTTCTTTCCCTTGAGTAAATCCTGTCAAGATGTTTTGGTCATAGAGACAATACAAACTTGTAAGACACAAGAATTGAGCAACAAAGAACCAATCTCTCCTACCTCTCACTTCAGAACTTACTCCCTTTCCACATTTCAATTTGAGAATTTCTTTCAGGCCACAGCTTCTGATAGGAAAAAAAAATGGATACAGGTTCACATAGCAATGACAGAACTACAGTATAACATCTACTCTTTTTTACTTTTGTGAGTACTTCTCAGCAAACAAAAATTTGATTAAGAAATTAAATATCCCTGGTGCAGAAAAGGACTTGAGGAACACATTTCCCATGTAGGGATATTCCCTTAGCCTGGAGACAAGAGGGAGGGCCTAGGCCCTACCCCAAATGACTTGACAGATTTTGATGATCCCTCCTGGAAGGCCCCACCCTCCGTGGGGAGTGGATGGGGGATGGGATGGGGTGATGTTTTGGGGGCATGGGAGGATGGGAGGGAGAGGGAACTGGGATCGATATGTAAAATAAGAAAAAATACAAAAAAATATAATGATTAAAAAAAAGAAATGGAAACAACATTATTCTAAAATATCAAAGACATTTTTGTTTCTCTGACTTTTAGGCAATAACCAAGCAGAAAAACTAAATAAAAGAAAGAAAGGAAATGTATCTAGAACTACTTCAAAGACAGTTCATAGTAGATAAGATTTTTTTTGACCTAGTTTTATCATTACAATGGACTACAGATTGTAAGAAAAGAAATGGCAACTACCAATCAGAGGAGACTAATAAAAGCATGTGACTGAAGTGAGTGACGTTTCATCAGTTCATTCATACACGTGTTCATTCTTAGAATAATTCATTAAGCAAGGTCATTAAGGACAACTGGTTGTTAGTTGCCACATAACACAACACACACACACACACAAATGTAAATAGGAAGAAGCATTCATATACTCTATGAAACACATTGTAGAAAAGCTTTTACTAGCTTTTTGTTTTTGTTTTATTTTTATGGTTATTCTTTTGTCTTGATATAAAATACCACATCCAGACTATTCTGAGAGTACATGCTCCCATTATGAGTGTTTGTTGTTAGTGTTGTTGTTGTTGTTGTTTTAAGTCATTATCTTACTCCTCTCCAAGTTGGCCTAAAATCCCCCTTCCTTTCACTCCTCAGAGCTAGAAGTACATGCATGTGCTACCATGCCAGACATCACACAAGCTTTGTTCTTACAATTATACACACATCTCTAAATAAAGGTTTTTATTTGGAGATGCCCAAGATCTCTTTCTCCACTAGCATTATTTTTAGCAAGTGAAAGAAACAAACAAGAAATTGTGAAACAAAAGTGAAGATTTGGGTTGCAATGACATCATGGACTTCTCTGGAAGACATAGTGTAGTATTTATGGGGCAGATTGTTTTCTAAATATTTTTTGATGTTCCTTTTTTCCCAAGAGTGTTTGCTGAAGTAAAGCATGAAGCAGCTGAGGCTTGTACCAGCACTGGGTGACTATAGTGCATTGAAGGATTCATATAAGTAGCATGCGCAACTCAAATGAACACAGGCCCTACACTACGCACAGCCCACTCAGGCTAGTTGCATTCATTGATTGAAACAAGACCTAAGAACTACTCAGTGATACAGGATTATCATTCATAATGTACATATTTCTCTTTTAATACTATATGACAAAACAGAATAAATGCAAACACAATTTTAGATAAGAAATATGGAACTAGCAGATACCTTCTATAACCAGATTAATTTTCTGAGTAACACACTCCTCACACACTTGAAATATTCTTTGCAGCATACTAAGAATAAAGAATTCGTGTTTTTAAGACACTGGGGACATTTTCATTTTTCTGACTGATAGGAAAAGATTTTACATTGTAACTAAATGAGAATAAAAATGTCTAAATCTACACACACCCATGCACAAGGCTCAAGGAAGCATTAAGCTCAGGATCGAACACAGTAACCATAGCAATGTTTCCAGACTGCAAATTTCCCAACTATGGTTTTTCAAACACTTGGGTTATTTACAGGCTTGGATAAAGTGATTGCCAAATAAGAACAAGGTCCTTAGTCTGAATCCCTTCATTCATGTAAAAGGTAGGGAAGTAGACACACAGATCCCCGGAGCTCATTGACTAGCCAGAATTGTTAATCGGTGTGCCCCAGGTTCAGTGAGAACCCCTGTCTCAAAAAGAGACAATTAATGAAGACACCTAATATCCACCTCTGGCTTCTACAGGCATGTACACACAGGTACATGAACACACATGCAACCAAATATACATATTCACTCCAAGCATGTACACATCAAAATTAATTTGAAAGAGAGTGGTATATGGGAAGATATGAAGAAAACATAGGAAAGGAGGGAAATAATGTGATTATATTATAATATTAAAAAATAAAAGTAATAAAAACCAATATGCCATCAGTATCAACAATAGCAAAGAAAAGTGCCACTGCTTGCCATCATGCTTTGTTTCAGCATTTGAGGACAGTATCTAAATGAGATTGCTAAAAGTGAAATAAACTTTCCACTTGTTTGAACAGAATAGCTATAACAGTATAGCTTTAAATAGTATTGGATGATGGGCTTACAGAAGTGAATACACACAAGGCACTCAACAGATGTCACCATCTGTAAAACTGGAGCAGGGACAATTGAAAGTAACATTAGCAAGGGAGACATGGATCTTAGGATCTACTCACCTGTGTTCCTGCCCACCCCCCTCTTCCACCTGGCCCCTCAATTGAAACAACCTTCCTTACCCTCAGTGCTTATTTTTCTTCATATCCCCTTCAATAAAGTTAGATTGTAGAGCATAACAACTATAGCAACAACAGAAGGAAAATACAGATGTGATTCTACTGATACGAAAGGATGCTTGGCTAGCATCCTACAACTAAAAAAGGACCAAAGCATAAACAAACAACAACAACAAAGGCAGTTATATAGAACTAGTCAAATACAAAAAACTATAATGAGGTTAATATAAAGGTATTGACAATTGGTTATCAAAAGTGCTCTCTCTTGTATATGATCCTGAAGGCAGTCCCTCCTGGAAATATAGACATGGCGTAAACTGTCTTTATGACAATGTTATCTCCTATAAGAATCTGAAATATTTGTATAGGTTTCAGCAATGCTATTGATAACCAATAATAACAATGAAACTCCTACAATATGGAAAAACTATCTTAAAACTTTGTGTTTGATTTAAAATCCTAAATAGCCATGGTTTTGAAAGTATGATTGTATATAATGATATAACTTAGACATGAACTAAAGCCTCCCCATCATTTGAGATCTTAATTACCAGGGAAAATACATCCAAGCCACTATGAGACACTCTCACATACAATAGAATGATGAACATAAAGAGTCAGAATTCAACAAAAATCAAGGACAAGGTAGAGAAAGGTGAACTCCTGTACCCTGCTAGTGGGTGTTTCGATGGCGTAGTTGTTACATGAAAATATTAAAATACAACTACTATACAATCTGGAAGTACCTCTTTGGGCCATATACTCATATAAATATAAATATAATCATCACACCATAAAGACAAGTTGGTCATAATAGCCAAGCTATACAAATAACCCAAGTGTTGTCAGCTGATGAATGCATTAAGAAACTGCATTTTGTTTACATGTATCCAGTGGAATATTATTTATCTCTACAGGATAGTGATGTTCCCAATCCACAAGCTGAAACCCATACCTAGCACATTACCAGGGTCAAGAACTTGAGGTAGCCAGCTCTAAGAACCAGTTATTTTCACTCCTCTACAAATAGTATTAAACTGACTCCTAATGATTTATCATTAAGCCTAAAAATTAGTGAAGACCTCAACCTTCATGAGAGGCTTCTTTTTGAAGAAAATGGAGAGTAACACAAAGTTCCACAGCTGGCCAATGTGCAGAGAATTGATGGTGAATGCTCATCCCTAAATGGTACATCTAAATTACATCCTTTCTTCCCAAGACTCAAGACTCATTGCAAAAACAGATGCAGAAAAAAATTTTAAAGCCAGAGATAGTGGATGACTACAAGAAAACAGTATGTTCCAGACACATCAGGGACACATATGAACTCACAATTTTTGTGACAGCATTGACAAGACCTGGGCAAATTCACACCAGACAAAGTTCTAGCATGGAGGGGAGGTAGGAAGTCCTACCACTATCTAAAGAGCTAGCCACTAAGAGCTATTGAGAAAGGGAGAATCAGTTTTCCTAAAGGATGGTCCTTGATAAGTTGACCATGGTCCAGTGGATGGCCATATACCCAAGAGTACATGGATATTGGCGCAAATACTAGTTGAGGGGGTAGAGGGAGAGGGGTGGGTGAATCAGGGTAGAGGTCTGGGAGAGGGTGAATATGACCAAAAAGATATTGTATGAGATTCTCAATGAACTAATAAAATTGATAAAATTCAAGAGATCTTTCCATAACATAGTTGAACTTAGAAAATATGCTGAGATATAGAAAAAATATCATATGGTCTCACTTATATACAGAACCTAAAATATTTATATAAATAGAGCTAGGAGACAAAACAATAGCTATTGGTAGCAAAAGGGAGGGGAGAAATAGTGAGGTATAGTCATGGAAACAGAACATAGCAAGTATCTGGAGACCAGATCACAGAATGAGGACTGCAGGTGACCAAAGTGGATTTGGTATTCCTGATAAATGTACAACTTTTGCTGTTCTTTCAAAGAAGGAAGGAAAAGCATGAGCTGAGAGATCTATTAATTTACTTCACAATGGTAAATATTTTACTACATACCTGTTTACAATACCAACATGCAGACATTATAAATATACACAGTATAGTTTAAGAATTAATTTAAAAATGGATGAACAGAGAGGTAGGAATAGAATGGTGATTGGCATGGGAGGAAGGAGGATAAAAATGAGTTGATGATCACTAGTTATGAGCCTGGTTAGGAATGGAAAATAGGAAAGAGAGAGACAGAGACAGAGACAAAGAGAGAGAACATAAAAGAGGGAGCCAATAATGGTTTGAAGATAAAGTTGAACACAAAGAAAGGTCGAGGGAACTACAAGACTGCTCCCAACTAACAATCTCAGCTCCCATGGAAAGGCTATCATAAATGCCCTTCCAGGAGAGTGAGATCACAACTAACTTCTCCATGGAGTCCTCAACTAATGCCTGTTGAAAACAGGAGCAAACACCCATACATAAACACTGAGTTGAACTAGAACCCAGAAGCAGATGGAGAGGACAAGACCATGCGGTAGAAGTACATAGAGACAGCTTACCTGAACAAGGAGGAGCTAAGGGCCACTAGACTGATAGCTGGGAAGCCAACAGGGGACTGACTCGGACCCCCCCCCCGAATATGGGTCTCAGCCAGAAGGTCTGAGCAGTCTAAGAGACCTCAGACAGTGGAGCCAGGATGTATCCCTGGTGCACAAAAGGACTTTGCAAACATATCCCCCATGGAGGGATAACTGCCTTAACCTAAAGACAGGAGAGAAACCCTAGTCCCTACTTCATAGGACCTGTCAGATCTACATGACCCCAACTGGATGGCATTCCCCTACATATGGTATTGTGGTGGGGGTTTGGGAGGGGAGGGTGTTTAGAGTGCATGGGAGAGGGCAGAGAGGGCAAAAGGAAGGGAAGGAGGGAGGGAGGACTGGAAGGGAGGGAGGGAGGGAGGGAGAGGGAACTGGGATCGACATGTAAAATAATAAATTAAAAAAAAAAAAAAAAAAAAAAAAAAAACGCTTTGACTCCAAAATTTAAGTTGAAGAACAAGTTACTGGGGAAAAGTATTTCTATTTTTGTTTCCACAGAAAATGAAAAGAAGTGGATTCCTTCCAGACTAATGTGGTTTGATCACACCAGACCCCCTGAAACAGAGTACAAGCTGATCCTACATTCCAAACGGCTGGACAAAACAGCCCTGCAGACTACAGCTAGGATATCTGAATCTTCTTTGAATCCCCCAAGACAGCGCCCCTTACCAGCAGGAAGTAATTTGGAAAGAACGACGCCCAAATTCCTAAATATTGTGTATAAATGTTTGTTTTCATTTAATTGGACTTTGTTATATAAAATTAAATAAAAATAAATAAATAAAAAAAAATTTAAAAAAATCTCAGGTTCTACAAGTTGACTGTGACATTTGCTATATACTAAGGTGCCTATAATTCATAACATAGAGCTGTACATTTAAAGATGGTAAAGAAAATTTATCCCATAATAAACATGCTAAACATTCTTCTCTCTCTACCTCTCTCTCTCTCTCTTTCTCTCTCTCTCTACCTCTATCTCTCTTTCTCTCTCTCTCTCTCGCACACACACACACACACACACACACACACAAACACACTTGTGTTTCAGTGTGGTAATTGTATTCCCAGGTATACACATAGCTCCAAAGTCTCCAACTGTATACATAAAGTGTCTCAACAAATAATTTTTAAACATTCTCTTAACCTTCCAATCCCTTACTTTACAATAATTTAAAATAAACGTTTTCTGCTTTTGCATTCAGAACAACTTAACCTGTTGCCAGGGCTACAACCCTCTAAGTCTCTCACCTTTCATTCTAAATGATTTATCAAGTTTTTGTCCCCAGACCCAGTGCTTTTCCTAAAAGCAATTATAGTGCCAGCTGGTTGTAATAATGATTTTTTTTTAAATCTTGACACAAATAATTAAATCATACCACAAAAGTTAACAAATGAGAAATTGCACCATTAAGAGCAAGCTTGAATAGAAGTCTGTTATACGCATTAATTATTTCTTTGATTAAAGTATACTGAAAGTGTAGCAGAGATTGGCATAAGTAAATCACTTCCACACCTCTGACAGGAAGTCCCTCTATGCTTTGACAAATAACATGGCAATAGATCAAGTGACCAAGTGAACTCAAGTGAAAATACTAGACTTTCTTGGAACCTGATTATGGATCATGACATCTAGATTAGATAATACTTTTTCCCAAGCACTAGCCAGACCCTAGTTCAGAACTGTCTGTGTATTTTTTATTTTGTGTTCTTAAAGCCTTCCTTTCCTTCCATTCTTACTATTACTTAGTTCATAAGACTTTACTCTGTGCTACATTTTCATTCAAGATTTGTCATGATCCAAATCTCTAGCTCTATTTCATCCTTTAAAATAATATATACAGAAAAAAAACATCTTTTTTTCTGTTGAAAATAGAATGTAACTTGGAAGAAGAAAATATGGAGATAAAAATAAATTTTCCTTATAAAATGTTAATATTTGCAATATCTTTTGCACATGGACACAACAAATAATTAAAGGGGGAAAAAAAAAAACAAGAAAACCGCAAGGCTATCAAAGACTGCAATGGTTTTTCTCTTGGTATATCCATCACTTTCTTCATTTGTTTATCATAGTTACAAGGGTCATTAAAAATCTGCCGATATTAGGTTTTCGAAATTCAAGAAATTGCCTGTTTCTACTAGACAGTGGGCAACTTTTACGGATTGGATCATGGCTTCCTTAATTTGAGCCAATGACTTTAGACAAAAAAAACAGCAAGACAATTCATTGGTAAGTGAATATACTATTGATGGATGGATAAACTGATAATAGATAGATGTCTGAGTGATTATGTCTAGACTAGACCCACAGTACTTTTTACACCCTAGCTAAGATACATGTTATGGTGACTTAATCATAATGTCATATAAGGAGACGCTATAGCAAAAGTCACTTTTCTTACAAAAGTCTAAATTCTAGTATTTTTAAATCATATACAAATACTCCAGGAACTTAATGAAAATTAGAAATAATAGTCAGTAAGACTCAAGGTGGGAAAATAAAATGCTTTTAAATCTTGCTATTCTAAACCATGGTTAATTTTGTAACCAATAATATATAACTCATATTAAATTACATGCATTGGCATCCTTAAAAAATAATGATAATGTGAGCAAAACTAGAAAATGTCAATTTTTATCTTCTAGCATGGCATGGCATCAAGGGATTAAATTTCCTACTTCTTAGACTTTAAACACAAGCAACCTTAGAAAATGGTATAGTCTTCACACTTGCTTCACCAAAGCAATAGAAAGTGGGCAAAATACTGCAGAGAAACTGTTGTTAAAAATGACAGTGAAATTGGTCTTTCCCTAGCAGACTTCTTCAGATATTGACAAATACATTTTCTCAATGTGGATGATACTGTGCAGTGCTCAAACTACTTTTGTGTGTGACAAAACTCTCCATCAATAAATCAGAGGTCTGACAGAAGCCAAAAGAAAGAAGTAAAGAGAGATAAGTAAAGGATGAGGTTAAATACTTAAGTAATGATATTTCTCATAAAATGCCAGCATAAATGGACCACCAAGGACAGGAAGTCTAGAGTAAATATAGAAGATATCACTACCACCTGCCATGTATGAACTGGGAGAAAGATGGTAATGGGTCAGCTGGAAAGGGACAAATGCTGTGCCCCCGCTGACACAGTTAAGAGCAGAGAGTAGAGGGAGGTGGAGTCACACAAACATTCAGGATGGCAGATACGGACATAGGTGCATGAGCAAAGGATTCCTCTTAGCAACATGCTCTCTGCCATTGCAGATCCAATGAGAAAGTAAGTAAAGGGAAAGGCTTAGACACCTACCAGTGCTAATTTACCTCTCAAGGCAGGAATTCCCTATTCATTTACTATTGATTAGAGATGGTGCTCTGTTTACTGTTGAATTACATCTTGCTAAAACCATCACACATTTCAAATATCCAACAATGAAAATACAACCCATACACCTAAGCTGTGACCATCACAACTCAGCAGTGCAGTTTACTATAGAACATGTCATTCACTCTCTGATCTTATATCTGACTGGGAGATGCATTTGCTACTGCCCAGCAGCAGTGAGTATTGTACTCACTCTCAAAGCCTAAGGAAAAGATCCACATTAAATTTCAAAACATATTTCTACTGAGTGCCTGGTGTTTTCCCACCAGTGAAACATAAACAGTCACTAGTTGAACCATCTCAAGCCAGAGATACAGTATTACTAAATCGAGTAGTGGATGACAGAAAGTTGACATAGAACCACTATCAAAGAAATGAAGAAAGAACAGTGATGAGATAAACCATAGGAAAGATGAAGACACTCAAAATTTTGTCATTTATTCAAAAAACAAATGGATCATATGAATGTATAAAAGAAAATCCTGAAATAATAAAAATATTTATAGAAAGTGTTTAAATATCAGCTACTGGAAGTTGTATGGGAAAAAAATCACAGAAATGATAAAAATAGAAATCCAGTATCAAAATGTTGATGAAAAGAAGTATAAGATCCCAAAATCTGATAAATAAAAATTAAGGCAAATAAATAAAAATGGAATTACAAATTAAATGACAGACATAGTCAATAAGTGAAATAAGCATAACAACACACATGCGAACTGTGTTACAGACTGGATGCTTGTGTCTCCCCAAAAACATATGCTCACCTCCACTCTCCAATGTGATTATCACCTTAGGAGGTGACAAGTGCAATCATAAAAGATAACATAGAGAGTTTCTTCACCCCTTCTACTACACAAGGACATAGCAGAAAGACAGTCATCCCTGAACCAGACAGCAGTGTCTCACCAGCATCCTAGTCTGGGATTTACCAGTCCCATTAATAAATTTCTGTAATTAGTTACCAGGTTTATGGTACTTTATTATAATGACACAAACACACTAAGATAAGATTGTTCAAAAGAGTGCAGAAAGACTATTGTCTTTGGAGATTTAGAGACATAATTAAAAACAATCCCTTGAAATACAAGAAAATTTACTTGAAACATTGAAAGGTATACAATAGTCAGTAAAAAAAAAAAAAAAAGCCAGGACAAGAAACCCAGAGAGGGTAGCCTTGTAAAGCCATTGGACATTAAATGGTAAAGAATTCTTGTATCATCAGGTCAGCCAATAGGACAAATTACTTAAAGATGAAATTCAGATATTTTTCCACATTTGTGTTGAATACTATCAATGCACTACTTGGTCCTTGCCCTAGTTAGTCTTCTGTTACTGTGATAAGCACTGACTAAAAGCAACCTGGGGAGAAAAGGGCATATTTGACTTACGGGCTACAATTCATCATTGACTAAAGTGAACACAATAATAGGAAGGCACAAACTGAAGCAAAGACAATGAGGAATTCTGGCTTGCTCAGCTACCTCTCTTATAGCCCAGGCCTATCTGCCAGGGATGGTATCATCCACAGTGAAATGGGCCCTCCTAGGACAATTAACAGAATACACTCCACAGACACATCCACAGGCCAGCCTGATGGACAAAATTACCCCCTTGAAAGTCCTACTTCCCAGATATGTCTAGGTTTGTGTAAAGTTGATGGAACTATAATATCTTTAAGAACAGAAATCAGAACAATTGTCCTTTAAAAATAAAGGCAATGGAGTGTTCCAGTGGTAGTTTGTGCAAAACATTGTGAAGCACTGTCACATTAAAAGAAAAAGAAATGGAGAGAGAGAACAAGAAAAAGGCCATATAAAAATCAATATTTCAAGGAAATGATAACAGAGGAATTTCAATCAAATAAACGTGATTGACGAAAATGTCATAAGAGAACTGAGGATTGAGGTGGCTGAAAAGCAACATGAATAGTATGTACTCTAACAAACAGAAATGGTGCAATGAATAGAATGAAAAGGTTGAAAAGGTTTATTGGTACAAGGGAATTTGTACGCCTAAAGACCAAATTTTAACAAAGCAGTTCAAAAACAGGAATAAATGTATAAATGTATTTTATATGAGGAAAACACCAAAAACAACTTCATTTCCATTATAGGGTTATAAAGAGAAAGGAGGGGAAAGGGAAGATGATGGTAATTGGTTTTATCATTGAACCTAAAAGAAAATTAATATACTAAAGGAAAGAATTTAAAGCTATTGTATAAATGCATAGGAACATAGAAAACACTAAAATAAATAAATATGGGCCCATAATAAAATAAGAAAAAGTATATACTTAAAGATTACAACATGGCAAAAGATCCCTGAAAAAGCCAAAGTAAGGTGCAAACAATTAAATTAAGACGGGTGCCAATAGATTGAACGTGTTAAAAGATCTGAAATTTGAATCAGAAAGTGAACCACCATGCATTAATTATTCCAAACACCTAACACACATTGCTACATAGCACAATAATTAAAATTAAAAAGTGATGAAAATATCCTAGCCAAATGGGAAAGCCACTGAACAGATGGTCTGGTCCTACATTATCAAAGTAGAAAGACAGCCCAAAGTGATGGAAAGAAAGCAAACTGTACAACTCAACTGGATATGTTTCACAGCTAACATGTCCCTGCCATGAATAACCATGATATAATCTAATATTTGTAATGATGAAATTATAGAAAATTCTCAGCTGTATTTATGTTTGGTAAATCACAAAGACCATCTATTAAGAATGCAAAATATAGCTTCTTTTCCACAATTCCTACTTCTGATATGCTTTATTCAATCCTATTTAAAAGTAACAACTGAAATGTATAATGTATAACACTTTTAGGAAGATGATTTATTGAAAGTGAGTCAAGGGGCCATAGAATCTCAACAGGAGCCTGAGAGATGCCTCAGGAGTTAAGAACACTTGCTATTCTTAAAGAGGATTAGTTTCATTTCCCACCCCGACCCACCAGGAGGCTTACAAGCAGCTGACTCCAGGTCTGGGGCACAGACAACCTCTTTTTCTACAGACATGGCATACATGCACACATGGGATACATGTGCACATAGGCACGTGCAAAAGCACACACATGAATAAGAATAAATAAATCTTTAAAAAAGAAAAATTTAATAGTCCGATCTCAAATAATGAACTTGAGAATTATACCAATATTTGGAACAATGTCTTCTTAGTAACATAGCACAATTTCTATACCTCTGAAGCTTTGTAGAATTCTCCCATATTTTTAAAGAATAATACATTTCAATGTCAAAACTAGTCCCAAAACTTATAAAAGGGGGCAGTCATCCTTTATACAAAGAAACAATAACATTGACTTAAAACCTGCATTTAAGATTGTATAAGAGGAAAACAATGGCACATCTGTGAAACACTAAAAGACATGCTCATACATCTGTATGATACATTGAGTTGGAGAAATTCATAAGAAAAGAGACTATAATGAAGTGGAACAGTAGGGCGGCTGAGACTTACAGCACAAAAGTACAATTCCGAAAACATTTTCTACTTTATCCTATAGAGCTTTTAAGAGACTTGTGAGAAATGACTTTAAAAGGAGTAATAGAATTAAGTGAAAGCTCTTTATAGTTTACAGATTTATGAAAGAGTTCTCATTCCACTCATAGTAAGAAAAACAAAATTTATAAATATATTATTTTTATCATGTTAAAGTCAGTAACAAGCTCTATTGGCATGGCTGACGGGAATTGATAATTTCATATACACCTGTTAGGACAGTAACCCACAGAGGAGGTAACTTGAAAGTCTCCTCCAATGTGTTCTAAATTCTCCAAGCCTGCAAGTCTGCTTCTGTAGACCCAACCTGCAGTACAATAAATGAAAATGTATGTTATTCTTACTTATTATCTTCTTTAAATATCAAAAGATTTCAATGATCCAATTATCTCTAAGTAAGGGAATTATTAGTATATATTGTCACTTCTATGCAAAAAAAAAAAAAAAACTGCTATGAAAACTAAAAACTTTGAGCCAATAAGTTGGGTCATCAGATCAGGTCCACAAGCAACTGTATATAGATGTGCATGAACACACACACACACACACACACACACACACACACACACACACACTAAAAATAAAAATTTTAAAATAATAAAAATCTGGGCATGGTGGCTCAGTTCTTTAGTCTTAGTACTCTAGTAACAGAAGGAAACAAATCTCTGTAAGTTCAAGGCCATTCTGGTCTCCATAGAAAGTTCCAAGTCAGCCAGAGCTATATAATGAGACCCTGTCTCAAAAAGGGGGAAAATAAAGGAAGGAAGATGAGAGAGAAAAGAGGAAGGAAAGAACAAACTAACTCTTCTATGTATATGCATATAAATATTTCAAGGTATGTTATACCCCATGAAATTTTGTGTAAAAATGTGCTGCATTTTTGTAAAATATGAAGGTTATAAGGATTTTTTCCAGCTTGTGCATGCATCACAAAACTTACAAGATACATCAGAAACTAGTAATAGTTTTCAAGGGGCTGATAAGTAGACTCAAGCAAGCTACAAGTAAAAAAGACTTTCACAGTTGGGTTTCTGACCATCTGCATACAATAATACAGGCCAATTAAATTTAAAGCTAAAGTATTTTCAATTACTGATGTTATTCTAAACAACTTGAGATGATATAGAAACATAAATACAATGTGCTTGAACTAAATCATCTGACATGGAAAAAGCAATTGGCTTCTTGTGACCATTATCCTTTCATGGCCATAAACCATCAACAATGTGTTTTTATTTGTACATTAGATTGCTTCTTCTAGTAAGAAGGAAAATCTTTGTGTGTGGTTTTCTTTTGAAGAGCACAGAGTGCTAATAATAGAATTAGCAGGTGGGAAAATGGATGGCAGGAATTTTTATTGTTCACAAGGTAGGTCAAAATCCTAGTTCCCTAATTACTGCTCTTTTGTAAAAAAAAAAAAAAAAAACTAATTGGGAAGAAAGCCAAGAATATAAATACAGAACACACTGAGAAAAATTCTCTCTGTGGAGAAACAGTGGGACTTGATAGCTTTTCAATGATTTTGTTCATCAAAATAGAATCATCTTGTCACAACATTAATTTTCTACAATTTACTTTCATAAAGCATGGAACACAGGCTTTCTCCATAAATTACTATTTTCCAACTTTCATCACATCTTTTGTCCTACTCCAGCAAGAAGGCTGGTGGGGGGGGGGAAGGGATGAGGGATGAAAGAGCAAAGGAGAAGCAATATTTTCAGTCTCTTGAAACCTGTTCTCCTCCATAGCTCCATATTTTAGAAAATTTTATTGTCAAGTGTCTTAAGGGCATCTCCTAAAACAGTGAATCAGGCACAGATCTATTTATGACCAGTCAGAAAAGAATGGTCAGTTTTTTATTTGATAGATGAAAACATGATGTTTTCTCACCTATCAAAGAGAGTCGTGTGTTAGAAATGAACTTTACAAACTTGATAGGGACCATAGTTATAGGCTGATCAAGATATGAGTAGGCTTCCCTTTTTAAAAACACATCACAAGGTGCTTCCTGCAGCCTTATATTCAAATTACAGAAGTGCTCCTTTTTGAATAATTATAGGTAAGAATTTTGAAATAAATAAATTATGACGGTATTCAAACGCAGCCACAAAAGGTACTATCCAGCCCTTGCATTGTATTTTATAGTTTCTCAGTGTTTTTATTCTCCCTCTGGTTAAAAAATTTGATGTAACTTCTAATTCTGAAAAAATTGCATTGCAAAGGTAAATAATGTAAATACAGTGATGGCACAAAGAGTGAACACACACACACACACACACACACACACACACACACACACACACAAATACAGGAAGCACCAAAAGGTTCCTTCCTGGGATACTAATGATTGCTCAAGCAGGAGGCTGATTTATCTGACTTATCTGATGGTTTAACCATTTTGAAACTAGGTGGGAAAGGAAGAGGAATACCAGAGAATAATAGTGGTTAATACAATTATAATATATATATGTATTAAATATAAATATATGTATATATATGAAACTATCAAAAATAAACAATTTACTCAAAGTTTAGTAGTCATGGATAATGATTATCTCTAACTTTTACTTGCAGAAAGTTAAATGTCATAGGTTGTGTCTGATATGTGGATTCTAGATTTTACATAGCTATAGAAACCATGCATATCTACATTACATGAAATTAGAACAAATGCTGTCTATGTGAACACAGCCAACTGACAAGACAGGGGCCAGCATGGAAAGGGAGAGTAGAGGGGCACAGTGGAGAATAGGTTCAAGGCACAACACAGAATTTTTCTTAAGTGTCATGGACAGTGGATATATGTAGTGAGCACTAAGAAAAGGAAGGTATTACAAAGACTCACCCAAAGAAAACAAGCAAAGTTCAGCCTAAACCAAGAACAAGTAGTCCTTACTGTCTTACCCATCTCATAGAAAACTCCCTCAAACTGCACAAATCACCCCAGATTACCTGAACAAGGACTAATTTCCATTGAATATTCCCATTTCAGATGTCTAGAGAAAAAATTCAATAGGCTGAATTGTAAAGTGTTTCAGTTAAATCTTCCTAACAAGATTTTCTAAAATAGTGTTGAATGTGTCTTCTCTATTCAGAGATAGTCATACTTGATGATCTCACTAGAACTTTGTAGGAAAAATAAGAAGAGAAATGCATACCAAGGAAATGCTTTGCACACTTGACATAAAGTTGGAGACTGGTTGAAGCAGAGTGGAAAGAGATGCCTGCCATCTCAATGCATCTCAAAGTGCAACTCAATGAAGGTTTTAGGGAAAAGGATTATTTGTCAAGGAGAGAGAATTAAAGAAAGATTTATTGAGCAACACTGAACAAGTCCAGTGAGAACCAAAAGATTCTGAAAGCCAGAAAACAATTTCTTTTCTCCCATGGAAGTCAGTTACAAGTGGAAGTGTTTGACAAGGAATAATTCACCACAGACATCTCAGAATTCAGATTTCTAGCAGAAAGATGATGAACCAGAAAATAGAGAAACTACAGAGTCTCTCAGCCCACAGATTTATCTGATTCAGTTCTACATTAGATTCCTGTAGACCCCTGGGACTCTGTGCCTAAACACAGGATAATCTTGTTTTAATATCTCCCTCTAAGCTTATCAACAATATACTAATAGGTCATAAATTTTAAGTTAAACATTGATACATCATTTTAAAACATCCAATTGTTCAGACAATTATTTCAAACATTTTAGAAAAACCTCCAGCATTCCATAAAAATAAAAGCTCTTTCAGAAGAATTGAAACTAGCAAAGCTAAACAAATGTATTTCCTTCATAAATTTAGTTTTAACTAAGCTTTAATTTATATGCTAAAATTTTTAATTTAGTTCAAGGTTTGGCAGAGACATGTTTATTTTAATTATGGACCTTCAAAGTTCTAGCTCAGAAAAGAACATCTGCTTCTTCCCAGTTTCCAGCATAAAATGGACACATTTCTATATGGTGTAAATGAGGGCTGTGGGCACACTATATTGCCTCCAGAAATTTCACAAATTTTCAATAAATACATTAAATGAACTCAGGTAGGAGAATCTCAAAGAAGGATATGTATTAGTCTTAAATCTGAATAAGTATTCATATATGTATTTATGTTCAAGTTAGATGCTGATACGAAGAATATAACACCATATAAATATATATAAAGTCCTCAATGGAAACTTGTTGAGTAGCCTTGTAAATCTTGAGCTCCTCTCATTGTTTTATAGAGATTCATGAGACAAGATCAAAACTCCTCAGCAAAAAACTATAAATAATCTGCACATCTACTCTAGAGGCCTTGTTAATAATTTGAAAAATAGCAATATACAACATTCAATTCCAAACCTATGGCATTTAGAGGAAGTAAACAAAATCTTCCAAGGTTAAAAGCTATAGCTGCTGAGACATTATAAAACATTGTTTTCTTTTTACAGATAACCAGTTAGAAAATCTCAATTATAACATTTTTCATATTTTTATAGTAATAGCAACATAAATGAAGACATTGCTAAGCATATTTGAATTCATCAGTCTCTCTGGCATTCAGTTACAGATTCTGGGTGATGATATTAGGCCATTGGTCATATATAAGACTGGAAATAACTATGAATTTGGACTAAACTAATATCAAGATGAAAAAGCCAGATAATACCCATACTACGTAAGAACAGGAAAAAATATATATATTATTCTGACGTAGTGAATTTTAGGTAATTTATCCTTCATTCTATTTTTATCGCATTACCATGTTATATAATGGTGTCAAATTATCCTACAGATGTGCATAATTATATGCAACAATATGTTTGCTGTAGAGGACAATGGTTTTATAGTAGAGGGTAGAGGGAGAAGAAAAGAACAAACACTAATCGAGCCAGCTAGGTTTCAGGACAGTAACAGCCAATAGGAAGTCTAAATTCTGCTCAGCTGTTTCGGTTGCTAAATGGGAACTAAAGAATGCAAACCCCAGTCACAAAAGGGAGTCTCAAAGTCCTTGAGAGGACACCAGAGAACAGATTCTATGCACATCAGGGAGGCTCAGGAGTCACCCAGTGAGTCTGTTAAGTCTCCAGACCTGTGCTCTGACATCTTATCTTGTTTACCTTGCTAGGTGCTCCCAGTTCCACTAAACTCACAAACCCCATTTCCCCTGAGAAATGTCATGCACTAGAGCAAAGTATCTTGCAGAGCACACAGAACAATTAAGTTTTTTACTCAGAGGAACCTTCAAGAAACTCACCAGACTATGAATGAAGGGCATGTATGCACTTGGGAAGCCATAGACAAATGTGTGGCAGCCCCTGGCACAAGCATCCTGGTAAGTCTAAGTTCCATGTCACCAAATGCCTCATGCCTTAAACATGTCATCTGGAAGTAGCTGATAGAGGTGGTTCTTTTCTAGAAAAATTTCAAAAGATGTGTGTATATGTAGTGTGTTGTATGTACAGTGTGCAAGTAGTATATGTGTAGTGTATACATTATGTACATGTAGTATGTATATAATGTATGTAGTGTGTGTGCAATATGTAAATGCATATGTGCAGTATGTGTATGTTAAGTGTCATGTGTGTATAGTATGAGTGTAGTATGCATATAGTGTATGTAGTATGTGTATAGTGCAGTAGGTATAGTGTGTACATGTATGTGAGTAATACATACAGAGTGTGCATTTGTGTGTGTGTGCACGTGTGTGTGTATGTGTGTGTGTGTATGTTGTAGCATTATGTGTAGTGTTTTTTATATATTTATATGTCAGGGAATGAGTGCAGTATGTGTGCAGTGTATGTGTGCAGTATGTCTGTAGTATATATGTGTTGTGATGTATGACTATCTTTGTTTCTTCAAAATAAAAAGCTTACCAGAATGGCTACTTGTAGCTTCCTTCTTAAAAGGCCAGCAATGTTATATATATATATATATATATATATATATATATATATATGTGTGTGTGTGTGTGTGTGTGTGTGTGTGTATATACATATAAACCACCAATGCCAACTAGGAAAGAACTAGAGAGGAAACTAGAGAAAGAACTCTGTGTATGTTTCTAAAATGCCAAGTCATCCTGTGTGAAAGGATGTCTGTCATTTTCTTTCCCGGCAACAATGTCCCCTTATCTGGAACCAGGCAAGATCTTTGTCTGAAAACTTCCTCTGCCTCTGTCTCCAAATTCACATCTTTTGCCTGAGGGCTCCCTTTTCCCCTAAGAACCACCTTTCTACATGTTTGCACAGATAATTGGGATTGACAATTAAACCTGAAACAAAGAAAAAAGGCATGAAAGACCCTCTTCTTATTTTGCTTCAAAGTTGCTCCTATAAAGCCAATGCAGTTGAAAGCTGCAAGGGACATCAAGGGTATTCATGGCAAAAAAGACAGGCATGAAATGCAAACATCACACTTCACAGAGGTCAAACTAAACAGCAAGAGCTTCCTCCTAATTTTAGGGAGGAAATTAAAGTCAGAAATTTAAAAAACAAAAAAAGTCAAAATTAGGTAGCTGAGTAGTGGCCTTCTTCTGAGAACTCTGGTGTCTATTCAGATGTCAAGACTAAAATAAATTTATTTTCTAAGTCTTTGTTGTATGGAGGTATAATCATGAAACTGGGTCAATTATCTATATGATCAAGTCTTCCAAATTGGCTCTGTAAGAGACCTGGCCTCAAAATGATATCTGATTTGACCTTGATGTATCCTGAGAATTTGGGTGATGGCATAGAAGTCTAAGTAAGCACCTATTGCAGTAAACAAAGAATGCAAAAAGCAATGTGGGAATAAAGACTTCCAGCATATACAGTAACAATAGAAGGTAATACTACTAACAATATCAAATGATTCATCACTTATATGCTGCAGGTTATAACACGGTAGTCATAATGGCAGAGGTTAAGAGCCAATGAGAACATTGCTTCCTCCACATCTAAGGCAATTTTCCCAAGGATTATAGGGAAATGCAAGGATCTGTGTTTTGTGGAATATATTATTCTGATATTCAGAGAAAACTCAGAGGGGCCTTGTAATATAATCAAGATCTATATGGATTTCTGAAAAAAATGGATGTTCACATACATGTAAAAGTGGACAGATGTTTCCATATCTTCCTTTTGTCTTTAGATGTTTTGATGCCTACTAAACAACACAATTTTTTGGATGGCAAGGGGGATTGTTTCATAACACTTTTGAGACCACATAGTAACTCCATTTAACAGTTAGGTGACCTGGCAGGCTTTTGTCTTAAATAGCAGCTTCACTTAACAATTTTTACTCAGTTAAAGCAAACAAGAACCATATTGGTATCAGATGTTTTAAGTTTCCAGTTCTACTCATCAGGTTTTTCATACAATCTCTCCTTTCAGGCAGCCTAGTATACCTTTCATGAAGAAGTGATAAGTTCTTATTATAGTAGTTTGACAGGCAAACATCTGATGAACATCGTAGAAATTAGTCACAGTTCTGCATGCAAACTAAAATTGCAATGAATGATCTTCCTTTTAACCCTAATACTGATTTGGACGCCGTGTTATCACCAAGTTAAAAAGATGTAGCATTGCTGGATAAAAACCCACCCTTTCCACACACCACTGCATCCTGAAAACTGTCATAAATCACAATCAGTCCTTGTCATGGGAGAAACTGTGTGTGTCAGCATGGGCTTGTCACATAGCTGTAAGGGAGGGAATCAAACACATCTTTTCAGTGTTTAGGAAAGAAATATTGCTGGGGGAAGAAACACAACCACAGTATACCTTCCAGTAGCAGACACTTTTAAATCAGGCTGTACTTGTCTGGCTCAAAGAACTGTGCCAATTTATGTCTCATTTGGGGCAGTGTCTCCTTTTGCTGATGAAAAGACCACTTGCTGCACACAAATCCAAAACTAACTCTTCTAGATTGAAGACCCAGCCTAAATCCAAGCAAAAGTGTGTGTGTGTGTGTGTGTTGACGTTAGTTGAGAGATTAGGATATAATTGATTTCCTACTTGATTATAGGATACAGAGAGGGAATCAGAAATGTTCACTTGCTTAACTAGCAGCACAGTCTCTGCAAAATCCTGTGAGGTTTTATAGCTTTATTAATTAAGAAATAGAACCCACAGACAAATAGACTACAAATACCACAGATGTTTCCTTTAAGAAAGAAACTAAAATTACTAAATAGTTGCCAGAAAAAGGATCTCAAGTACAGTTATAGGGTCATAGGTCTCAAATGATTCAATTTTCATAGGAAAATCTCCCATGCAACCCATACATTAGATGAGAAGACACATGCACCTTCTATTTCAGAGAACTAAATTTTGGATGAATGGCCTTGAATTTGCCTCATAGCCAATAGCTTACTAAAGAGAACTTAATAGGGGTAGATGCTATAGTTTTGTTTTGTTTTGTTTTGTTTTTGTTTTCTTTTTTTTTTTTAAGCAGCACTTGAGAGAAAGACACCATACAACATTGATTTCATTGGAAGGGTTTATGGAAAAGGGATTGCAGAAAGGAGAAAGGACAGAGGGGTTGCTTCTTGGAACAGGATCAGCAGGAAAGAGGGAAAAGAGGGTGAGGGAGGGAGAGGGAGAAAGAAAGAAAGAGGAACATACAGCAAGAGGGAGAGAGAGAGAGAGAGAGAGAGAGAGAGAGAGAGAGAGAGAGAGAGAGAGAGAGAGAGAGAGGGATGAGATGAACAGGTCCCTTTTAAAGGGGAAGGTAATTAACGTGCACAGGTGGTGTTCTTAGTGGCTGCAGCTGAGGATGTATCCTGTCAGAACCCCAAGGACAAGCCAGTACAGATGCCTAAATGCAGTGGATCCCATTAGTCAATTTATGTGGAGAGTTGGGTATTCACATAAATACATAACAAAAATGCTTTAACTAGAGGCCTGACTCTACTGCTACATCTGTGTTTTGTAAAACAGTTATATTACTAGTGTGGAATCTATAAATCTGTGTACCATGCTCATCTACCACACATTCACACATCTAGACACTCCAAGGTTCCTAGGCTAGAGGCAGGAGTGGTTTTTATTTGAGTTTTTAAATAGGATACTTCATTCATAAGAAAAGTTCACACTGTAATACATATAGATACCATCTCTATTAAGTTACTTTTTATTTTGGAAATTATAATATAATTTACAACATTTCCCCTTTCCCTTTCCTCTTCCAATGCCTTCCATGTATCTCTTTTTGCTCTCTTTCAAATTCATGTCCTCTTTTCCTGTAATTGTGGTTATATGTATACATGTGCATGCATACATGTTCCTAAATATAGACTATGTACTTGTACTTCTGTTTTCAGTGCCAACCACTTGGCATTGGATAACCATTGGTGTGCTTTTCCCTGGGGAAGACTTAGACTCTCTTAGAATTCCTTAGTTATTTTTTAAGAAATTCTCTCAAGTAATTTCTTCAACTTTAATTTCCATAATGTTTTTCCAATTAAGAAACCAAGAAATAATCAAGAGTGTTATTAGAAACATGGAGGTAATCATCTCCCCATACACTCCCCCACCCAACATTTCAACAGTATTTGGACTGCTCCACTTTAAGAATCAAGGGCATTGTGGCCAGCATCTCTCCCAGCCTGGCCCTAAGTGAAAGGGACCCATGTTAGACAAATTTTGAGAGGTGCTGAAGGCTCTATGACATTATTTTCAGGCACTCACATGGATTTCCTGTAACAAAATGCCAGTCATGTCTAGAGAATGCCTTCTCCTCACAGGCCTTCCTTATCCAGTTCAGCATTTCCTCTCAATTCACCCTCTCCATCTCTTGCTCCTCTCATAAGGCTTCACCTTATAACAGCCTGTTACTAGAAGAATGAATATAACTTTGGGACTCAGCTTCTTTGAGAATGACATCTTGTGACATCAAAAGAATATCATTGATTTCTCTAGAGTCAGAGTGGTGTGGACACCAAAGTCATCAAACTTTAAAAGGCAAAGCCAGAAGGTGGACACATGCTAGACAGGACCTCAGATGTCATTCTTTAGTGATAAACAGAGCCAGGTGGTAGTGTACACCCTTAATCCCAGAACACAAGGGCAGAGGCTGGTGGATCTCTGTAAGTTTGACGTCAGCCTGCTCTACAGAGCTGGTTCCAGGACAGCCAGCACTATACAGAAAAACCCTGTCTTGAACCCTCCCTCCAAATAAATGTCTATTTCCTTATCTCCTACCTCTCCATCTCAGAGCACAGACTAGTATTGTAACATGTCATCAAGATACGCATCACCCCCAACTATAACATCAATACTTAAAGTAAAAAATACTCCCAAGTAGCCAAAAGAATTTATTCCTACAAGAAAGCCAGAGACTAATATGTTCAAATGAAGATTTCTATAGGAAAACAGCCCTGCCTCAGACAGCACCTACAATAAACATGTTTATGAGCAAACACAGTATCAAAAAACCATATTGTGAGTCTTATAAACAGCATATGCCTCATTTCATGGGGGATGCTATGGTTTGAGGCATTCTTTTTTTTTTTACTACATTTCAGAGAGATAACTGTAAAATGAGGGTCCATAACTATCACATAGCATAGTAAACAATAGCATCAACTTCTGGATCTCTGTGGTAAACAGTTCTTGTCTGCTGTAATTGGAAATGTAAATTTTAATTCCCTGTATACTTTCTCAAATTAAAGTGGGGGCATATTCCACTCTGAGGAGATTCTATGCTTATCATTTCCAGACAGGTCCGAAGATGACAGAGTTTATATGGTATATATGAAGGCTCTCCCATCCACTCCACCCCCAACTACTCACAGAAGGAGACGAAAGATTTTGAATTTCCATACTTCTGCAAGGGATCTGAAATTATTCTATAGAGATAGGTGAGGTTTGACAGCAAAGGTTGAAAAGCAGCACAGAGAGGGATCT
The DNA here is from genome assembly GCF_943737965.1 of Phodopus roborovskii. NCBI lineage: Eukaryota > Metazoa > Chordata > Mammalia > Rodentia > Cricetidae > Phodopus > Phodopus roborovskii. The sequence goes on from NW_026126409.1 coordinate 27,260,945, forward strand.
GTGGAATAGTGCAGCCACAGCTGACACTATAAACTGGCCTAAAGAACAGCTAAGGCCTTTATGGAGGCCCACAGATACAACAAAACAACAACCAGTAGCAAGACGCTTTGCCCAACTTTCCTGAGGTTAAATATTTAATAGGTCTCTGGTAACAGTCAAAAGTCATTTATATCCTCAAACACTCTTAAAATTCTCATGGAATCTGGGGTTTCTGGTTTAAGATGTGCTTGTTAAAGTGTTCTTTCCAATTTAGTATCTACTCTTCTGATAGATTTCACTCCAGCCTCCGCCTAGGGCTCTTCAGTCCTGAGAAGATTTACCTTCTTTCCGACACTGAGACATAAACAGGCCAGGCCCAATGCCACCAAAATTCAATTTGTTTTCAAAAGTGTACTTGCAGAGGGCCATTCAAATACAGTGGCTGTCCTTCTAGATTCTCTACCCAAAGTAGGGCAGCTTTTCGTTTTTCATTCATCTTCCAGTCTGTCAGAATGCAAACTACATGACATTTGACATTGCTACTTTCTCCTTCTATTTAATAAAATTTCTTCTCAAAAGAGAGCCTAATATAAGGTTCAAACAGAACTGCGGTTTTGCCACTCATTTTCTCAGCTAAATCATCTATGTGCTCACCTGCATAAATGCTCTCACGTTTTAATCTAGAACATAAAAGCCTTGAAGGAAGCATCTGACTTTTTCATACTAATTACATTTCCCAAGTTATTTTAATGTCCATTATTATGCTGATGCATGTTAATGATTTTACTAGAAATTATGAATGACATGGAAGCAAAATCATATGAATGAGAGCCTTCTCCTATGTCTTCCAGGTTGATTTTAATAAATAGTCTTTTTCCTTACAAGGAATGTAGACCACACGTATGGAGAGATGTTGAAAATGAGCTTTACCCTACTTAGTGTGGCTATAATAATAAATTTCAATTTGCAGATAATAAAAATAATCAAACCAAAGTATTCTGTTTATCTCTATGTTATGTCTTGCATGTTTGCCTGAAAAGCTAACCATACCAATATAGGGAGGACTGTGAAGACTAAAACAAAGCGAATGCATTGAGAAAATCCACTTTTACACCCTGAAAATAATATTTCACATAACTTTCCTTGTACACACTTATGGAAAGAAAATGGATCTAGTTTTATTTTCATCCCATGACTCACTTCCTAATCATTTGCTGATGAAATAGATACAACTGGTCTTTTTAACTTTTTCATTTATTATAAAAAAATGAAATTCACCATTTTCTTATGCTAATTTCCCTCTTCTGTCAACTAAATAAATACCTATTGCATACATAGCCTGTTAAACAGTGTACAGAGTGTTAGGATTCTTCCTCAATCTGTTTGCCGATTTCACATCTTACTCTAATCTCAAGCACAAGAGACACCCCAGAATCCATCCTTCACCTCATGCTCAAACAGGCTACACACCCTCAAGTGGTGGTTTCAGATAGTCTCTTGGCTTGGTCAGCATCCACTGTAAGTTGATGGATCCCATATTTATTCATAATGCAGTTCTTTCCTAACTCTGGGCTCATGGGTGGAATTCCCTGCCCATCACCTGCCTCTAGAAGACTTACAGGACCCCTCCTTTTCACTATACTCATCACTAAAACTCCAGATCCTCTTTGCCAACACTCCTTCTCCCACAGCCTCCTCTGTCTCAGTTGACTTCACCCTTGTGTTTAGTCATGCCACATACTAGAATTCCTCCTTGATAGTTATATCACATCCCACAGTCAGAGAACCTCCCTGGACCTGCCTTCAAAGAACAGCTCACATGATGTCTGAGTTCACATGACTGCTATGACTATTTCCCCGACTCTAAGCCACATCATGTCTCCTGGATCACTTCCATGGTATGGTCTCCCAGCTGCTACCCCAACAGTTCTCTCTTCAGTCTGGAGTCAGCATTAAAGTCAAAGACACTCCCCTGCTGTTCTCTGGAAGTGTAGCTTTTTCTTGCCTTAGGAACTTTGTAATGACTGTTCCTTCCACCTCCACACAATTTCCCCCAGTTACTCACATGACTCTTCAAGGTTCTCCAAGGCTTTACTAAGACATACCCTCCTACAGAAGCCTACCCTGACATCCATGACTAACCCTTTTATTCCTTCAAGTCTGTACTCAAATGTCACCTTTCTAATGAGCCCTGGCTTGCAAAGGTTTAATATCACAGGCATAGCTTTGTCCCTGACACTCAAACCTTGTTCATTTGGTTCACATTTTGCCAGTCATAGCATTCTATATGTATGGCCTCTCTTTCCCAACTAAAAAGAAAATGACACTTTTTAGTCTATCATCTATTTAATTAGTGTATGTTAATGGATTGCAAATGTTCTGTTCAAGAAAAACTAGGTATATGACTAGTCCTCAATAAACACTGTTGAATGTACTAGTAAACTTGAAGTTTTAAAAAGACCTAAGAATCTCCCAGAGAAGTTAGAGATGAACAAACAAACAAACAAAAGTGATGGTTTATCTCCACATAGAAATTGCGTAACGGAAGGAAAAGCCAGACAAGAAGAGATGAAGGGAAAACTCTCATTGTTTCTTTTTTTTTTTTTTTTTTTTTTTTTTTCTCTAACCAGGTGTTTCTACTATAAGATAGTCTTCAATCTCATTATCATGGAAGGGCATTAAAGGTAGCCTCTCCACTATTGCTTAGCTCACACACACCAGTCTTGATGGGAGATGCCATTATGTATACATGTTTCTCATACTGTTAATGAATAAAGCACTGTTGGCCAATAGGAAAGGAAGATAGGAGGGACTAGGAGACAAGGAGGAAAGAGGAAGTAGGAAGGAGGGTCAAGATGGAGAGTTAGGAGAAGGCAGAACCGCCAGCTGCCTCTTGCTGGTTAAGACCACATGGAAATACATAGAAATGGGTTAATAATTAAGACAGAGCTAGCCAATAAAAAAACAAGTAACTGGCCAACAGCATTATATCAAATACAGAGTCTCTGTATCGCGGAGGTGGGACCAGACCAGCGGCGGGAGGAAAAACCTTACTCCTTACACAGTATGATAGCTGGGAAACCAGTATAGGATTGACCCAGACCCCCTAAATGTGTGTGTTAGTTAGGAGGCCTGGGCAGTCTATGGGGCTCTAGTAATGGATCAGTATTTATTCCTAGTATACGAATGGACTTTGGGAGCCCATCCCACATAGAGGGATACTTTCTCAGCCTAGACACATGGGGGAGGGCCTAGGCTCTGCCCCAAATGGCATAATAGACTTTGAAGACTGTCCATGGAAGGCTTCACCCCCCCTCCAAAGCAGAAAGGGGATGGGATTGGGGTTGGTGGGGGTGAGAGGGGAGGATAGGAGGGTGAGGGAACTGGGATTGACATGTAAAACAACCTTGTTTCAAATGTAAATTTAAAAAAACAAAAATAAAACAAACTTCTTCCTGCTAATGCTCCTGAGCTCTCAAGCTCCCTCTAAAGTTGACTGAGGGATACTTCGCCTGTTCCCTCCATCCATCCAACCCTGACCTTCCTGTTTCTCTTGTGTTATTTTGTTACGCAGGACACTTGCTAATATTCTACCTAATAAACCACCCATGTCTTAGAGTTCACTTCCCAGGTGCCATCACTGCTCTGTCCCGTGTAGAACACAGCCAGACAGAGTTCAGTCTTCAGTCATGCAGGTCTCCAACCCCAAAGACTAAGGATGGTGTATCTTACTCAGTCTAACTGGGTAGTAAATGGCTCCTTTTGTCTAAGTACTCCTGTGTTTCTGTGGTGTGGCAAGGAAAGGCTTAGCTTCCCAATCAAAAACCAAATCCAATCCATTGTAGCCAAATAGGAGATTTTTGCTTTCCCTGGGAGCATGATTTTCTACACTTACTCCTCTCCGCTACAGGAGCTACTTGTCACATTTTCACTTGGCCCCCTTTATTCAGAAACACTCTGTTCTGACAACAGAGCACTAAAACATAATTGCGTAAGTAGATGTAAAAGGAAACATCCCGAAGACCTGTCCTGAAAAGAAATCTGAAAATAGCCAACTTAGCACAGACATCGTTAAGAAATAGTAAGGTGGAGTCCAATTATCAGTTACTGACCAAAAAAAGCCCATTAAAGAAATCTCTTCCTCAAGATTTAAAAACATATTATTAATAAATATACAGCAGCCCAGAGTATCAGCTACAAATAAATACAAAAGTATTGTGCTTTATGGCAGAAATATACTTTTTATTGTTGTTGAAATGGGAATCTTAAAAGGATAAGGAAACTGCCATCATTTTCCTAACAACATATAATTTATTTATAAAAGTCAAAACAGAGATCTACAGAAAAATGAATGCTTCAGGTCAGGAAGTAGATACCATACCATCTTTATTTTCTAAATTCTAAATGCTACAGACAGTAATAAAATGCTCCAAGAATGAAATATGTCACAAACAGCTGTGACAATTTTGATAAATAATGATAAATTGTGAAGTAGAATAGCATTTTGTAAGCAGTTGTGTTCAAAAATGCATTTTAATGATATTTTGCCAAGCATTACTTTTAGGAAGCATTTTATGTAAAACTCTTGACAAATAAAGTTGATATTTTATTATAATTAATATAGAAATGTAAGCTGGGCATTGATGGAACATGCCTTTAATCCCAGCGCTTGGGAGACAGAGGCAGGCAGGTTTCTGTGAGTTCGAGGCTAGCCTGGTCTACAGAGCAAGTTCTGGGCAGTCCCCAAAGCAATACAGAGAAACCCTGTCTCAAAAAAAGAAAAACAAACAAACAAAAATAAATGAATAAACCAAACAAACAAAAAAAGAAATCTAATTAATCTAAAATTATAATTTCATATTCAGAGTGCATTTTTTTTTACCCTGTCAGTTCCTTGTTGTTAAATATAGTTATAGCAATTCTACTCCTAGAAATTAAAAAGAAACAAATAAAAATGTTCAGGTGTGTGAGACTGAGAATGGCCCTTATAGGCTCATATATGTGAATACTTTGTCCCCAATTGGTGGGAATGTTTGGGAAGACTTGGGAGGTGTGGCTTTGTTGGAGGAGGTGTGTTACTAGGGCTTTGAGATTGCTAAAGTCCACATCATTTGAAATTAACTCTCAGCCTTACACTGTGGATAAAGATGTAAGTTGTCAGCTTCTGGTTCCAGTGCCATGCCTGCCTACCACTGTGCTCCCCACCATGATGGTCATGGACTCAACCTCTGAAAATGTGAATCCCAATTTAAATGCTTTCTTTTCTAAGTTGTCTTGGTCATGCTGTTTGATCCCAGGAAAAGGAAAGTTACTCCAATAAGGTGACTCTCATACATTAATGCTCACAGCCCCATTATTAATACAACTAAAATTTGGAGAGAAAAAAGTTAAATGTTCATCAACTGTAAAATTAGTCAACAAACATTTATGCAATGGAATACTTGAGAATCAAAGAAAATAAAATAATACATGCTGTATAATGGAAACATGTTGTCAGGGAACCAGTCACAAAGACTGTGCCTTCCATTATTCTGAGCATGTGTAATGTCTAGTGCATATGAATCCAGTAAGCTAAGTAATGAATAAGGCGTCACCTAGACTTTGAAGTAGGTGGAGGGGAAGATGGGAGCAACTAACAATGGATATCAGGTTTCTTTTGAGAGAATAAAGATGTTGAAAAATCGCCCATGGTGATGACTATACAACTCTGAATTACAGAAAAACATCGAACTGCACACTGCAAGTCAGTGGGCTGTATGATAAATGAATCATATCTCAATAAACCTACATAAATGTCAGTTGAGAAGGCAAACTATTTTGTGGCTATTTATATTGTGCAAAGTTTCAAAAAGTATGAATACTTGATTACCAAAATATGTTTGTCACTGTGCCTAAGTGTCATGGTATTTCCATTTATGGCATCTGCCTATCACACTATAAATACATATAAGTAAGAAGAAAGAGCTTGTAAAATTAAATGCTGTTCCCAAACAGATTGATCCTTAATATATTCAATTTTGATAATTTATATGAGGATGATCCAGGCTATCTACAAGCCATGATTAAATTTCAGTCTCTCTAATAAATACCCCAGACTGTAAAAGCTCACCAAGAGATCATGGAAGTTTCCAGCATAAACATTTTGAGGTGATTAATATTAGATAAACTTTTTTGTTTTCATTTTTTATTTTTATTTTACATATAGATCCCAGTTCCCTCTCCCTCCCTCTCTTTCTCCTTCTTTCCCTCTCTCCCACCCTCTCATGTCCCCCTGACTACCCTCCTCTCCCTTAACCCCCACTCCACATGTAGAGTAATGCCCTCCAGGAGGGATCATCTAAATCTGTCAAGTCATTTGGAGTAGGGATTAGGACTTCTCTCCTATCTCTAGGTTAAAGGAGTTTCTCTCCATGGGGGATGTAGTAAGATCAAGGAGGCAAAGTGATATTTTAAAAAATTCAGTCTTATAATTTTAGAATAGGAATTATTTTAGAGTTTTTATATACATACATTTATTATTTTTTCTTATTTTACATATCGATCCTAGGTCCCTCTCCCTCCATCCCTCCCATATTCCTCAACCCCCGTCCAATCCCATCCCCCACCCCAATCCACAGGCAGAGTGATTTCTTCCAGGAGGGATCATCAAAATCTGTCAAGTCATTTGGAGTAGGGACTAGGCCCTCCCTCCTGTCTCTAGGCTAAGGGAGTATCCCTACATGGGGAAATGTGCTCCCAAAGTCCTTTCCTGAACCAGGAATACATCCTGGTTCCACTGTCAGTGGTCCCTTAGACTGCCCAGACCTTTTAATGAAGACCCATGCTCAGGGGGTCTGAGTCAGTCCAGTGCTGGTTTCAGTCTGGGGGTCAATTAGCTCCCCTGTGTTCAGGTCAGCTGTCTCTGTGAGATTCTGTAGCCTGGTCTTGACCCAATTTTCTTATCACTCTTCCATCTCTGCAACTGGATTTCAAGAGTTTGGCTCAGTATTTAGCTGTGGGTGTCTGCTTCTGTTTCCATCATCTACTAGGTGAGTGCTCTATGATGGCATATAAATTAGTCATCAATCTCATTATCAGGGAAGGGCATTTAAGGTAGCCTTTTCACTGTTGCTCAGATTATTAGTTGGGATCATCCTTGTAGGTTTCTGGACATTTCTCTAGAGTCAGTTTTCTCTGTTCATCCCCCGACTCAGTCATCCTAGTCCCACATGTTTTCCTCTCCTCCCCTTCTCTTTCTCCTAACTTTCTCTCCACTCACTGCTCTCCCACTCCCAATATGCTCAGGAGATCTTGTTCCTTTCCCCTTCTGTGAGGGACCTTGTATGTATTTCTGAGGTTCCTCCATGTATCTTAGTTTCTCTGGCAGTGTGAATTATAGGCTGGTGATCCTTTACTCTTTGTCTAAAATCCTCATATGAGTGAATACATACCATGTTCCTCTTTTTGTGACTGGGTTACCTCACTCAGGATGCTTTCTTAAAGTTCCATCCATTTGCCTACAAATTTCAAGATTCCATTTTTTATTTTTTCCAGCTGAGTTGAATTCCAATGTGTAAATGTGCCACATCTTCTTTATTCATTCTTCAGTTGAGGGGCATCTAGGTTGCTTCCAGGTTCTTGCTATTACAAATAGTGTTGATAAAAACGTAGTTGAACAGATCCCAGTTGCATGGATGTGAATCATTTGGGTATTTGCCGGAGTGGAATTGCTGGGTTATAGATCTATTTAAGTTGCTTATCTGTTCTTGATTTAATTTTGGTAACTGATAGCTATCCAGAAATTTGTCCATTTCCTTTGAATTTTCAAATTTTGTGGAGTACAGGTCATCAAAGTATGACTTGAAAATTGTCTGGATTTCCTCAGTGTCCGTTGTTATATTCCCCTTTTCATTTCTGGTTTTGTTGATTTGCATGTTCTCTCTCTGCTTTTTGGTTAGTTTGGATAAAGATTTGTCTATCTTGTTGATTTTTTCAAAAGACCAACTCTTCGTCACATCGATTCTTTGTATAGTTTTCCTAGTTTCTACTTTATTGATTTCAGCCTTCAAATTTGATTGTTTCCTGGTGTCTACTCCTCCGGGATGAGCTTGCTTCTTTTTGCTCTGAGGCTTTCATTTGTGCTGTTAATGCTCTAAAGTGACTATCCTCTGTTTTCTTCATATGGGCACTTAGTGCAATGAACTTTTCTCATAGCTCTGCTTTCAAAGTGTTCCACAAGTTTGGGTATGTTTTGTCTTCATTCTCATTGAATTCTAGGAAATCTTTAATTTCTTTCTTGCCCCAGGAATGGTGCAACTGTGCATTGCTCAGTATCCATGAGTTTGTAGGATCTCTGCAATTTGTTGAATTTCAACTTTAAAGCATGGTGGTCTGATAAGATACAGGGAACTGTAAGGAGTAAGGTTTTTCCACCCACCGCAGATCTTGTTCCACTGCCACACCAGCCCCAATTAACATACAGAGACTCTGTATTTGATATAATGCTGTTGGTCAGGTACTAGTTTCTTATCAGCTAGCTCTGTCTTAATTATTGACCCATTTCTATGTATTTCCATGTGGTCTTACCAGCGAGAGGTGGCTGGCGGTTCTGCCTTCTCCAGACTCTATGTTGATTCCTCTTTCCTACTTCCTCTTTCCTCCTTGCCTCCTAGTCCCTCCTATCTTCCTTTCCTATTGGCCAACAGTGCTTTATTCATTATCCAGTATGAGAAACATATATACATAATAGCATCTCCCATCATCTCCTCTTTTCTGTCTAAATAAAAAGAAGGGTTTTAACCTTAACATAGCAAATATATCACACAACAGTTATCAAATAAGAATCACAGTTAACAATATTTAGTCCATTAACATTTAGCAAGATTAAAAGAAACTATTCTATCATCTATCCTATATTTGTGAGTCTAAAGTCCTATATGTAACTTATCTTTAATCCTAACTAAGGAAAACTATAACCATAACTATTTGTCTTCAACTCCTTTAAAGACAACAGAAGGATAGTATATAAACTCGAGAAATGATAGAGACATATTGCCTTGTCAGTCACCTGAAGTTCTTCTGTAATCTTTCATCTTCAGTCCATAGGCCATAGTGTGTCTGGCAGACTCTTTAGCAAAGTAGGAAACTTTAAACTGTCTTTTTGTATTGGCAGTTTGTCAGTCACTTTTTTCTCTGTGTCTTGCATATTGTTTGGCAGACTCTTTCATGAAGCAGGAACTTTGTAGCAGTGTCCATCTTGAATTAGTAGTCATTTTCCTGTGGGTCCTGCATGTCCAGTTTATACAGCATAAAGTCAAACAGTCTAGACAAGAGCAGTATCTTGTCCAAATGGCTAGTCTTGCCATATTGGAAGTAAACTCCATAATGAGTTTTTTAAATGTCCATCTTCCTTTTTGACATAGGTGGTGTTGCCAAGAGCAATTATGTCTCATTGTCACAAAAATCTCTAAACCATTTTAAATGTCATATTCTGTAGGTCCTTGAAAGGTTTGAAGAATTTTATCTATCTCAAACACATCTCTGTATATCTTGAAAAACTTAAATAATTTAACTATAAGTTTTGACTATCATAGGTAACTATCTGTACTAAATTATACATTATATTTCTAAATGAGCTATATAAACAAAATACCTAAACAAGAGGAGAAATATACTTATCACAAAATTGACCTTAAATTCTATCAACAAATGAAAATCCATTCCAAAACAAAGTATTCATATCTATACCATAATCCCTTTTTACTTTTAAAAAGAGCTTGGTTGTTAACCATTTATAACCAACCCCATTTAAATGAAAACAAACATTTATAAATAATATTTGGGAATTTGGGTGTCGTTCTTTCCAAAGTACTTCCTGTTGATAGGGGGTGCTTTCATGGGGGATCATAAGAAGATGTAGAAATCCTGGCTGTAGTCTGCAAGGCTGCTTTGTCCAAGCTGTTTTGAATGTTGGATCACCAGCAACTCTGTTTCAGGGGGTCTGGCTTGATCAAACCACATTAGTCTGGAAGGAATCCACAGCTTTTTATTTTCTGTGGAAACAAAAATAGAAATCCTTTCCCCCAGTAACTTGTCCTTAGACTTAAATTTTGAAGTCAAAGCATTTTTAAAATATATAAATTGAATTAATTCAGCAGCATTTGTTTTAACAGTTGTTGTTTCCTCAGCAGTCAAACAATACAGTATCCAAATTCTCTCCATCTGTGGCTTTTTTATTATTTTGTTTCTTTTTTATTTTTTGAGACAGGGTTTCTCCTTGTAACTCTTATCTGTCCTGGAATTTACTCTGCATACCAGGTTTACTTTGAAATTACAAGATCTGCTTGCCTCTGTCAAGTGCTGGGATTAAAGGTGTGTGCCACCATACCCAGCTGTTCTCTGTCTTTTTAAAACCATTTTTTTCTCTCTCTCCCAAGCCTATGTATTTTTTTTAAAACACACTGTAAACCTTTAGCTTTTACTTAATGTGAATCTGTCTTTACTGTAAATTTTTATCTTCTTGTAGCCATGAGTCTTTATCTGTTAAACAACATTGCTAAAATAAAAGTCATTGTTGTTTCTGCTGTGGTTTATCAAAGACTGCAGCAGCGGCTATTTTACCACCAGCAGTGAGAGCTGTGCTTACTGCCTTGGTCTGCAATGCCTTCCAGCCCCATTCTGCCTGCTTGGAGATGTGGTTCCTGCCATTGCCAGCTCTCATACACACCAATGAATTGTTAGCAGAGGTTCTTAAAAGCTGTGTGTTTTTTTGCCGCTTATGCTGAGTCAGGAATCCTCCCTTAAAGGAGCCGTGTAATTATCTGCTTGTCTCTCGAAAAGCAGAGTCCAACTGAGAAAAATGCTGCTACCAAGAAACCTTTTCCTCTATTTCTTCCAATTTTTTGTTTGTTTTTTTCTTCCATTTCTTTGAGGGATTTTTTCATATCTTCTTTGCTGGCCTCTATAATTTTTATGGTCTTTCTATTGTTGGCTGTTTTCTTGTATTGCTGTCTTCCCATCAATTCTTCCAGTGGGTGCAGATGGAGTCTCTCTCTCTCTCTCTCCCTCTCCCTCCCTCTCTCTCTCTCTCTCTCTCTCTCTCTTTCTCTCTCTCTCTCTCTCTCTCTCTCTCTCTCTCTCCCTCTCCTGTTCTCCCAGTGGTTGTAAGTGGGTCAGGAGTTTAGTATCTGCAACTCTGGATGATCCAAGCACTCTTGGAGATCTCTCCTCTGGCAGAGGGCAGGCAATGGGATCCAAAGATCAGGTGAGTACAGCCTCAAGATGGTTCTGCTTGGGTAGGCGGGTCTAGTGTGCTTAGATCAGATCCAGGAAGTCCCACTGGAAGTGGAGGAGTTATTAGACCTGCACTCTGGCCCAATGCACACCCTGAGCAGCAGGCCAGCAGGACAAAGGGGGGAGGGATAGCAGGCTCTGGGTGATGTATGGAGCAGAGTACAGGACTATACTGTCCAGGGCCAGGATATAGTAAAGAGTGAGATGTGGAGCTAACCCAGGGAGTTCCCAGGGAAGGATGTGGGGGGGAGGGGATTCGGGCTGAACTGGGCCCAGACTCACCTCTGGCAAAGCACCTGAAGCAATGGGGTTCAAACATCAGGCAAGTGCAACCCCTTTGCTTCAGGTGCTTTGCCAGAGGTGAGTCTGGGCCCAATTCAGCCCAAAAATGGTGACAGGTCCCCTAAAACTGGAGTTATGAATAGTTGTAAACCACCACATGAACACTGAGAACCAAATACAGGTCCTCTGTAAGAGCAACAGATACTCTTAACCACCTCTCTAGCCCCCTAGATAGTGAAACTTAAAATGTTCTTATTTATGTCATCTAAAAACATCTTGCACACTGGTAATTGTGCACCAATAGGAAGAATGAATTTGTTTTTAATGTAGTATAGTTAGAGGGGATAAGGTTGGTCCTTATGGTGTTTCTCCATTATCTGTGTATGTCAGAATGGTCATGAGGGTCTATGTTAAACATAGATGGCTGGGCCCCTGTCTTGGTCTGTTCCTGTTTCTGTAACATAACACTCAAAAATAGATGATTCTTGGAAGTGGAAATATATTTCTTACAGTGCTAGAAGATGAGGAATGTAAAGTGTGGCCAACAACAGAACCAGTGTCTGAAGGGGGCTGCTCCTCTGCCTCAAAAATGGTTCCTCATTGTTGAGCCTTCACATAGAGAAGAAATGAAAGGGAATAGTGTCTAGTTTTAATTGTCATCTTGGCATAGGCTATTAATCACCTGGGAATAGAGTCTCCGTGAGGGGTTGTCAAGATTGGTTGGTCTGTCGACATGTCTGTGGGAGACATTATGTGTATGATTGTTTTGTCTGCATGTATGTATATTCATGCTGTGCATGTCTGGCCCTCTGATGTCCTTAGAGGGTCACATCCCCTGGAACTGGAGTTAAGGATGACTGTGAGCCACCATGTGAGTACAGGAAACTGAATCCAGGTCATTAATATGAATAGCAAGTGCTCTTAGCCATTGAGCCATCTCTCCTGCCAACTGTATCTTTCTTTTTTTAAATGCAGTGTCCTCCCTTCATTCCCTGTTGTGTTTGGGGGATGTTTTGAGATGGTGTTTTGCAGCCCTGTAGTTTTTGTCAATGGTTCATTGATTTCATAGCAGGATAGTATTTCATCTATGAGAAAACAACACTAATAGATTTATATTTTCATTCTGATTTTGAAAAAATTTTAGGCATACAGAAAATTGGTGGAATTGGAGTTCTTTTATGGGCAAGTTTCACACTATATCACAGTCCTCATTTACGCTTAGTTTTGACACAGAATATCACTAATCTGTTTGAGCTGGCCATATATTTCTGAAGTCCACACAGGCTTTGAACTCACAATCTCTCTGCCTTAGCCTCACAACATGTTGAAATGACAGGCATATGTGACCAAGCCTGGCATCTTACGTAGTAATAGCACAAAATCTTCAGCAACAAGTTAACCAAAATATAAACCTAAACTTTTTTTTTAGCACTTTTCTATGTATATAAATCTCAATCTTTAAAACATTATACTAATGAACAGCTCAGTCAATTCCTTCATCTCTCCCTAATTTATGAATATTCTTCCTATTGGAATAGCTACTATCAGAGTAGCAATATTACCAAAATACTAACACAGATACAAAACAAATGGAATCTTTATTCATTGCAGGTACGAATGTTGGGAACTTAAATTGCCTATTACTGGAGAAAGCTGGCTGCCAAAAGGCTCCATACTTTATGTCAACTATATAAGAGTCTGCAAGAGGCAACACTGATTTGAGTTAGTGGGAAAAAGCTGAGTGAGGATAACTTTGCAGGGTGCATGGATTTTGGGGGCAGTGAAATGTTCATTATACTAAAATGATGCTGCACAGAATACACCTGTCACAGAATGTCAGCACCAGTTAGGGTCCCTAACACAAACTGTTTCTCCATAGAATATACCTGGATGTGAGGTCAGGGGATGTCCTCAACTTGTGAAGACAAAGACAGCATTTTCCAACTTGGCTGTAAGAAGTTGGAAGCATTCTCCCCAGAACTGCATGAGTATGCACTTCCCCCCACCTCTGCATCTCTAGGTATGACCAATGTAAGCTTTTCCAAGACACTGGCTAAGAAATTTTATCAGAGTGGGTTGAATTTATGATCCTTTGCTTACTAATGAAACATTGCATCTTCTTACAATTGCAGTTATTTCTGTCTTCTCCTTTGTAAGATATGGCTTATAGTCTTTGAATGGGATGTTTGGGCAAACTGTCTTTCTAATATGGACCTTATTGTCTACTATTCATTTCATGGTGATGTAAGTTATAATCATCTCCTCCCATTGGATAATTTCTTCACATGGATCTTGCTGAATATGGGAGTTATGTGGTGAAACAAACTCCTATTATGTGGCTCATGTTTTCCACATATAAATTCTTCCTTATCTAAGGTGAATACTTTTGTGTCTATCTTGTCTTCTAACAATTCTATGGATTGCCTTAAAACCTGGGCTGGTTTTATTTCTTTAACACATAATGTGGGATATCATTATTTCCCATATATATAACCAACAATTACCATATATTCTTTATTGAAAAATACGTTTCTCTTTTTACCTATAGTCAGAGCTTGGGTTCTATATTTTCTATATTTCTATTTCTACATTGTAACATACTGTCTTAATTGTTATATAATATAAAAGATAATACAATGTTAATATCTATCAATACAAGACTCCTCATCTTCCTTCCATTTGTTAAGAATATATTTTCATGATCCAAAGGGAGGAGTAGAGAAGGATTATAATGATTTTCAGTTGAGTTTGATGAAATTTATAAAAGATATAGGAGGGGCCAGAGAGATGTCTTGGCCATTAATAATAAATAATATTAAAATTATAACTTTATGAAATACTTTGAAATGGTCAAATCTCTTAGAGATTGAGATTTTCTGTTCATACATTATTTATTTCTCCTTTGACCTAGATTTCTGTAAATATCTTATTTTTCTTTATGTCCATGGAGAAACTTATATTTAAAGTTGTCCCCCAGATACTTAATATTTTTGATACTGCTACAGACAAAATTTTATTACTCTCTAATATTTTTAACAATGTACTCACATAAAAATGTTTTTATGCATTGATTTTGTTAGTAGCATGTGTGATATCATTTTTTATTCTCTATAATATTTTATCTATATTTCTTTCCATTCCTACAGAGACAAAATTTCTGCTATGATGAGTTATTGTTTCTTCTGCAACCATGTTTAGAGCTCTATTTATACCTCTTCGGTTATTTTCTTAGCAAAGACTTCCTTATACAATTATATATAGAATTTCTGTCTTATTAAAGATGAAAGATATCTTTTCTTCTTGCAGATCTTAACAGGGAATTCTTTTGAGTTGGAAACACTCATGTGTGCATATAACCCCAGTAATTAAGAAGTGAGGTCAGGAAGGTACCAGTTCAAAGCCAGCCTGGACTACCTAATGAGTTCCAAATCAGATAGGGCTCTGTAGCAAGACCATGTCCAACAGAGAAGAGAGAGACAGAGAGACAGAGAGAGAGAGAGAGAGAGAGGAATGCTTTTAATGTTTCACTATTAAATATTTATGTTTCTATGTTTTACTCATAGTTGGCTAATTTTGTGTCATAACTGAATTTCATAATTTTATGGAATGCATTCTGTACATGAGATTATTATATTTATTAAAGAAACCAAAATTTATTGAACACTTAAAATATGTTATACTATTCTAAAGCACATGTAGGAACATGTCAGAAAGAAGCCCTCAGAGAGTCATTTTCTGTTAAGGGAGGACAAGCAAACACAACACATAAAATACACAAATGAATTGAAAGAACACATAGGTAGCATGTCTGGGGGGGTATGGCAGTGGGCTGTTTAGAAATGAGATGTTTAGAAATGAATCTATAAAAAATTCAATGGAGTCTCACTATGATGGCAGCTGAGACAGCTGAGGGAGGAAAGGAAAACAGACTTTCAGGTAGGCATCCAGCATGAGAGCCTGGGAGCAAACAAGAAAGGAAATGAAATGGGAGAAAGTATTGTGAGGCAGTGTAAAGTGCGAATGTCTTAGTACAGTGGTTCTCAACCTTCTGGATACTGTGACCCTTTAATACAGTTCTGCATGTTGTGCTGGCCCCCGACCATCAAACCATTTCATTGCTCCTTCATAACTATAATTTTGTTACTTTACATGAATCATAATGCAAATATGTTTAGAGGTAGAGGTTTGAAAAAGGGGTTGCAACCCACAGGTTGAGAACCATTGTTTTAATGAATTAAACTGGGAAATGTCCACACTAATACATAATTTCAATTATTTATTTCTTATCAAAAGCAATAAAGCTTAAATATCTTTTATGAATCACAGCATGAATAGCAGAAATGGTGCAAAGAATGACAACCTTCAGTGCCACCAATGCAGTATTCTTAACAAAACACTAACTATTCCCAGGGATGGGCAAAGCATTTTCCTTGTAAGCAAGAAGACATGAGTTTCATCTCTTGAACCCATGTTTTTGTTTTTGTTTTTGTTTTAAGTGTGTAGTTTTTATAATCCCAGCTTTAGAGAAGTCATGACAGACAGAGCTCTCTGTACCTCTCTGGCCAGCCAGTTATACCTCCCTTATCCATCACTGAGCAATAAGAAACCCTGATTCAGACATCAAAAGAAATGACACCTAAGGCCAACACCCAAAGCCTACCTTTGGCCTCCAGTTGTTGCATGCACCTGAAATTAGACACACACATGCCCTACAAACATGCACTGTGTACACACATGTACACATGCACACAATAACTTTCTATAGTCAACTTCTTCTGACTTCTACATGCATACACATACACACATACACACACACACATATACACACACAAGAATAACTATAGATAGATAGATAGATAGATAGATAGATAGATAGATAGATATGGAAAATAGACGTGATTAAGAGTTTCATGTGTTCAAAGTGACTGACACTGGAAATGCTTAACATCGGTCACAAAAGACCTGTCAAAAACAAATATAGGAATACAAAATCTAAACAATAGGTTTGGAGTAAAAAAGTATTGACATAAAGAGTGAAAAGTACATCTAAAAATATAAGCTAAAGCAGGCAAGAGCTAAGAAGCACTTAAATTCAGGGGTCACAAAGGTGTTTATGAAACATCAATTCGTGGGATGTTAATAAGTGTTCAGGCAGGGGGAAAAATAGGTCAAGGCAAGTTAATCTTTTTTTTTTTTTTTTAATGCAGGACATCTCAGACTTTTCAAATGCTGCTGTAACTTATGAATCAGGGGTTAGGGTGAAAGAGGGCACAGTGTAAGTATGCATAAGTATGTAGCCTTTTCCTGTGCCAACTTGACCAGGGAACTCTTACTCCAGGCAAAAACAAACCACAGATGGAAAAATGTTGCCCTATGAGTTAGTGGGGTCAGGTGACATTCATAAAAGACTTTGAAGAATTCAAAAGTGATTAAATATATAAACATGTAACCAGTTAAAAGGCTTTTCTAGTTGATTTTTAATGTCTTTCTTTTCTTTCTTTTTTTTTTTTTTTTTTTCATTTTATCATTGGCAGAAAGCCAATTGAAAACTTAGGTGGACTAACAAAAATTATCCTATGAATGAATCTAAGATAAGAATGTAGAAAGTCAAAATGCTAACACATTACATAATGCATGATATTTGGACACAAATACTTTTCTGCTGTAAGAAAATATGTAAATGTATAAAGTATATTTTAAAATCCAAATAAATCTGGAAAGATAAATGCAAGGAACACAGGGGGTCTAAATGAAAAATAAATTTGAGACTGGATTTGTACCCAACCTGTTCTTGATGAACTTGAGAACAAATAATAATTTGTAGGCAAAGTTATAAAACTACACAAATACCTAAATACTGGCTTCTACAACTGTGTTGAAATTTGTCAATAACCTAAAACTCAGCATGGCTCCTTTGGAAGTATAGTATATACTGATGTTATTTCGGATCAACAGTAGACTGTGACATTGAAGCAAGTTTAATCTGAGGGAAAAAAAATGCTGTGGAAAAGTTATAGAGCCTGACAGACTCTATATTGGTGTTCACAAATTCTGTATTTATGGGTAGATGCTTGCTATAAATAGACATAGGAAAGTATGAACAGGAAATTTTTTGGCTTGGTAAATAAATTTAAACAGTGATTTACTCTATTCTGTGTTGCTACAGCATAACACCTAAGTGGGTAATTTATAAGAAAATAAATAAAGCTGGGAATGGTGACTCATACCTATAGTCCAATGACTTGGGAGGCAACCGGTAAGAACTCGAGTTCAAGGCCATCCTGTCTTAAATGAAAGTAAAATAAAAGGAAAAAGGGAGGGAGAAGAGGGGGGGAATTTTTCTTACAATTCTAGAGGCAACAGCATGGGGTAAGAGCCTTCTAGCCAGAAGAGCACCATACCACATACCATGTGATGAGCATACCATCTTTTATATAAAGCCATTAGTCCTATCACAGGGCCCATGCCTTTGTAACCTCATTAACCTCTCCCTAACTTCCTCCCGAAGACCCCACTTCTGAATACCACTTTTAATTAGACTTAGGATTTGCCTTTCTAGCACAAAGACTGATGGGGCTCACAGCATACATTCACACCATAGCAGGCAGGAAATAATGCTTCTTTGGAATTTCAACATGCATTCTGACATCATTAAACAAAAGCTTTAAATATTAAATTCCTATCAAAAGAGATTTTCTGGCCCAGATAGAAAACTGGCTTGCTTGCAGAAAACAAAATACCTAAGCAAAATTTTAAACATTGTTCATCTAGGGATTTCAGTGTGGAAATTAGTCTTGTTTTCTCTTCCTTTTTTTTTTTTTTTTTTTCCAAATTGAACATAGATTCCTCTCTCATACAGTACATACATACCAAGTTTCCCCTTCCTCCACTCCTTCTAGCTCCCCCTCACCTCCCCTTTCCCCAGATCCACTCCTCTTCCCTTTCCCTTCAGAAAGGAGCAGTCCTTTACTATTGACAAAACATGCATGTAGGTTGAGAAATGCCTACTGAAATTCCAGCTTGCTGGGCATAAGCAATAGAAGCTTACTGAGCACTGAACAGGTAATGGCAAAGGTCAGTACTTCCTGCTAGCCTTGAAAACTCCCATGCATGGATGCCAACCCGTGCCAGACATCTCCTAAACCACTCTATCTATGGCATCATCTTTACTCTCTCAACCTTCTATAGAGTAATTGCTGTTCCAGTCTACAAGTTACCAGAACAGAAGAATAAACTTTACAGAGAGAAGTGGGTGGCAGGATTGCTCAGTGAGAATCCTGACCACCTGAGTTTGATCCCCAAATGTGATGTGAGGAGAGAACTATCCCCTCTAAGTTATTTTCTGACCTCCTCAGAAGTCATGGTGCACACATGTCTACACATGTATCAACAAATAGGTATAATTTTAAATGTTTAAAAAAATGTCTTCGCTGAAGATACTATAGGTAAGTAAGGAGTAAAAGGTAGTGACTACTAAGCACCAGAGTTAAGGTTTGAAACCTGGCTGTTGAGCTGAGAATCTTCGCCTTTAATCACTGTAGCACTAGGTCCTACATATGAACATGCACAAAACACCCTAGAAAGTGTATGGATGCAGATTTTTCTGTTACCAAGTCCCCAGAATTTCTGATTAAGCAAATTTGGCTGGGGCTCTAATTTGCATCTCTAAACAGTTGTCTGCCCTGCACTAATTGGTTCAACTTTCCAGAACCATTAGCCTATTCTAAATGGGCTGAGCCACAGGTGAGGAAATGACCAAGAAGGACACCCCAAAGAATAGCCTGTAGGCTCCAGGCAGGAGGACATCTTGGTGAAAAAGTATCAGCATGGACAAAAGAAAAGGGGGAATGAAATACTGAAGATTCAACAACTCACACTGAAATTCTCCTGAGTCTTTTTTACCACAAAGAAGCAAGCATCCTTTTTTCCCTCAAGCAGCTTCAAACTGCCCACACCATCTTTGAACACAGTATAGTTACAAATGAAAAGATGTCCACATGCTCAAATCTCTCAACAGTTTTACCCATTTGCAATGTGACACCCCAAACTTCACATTATGGTCAAAGGTGGAAGCCTGAGAAGGAAGGCAGTTCTAGAAAAATGAGAATGTGGCACAGTCATTTACATTTTTATGCTTACATATTGGTCCTAAGTCTAACAGAATGTGGCATAGTTAATTTCCTCAAAATTATACAACTTCAGTCTTAGTACTTTGGAGAAGACCCATGGTGCTATACAAAAGGCACAAATTTGGTGTCAAAAGTTCTGTATTTGAAAATAAATTACTCTTGACAAGTCATTTTGAGCTTCCATGGAAGAGTAATTCTTCTTGGAGTCACAAGAATCAAGTAAATTTGTGAAGACCACTCATGCTCACTTTGGGGATTATAGTGTGACTACAACTTTTAGGAATAATACAGTTGATTCAAAGTGGTACTAGATGTGAAAGCATATTTAGGTTGTGCTATGCAATGATGCCTGGTGTTTACTTATAAACAAGGCCTACCATCTAGGCTCAAGGACATGAAATTTCCAAATATAAATGAGGCATCACTGAAACTGGAGCCTGACTCTGCTCTGCAACTCTGTTCATCTGAGCTAACACAGAACTCAAAGAGGAAGCAAGCCATTTAGAATTTAGGCAAAGACTGGATGACTCAGCAGGGTTGAATGGAAGCATCAAGTCCTCTGGTCTTTAGCAAAGCTTGACATCTGCCTACACATACTCTGGCCAGTAGGTTCATACATTAAAACTCTAATGCAGCAATTTATTTTTTTTAATGGAGCCATTTCTGATTGTGAACTGCTGGCCTGAAATCCAGCTCTAAAACTATGACAGACAAAGCTATAGCTGGTGAGATGGTTCAGCAGGTGAAAAAGCCTGCTTGTATATCTGATGACCTGAGCTCCATCCCCAAGACATAAAAAGTAGGACAGAAGTGACTCATAAAAATTGTCCTATGATCTCACATGTACACCAAAACTCATGCATGTGTCCATGCATGAACCCAAACACACACACACACACAATAAATAAATGTGCGATTAAAAATAAAATAACAAAAATGCACTAGGCCTGATTAAAATCAGAGGACATTATTAATAAAATGAACAGAGCCAAGTAACCCTAGCCCTTACAAGACCAAGACAACAGAGCCTTCAGTTCTAAGCCCCTTGCTATGGTCCACATCTGTTGCATCAAGAACTTACCTTGATGGGGAGAGAAGACTACACTTATCTCTGTGTACAAGACAAATGTTTATAGATTGTTGTTAGGGATTATGCTAGTTTAGTAAATTGGTGGTTGTAGATTTGCCTCTGGTAACCATGACTTCACAAGCTAGGTTTACCATCCCAGACATGATTTCCCTCTTGTTGAGTGGGTGATAAAAGAAAATAATTGGAAGTCACAAACCCGTAAGTGACTATATCCATCAGTATGTATTGACCGGGATGCAGAAAAGCTTCATGGGGAACTGTGACATTTAAAACTGTAACTCAAAAAGAGAGCCACCTATAATGGAATAATTCCAGCCCTAGGTAACCACAAAAGTGTAATCAAAATGTGTCCCCACAAAATGTGACTGCATTAGCCACAACAGACAAAAAGTCAAAAGAATCCAGATGTTGGCTAAAACACAGTCATCCATGTGGACAGTATCTCTGACAATACTACTTTCCATGGTCCCTAATTATTTCTTTAAACTCTAAACCAAAAGAACCTATAGCTGGAACCTTATAAGTCCAGCCTGTTTACCAAAACAGGGGAATGGCAATGTACAATACATCTTGGAGAAAATTTCCTCCAGGATTGATGAAGACAAAATGCTTAATCACTTAAAGAGATGTGTTTGCTCTCAGAAAAATTAATTCAAGCACCTCATTACCTGAGGATGCCAACTAAATGAGTCATCATAACAGATGAATTGCCTTTTATTGTTGGTATGTTCCCTTTAATTATTACACATTCCCCCACAAACCTACCTTCTTCCAGAAGGTACCAAAATCATTTGACAAGAAGAGTAAGATGAGAATGAGGGGTTGGGGAGGAGGCTACATTGTGGTGGCTACCTCTGCAGAAGCAGCAGCAGCAGGCTTTCCAGTCACTGAGCATTAGGTCATTGTTATTGCTTAAGATGTGTCACTCCAGTGTTACAAGTCACACTTTTATGTGTATCTGATCTTACTATGTGAGTCCCACAATGAGCCAGAAGACACAGCTCTCACACAGAACCTCAGAAATCCTATGCTTAAACTGCTCCAGATTGCTGCTTCGTGGGATCTTTTGCCCACAGCTTCCGGGAAATTGCCTGCATTCCATCTTTTCAAATGATCCTGCCATGAGAGGAAGAGAGAGAGAGAGAGAGAGAGAGAGAGAGAGAGAGAGAGAGAGAGAGAGAGAGAGAGCATGCTCATGCTAAAACTCCCAGCTCCTAGATCAGTGACACCCATCACTCACCTGCTACCAGGATGGTATCTGACATTGATGAGAGAGCATGAATGAAGGAAAGAAGGAATGACAAGTCAGTAAACAGCTCTTCTCCCAGAGGTATTTCAGCTCACAGAGGTAAGAAACATTCTCATACAGTCCTACCTAACATTCCCTGAACTGTGCCTGGTGCTGTCTAATAGGGAAGGAAAAGAAAGGCTCTGGTGGAAGACATTTCTCAAACTGACATTTGAAAGAGTTTAGGATGAGCAAATCCAAATAGACAGGAAACATAATTACAGTAAGACCTCTCCACTGGTGACATGTAATGCATTCTCATTTGCAACATCCAATCAAACTCAACCTTTGTCTCTCTTTCTCTCATTTGTCTTCATACTGTTGGCTTTTTGTTAGTTTTCACGAATTGTGAATGTCCTAATGTGTGTCCTGAGAACAATTCTACTTTCTGCTGTTGGGGAAACCAGGAGACTGCCTTCATGTATATGTTATACTGATTTATAGTCTCCTGCTGTACAATGAGTAGCAGGCTAGGCACTCATTCATCTCATGCAGTTCTCACTTCTTTCCCGCTAGCCCTCCTTTGCTTCTTTCATGATGATCCATGCATTTCAAAACTATTTCTCAGACCTGGAGAGATAGTTCAGTAGTGAAGAGAATGGAGAAGTGGCTAGGCAGGTAAGATCACTGACTGCTCTTAGAGAGGAAGACCAGTTCCCAGCACCCACATCTGGCCTCACACAACTGCCTCTATCTACAGGTCCAAAGAGTTTACTGCCCTCTTCTGGATTTCATGGGTATTACACACACACACACACACACACACACACACACACACACACACACACACACACAAATAGGTAGAAATATAGAATAAAATCATTTCTTGATTAAGAGCACCAAAAAATCTCTAATTCTAAATCAACTAGCTAGGCAAAAAGCCAGACTTGTGTTGGTTCCAATGTGTTTTTTAGAAGGAAGGGACACTGAAACCAAGATTTGGCCAAAGCACAGAGACATCATTTAGAGATGAATCTGTTAAGGAAAATGAGATTGCTGCTACAATAAACATGCTTGTGCGGATCTCTTATCTCCAATGGCACTTCCACACAATCAAGTCCACTTATCACCCAAAGTTTGTGGACAATACTATGGTAACTGGCACAATGCTATTTTTAAAAAATAAGTAAATGTAAAATGTCTTCATTTCATATTTTCCCCTTATTCCTTATCCTTTTATTCACTGTAGATTATGGTACAGAGATTCTATACAGGCATTATCACCAAAATTCATATGCAAAAATCAAAGGATGGTATTATAGTAGATAATATCTCTCTAACACAAGAAAATAAGGTGAAAACATAAAACCCTGTCCTCCTTGTGTTTTGTGACACTTGTATACATTGTCCCCAAGTATTCCTACATTTCATCATTGTGTGACACTAACAAAAAGTAACATCTCTCAAACTGGATACACACTCACTCACATGAAACTCACATTTAGGATCTACTCCATTTATATATTTTTTAAAAAGCAAGAGTGACAATTCTGATAAAAAAAATATCATACTTGGTTTAGTAAGTGTGTGGGGGGGGCGTTTTACTAGAGGAGTCTCTTGTTTACTAGGCAAGTGTTGTTATACCTCTGGATTTCATATTTAGCCCTCACTCTAAATTGCACACGCTAGCCTTGAACTCCCTTTGGAACTCAGGCAAGCCTTGAATTTAAAATCTTCATGCCTCAGCTTTCTGTGGGATTAAAATTACAAGATCATGTCACCAGGCCTGGCTTCTACCTGATATCAGATTCACAGGTAATAGAATGGAAAAGAATGCCTATTTTAAAATGAGTTAATGGTAATGTGTGATTCATTAGTAACTTTTGTTTGTAGAGAGACAGACTGGCTGGTGCAGGGGAAAACAGAAAAAGAAAAAGCTTGTAGTTTAGGAGCTCTGTGATGAGAAAGGGACTGAACTAGATTTTCCTGTGAACAAAGCAAAGTGAAAAAATTAAACCATGGTGATAATGTTAGTCAGGGATGACTCTGTGCTGAATAGACTGCTTTAAATAAGTCCCTTAAGAAAACTGACATACAAAAAAGTTTTCATGGCTTGTAGGCCTATAAGAGGCAAGGACAGGCACTGGTTTAGAGAGAATGGCAAGAAAAAAGAAAGAAAATCTGAACTTAATGCAGAAAACCAAAATCTTATTCTTTAATTTCTGTCTATATCTGATATCAAAACTTTCATTCATATAATAAGACTATGCTAAGACTTTGAATGCATGTATGAGCTTTGTTAGGCAGAGAGCAGCCACACTTTTCAATATTGATATCATTTATCCACTCTTCCAACAATTACCAAACACCTCCTATATACCTCACATTACAGCAGGAACTGTGTATACAAGAGTGTAATAAAACTTCTCATAATAGCTTCTCATAAATACACCCAGGCCTCCACCCTTGAGCTTGTATTCCTCTAGCACTTAGGCATTTCAATATCAAATAACTCATTTAAATTTTCCCAACCAGCTACTTCTGATCAGTAGCATGGTACTTTCTGATTCACTAAACTTTGCAATCAATTGAAAGTAGGCTAACTCTTCTCAATATTGTTTCTTGTACACTGTCCACTCTAACCCAACAACAAGGACATTTAAAACAAAGTCTCAGTCTCTCTCTCTTTCTCTCCTCTCTCAAAAATACTTGAAGAGAGTCAGATAGAATTAGGAATTTTTGTAACTAGAGAGGTTTTCTAGGAAAAAAACAAAAAAAACAAAAACAAAAAAAAAACCTTAACACTCTTTGACCACTAAGCAAACATAAAATTGAAGTAAACTCTGACTATTGCCAATCTGGTGATCCAGATTGCTATTTAGCTATTGCTAAACTGATGATCCAAGAACAAGAAGCTCCACCACCATTCTCCTATTCCGTTACATTCCCTTACTTCCAAAATTAATGAAAGCTGTTCATTCTGTCATATCCCATGACTTGTATATAGAAAAATGTTAAATATCTACATAGAAATGTTAATAGTAGTTTTTCCTGCCAGACTGGTTCCAGAGCCACACCAGCCCCAAATAACACACAGAGACGCTATATTAAATATAAAGCTGTTGGCCAGTTACTAGTATTTCTTATTGGCTAGCTCTGTCTTAAATATTAACCCATCTCTATTAAACTAAGTATTTCTATGTGGTCTTATCTTACCAGAGAGAACGCCTGGCATTCTGCTCTCCCCATCTAACATCTTGAATCTCTTCCCTATTGCTTCCTCTCTCCTCCTAGTCTCCTAGTCCTGCCTATCTTGCTTTCCTATTGGCCAACAGTGCTTTATTCATTAGCCAATATGAGAAACATATTTACAGAATGACATCTCCCATCATAGC
Organism: Phodopus roborovskii; assembly: GCF_943737965.1. NCBI lineage: Eukaryota > Metazoa > Chordata > Mammalia > Rodentia > Cricetidae > Phodopus > Phodopus roborovskii. The sequence continues at coordinate 27,286,319 of NW_026126409.1, forward strand.
AATCCTCTGTAACTCTCAGTGGTCCATATTATGACCTTGAAGGGTGTGGTCATTTTCTCAATTGATGAATCAGAAATTAATGTCATGTCTGATTTATTTTAACTATCATTTTTTTCTTTTTCACATCTTTGTTGATGAACTGACATTACATAATCATAGATGCAATATATCTGATCCCCCTCTCACTTCCAGCCACCAATAACAAGGACTCTCCACCACTCCTTTGCACTAGTCCAGTCAGCTGATCCTAACTTGGTACTATAGGGCCATGTCTGTGCAAAAGTTTGCAATTAATGCAATCATTAAAACCCTTTGGAAAGGCTCTTGCTTCAATTCATAGTGTTTTATTTTCCAGAAGAAGAGGTTTTCCCATAGAGACACAGTGGGGGGGAGAGTACATTTAAAAACTGTATTTCAATTGCAAACAATGTAGCTGCATCCTAAATGGCAAAAAGAAGATAAGAAAATTATCCAAGGCCCCAGAGGTGACATGAGAGGTGAAACGGAAATTCCTTTCAGCTGTGTTCATGCTCGACTGATGCTCCTGCAAGGACGGAAACTCATTTGAAAATGGAGCAAATTAGCAAAATTAAACAGATGGGAGCTGTGGGTCATATCTCACTACCTCATTAATGCTTCCAGGATGAATGCAATGTAATGAAACAAAGGCACAGGAATTGAAAAGTTAAATAAAGGAAGCCTAAGCCTTTTTTTTAACCAATAAAAGAAACAATGAATAGCACTGACTGTATTGATCATCCATTTTCAGAAGCAGATCCTTACTAGTAACACTTCTATCATGTGTTTAAGATCATTTCCTCCATAGATCATCCCTCTAAGAGATGTAAGGCTTTAGGGTGGTTGAGCTCACTCTGCCTGGAATTGGCAGTGGCAACTCCAGTCTCTGTACTTGCCCAGCTCACCTTTCCAAACACTCCAGGCTCCTTTTCTCCAAATCGCATTCACTTTCACCCATATGCCCTGTATCCCCCTGCTACAAAATATTGCTTTGTTTTTGGAGACCATGTCTTCGCTCCAAATGCCACACAGTGTGAGGGAAAAGATGAGGTAGGAGCTGAGGGACCAGGTTTAAAATCAGGCAAAAAATGTTATTGTTCATGGCTAAGGACATTTGAATCTCATGTTTATATTTTCTGAGCCTTGTTTTAAGTATGCAATGAAGCATCCCTCCAGAATTGTAGTCAGCTCCATCACTGGTGTATAAAATACCAGCCCAATGACCAACACTCAAATCCACTCCTACCATCTATGCTTTAAATTCACTTCTAGCATCACCTCCCTCAAACACCAATTTTGGTCCTTGCAGGTGTGAGTTCCACATCCCTGAGAACTTAAATTGTTTATCCATATCCATGGCCTGCTCATTTGACATTTTCCAAAACTAATCTTATAGTATAGTTAGCTGAAGAGAGACCTGCCCCACAATTTGACTATAAGCCCATAGGTTGTCAATCATTCATTCTGTCCCTTTGCCCACCACACTGAGGTTGTGACCTTGTCTAATTCATAACTGAATTGTTTTCCCAGTTGTTTATAGTGTGTGTGTGTGTGTGTGTGTGTGTGTGTGTGTGTGTTTTCCTCTGAAACAGGAGTTAAGGATGGATTGCCACCCCAACTTTGCATATCAACAGTCATTGCCTGCACACTTCACTCCTTCATCCATTGAATTTGTATAACCTGGCACAAAGAAGCTAGTAAAGTACTTAAGGCTGTTTCCTCATAATAATATTAAATGGAATTAAAGTTAAAGTACCAAGTAAGCACTATAAAGTATAGTGATATACTGACTACCCTTTTAGGAGGGTAAAGAGAACACACAGGATGAAGATGGTGAAGATTATTCAGAGAATTCTGAGAAAACTAGTAGAGCACACCACTACCTGGCACTAAATTTCCCAGCCAACTTCTCAGTAATTTTCACCTCAAATTATACTTTCTCATATTTTCAACCTTTGGCCACTATGCATATATATATCTCTGCTGCCCTCCACTCCATATAATTACTTCATGACTCACTCAAATCACCCTACCTTAAAAGTAAGACCAACAAATGCTGGAGTGAGAAAGTATAATTGTTTTCTGTGTGTGATATCTGGACTGTGGGGGAAGCTCCCGGTGCCTGCCTGTCCTTGCTGAAGAAGGAAGGATGACAGCTCTGAAGGAGAAGTGTGGATAGTAAGAAGCTAAGTTCTTTCCAGACAAAATGATAGATGTCTACAACACAGCAAATGCACAAAGCATTTCTCCCTGCCTAGCACTTGGTCAATCATTCAGAGAACCCACTAATTGTTGATAAAGAAAAGCCACACTCTCCTATTCAGAGTCTGAGGCATGGATACAATAGCCAAGGCTGAGTTTACCTACCTATTGTCTTTGCTTTCTCTTCCACCTTATCCCCCAACACCTCAAATGGTAGCACCCTTGATTTGTAACTGCAAAAACTGAGAAACAGAAAGAGATTTTTCCTACTCAAAGGCACAGTGCAACATCCCACTTGCCTGATAGGGAATATACCCACCTTCTGCCCTTTTGCAGCCTCACTTCCTATTCTTCACACAATTATAGAAAAATCTTAGACATTTGGAAAAAGTGGTGTCCCAGGTCATGTTTTATGTAAAATACACATTAGGTAGAGTATATGACTCACCGAACTGTTTTCTTTCTCCTTCCCATAACTTCAGCAAGAATATGAGGTATACTCATACTTTCCACAGCTGGTACCCTACAAACAATACAGATAATGATGGGAGACTTTCTTTGGATGTTCTGGTGCTTTGGAGAAAGGGGAATGACTCTAAATTCTTCCCCATGCCGTCCTTTCAAACTTGGATTCCTTGCTCAGGGGAACAAATTCAGAATAATCAAAATTGTCATCAATAGTTGACAAATTTTTGAGTATTTAGAAACTTTCACATCTAGAATTTATTTGGTAGAATGCAGATTGGTACAACGTTAGCCATAAACACTTGAACACTTAATTTTCTAACTCAGTTTCTCCTAAGTTTATGGAGCAGACCAACAGTCCCTTCACAAACTACCCTGATAGCACCACTATGGGCAGCATGCATGGACACCACACAGTAGGAAAAGAGGCTCTAATGTGTACATGTGAGCAAGAGATAGTCAAACCATCCCTGGGTACACAAAGCCATTCCTTGCTTGACCATAGACAATGGCAGAAGACCCAGAGAAAGACAGCTGTATCAATAACAAAACCAACTCTATGGTGAAAAGAAAAGTATAGAGGATAGGAGGAAAACATAACCAAAGTCTGAAGCCCTCTGAAGTCCACCCATTTCCTAATCCTAATAACAAGTTCTTGATATGTTCCCTATATAACTTCTGTGATTTCTAACATTCATACATCCATTCCATCCCAGTGGTGATGACAAAGACAAATAACACATATTCTATATACCAGGACACATGGAAATGTCCATCAGCATCTATTACAAAGTTTATAGAAGGCTAGAACTGGTGTTGCATGCCTGTAATTCCAGTACTGGAGAGACAAATACAAGAGGGCCATGAGTTCAAGTCCTACCAAGCCAAAGTAAATAAAGGAGAGATGGAGTTCATTTTTGAAAATATTTTTAATCTTATGTGAATTGGCGTTTTGCCTACATGTATGTCTGTGTGAGGGTGTCAATTCCCCTGGAACAATAGATGTAGACAGTTGTGAGCTGCCATGTAGGTGCTGGGGATTGAACTTGTGTCCTCTGGAAGAGCAGCCAGTACTCTTATCTCCAAGCCATCTCTCCAGCCCCATAGACAGAGTTCTTAGCTTGGCACTGAGCTCCTGTCAGTGCATAGGTCCTGGGAAGCACTCAGACATTTAGAGTCCAAATAGGACCGAGGCATTAACTGCAGGAAGTATGGAAGCCAATGCAAAGTAGTAGGTTCTGAAACTGGAAATATATGTTATCTTTATTAAAGACAACTTGTTTTCAGTTCACTGCTCATATCAACTGGTATGCTGTTGTTTTTTATTTAGAATTCATGAAGAGAACTGTTTATATGCTATTTAGAGCACTTAGATAGTGGATGCTCAAGACAATTTGGGAATGGAATCCTGCAGGTGCTCACAACCTGCCAGCTTCCGTCCACTAACTGTTCAAGTTAACACTGTAACTTTATCCATCAAAGTTCTAATCCATGGCCCAGAATGAAAACTATTTTGCTTTACTAAAGCCAGTTTCTGCTGTTCCTTCTTTTCCCCAAGACCAATGGTGTGGTCAGGGAAAAGACTAGAACTCAGGTTAAACCTCAAAATGATACTTTACCTTTTGATCTAAGAAACTATTACAGGGTGGGAGGGATGGTCTGACAGAGAGCAATTAGAGCAACATACTGTAATGTGAGCTCCTATTACAGGAGCAAGCACTGTATCTGCAACAGCCAGCACAGTGTTTGGGATAGTCCCCAAGGCTTATTTATTCAATAAATGACTGCTACATATTTTTTGATGACCTTAACATCTTGCTGAGCATATAAAACTGTGGACACCAAGGGCATTGGATCGAAAGGGTCAGAGCACATCATTTAATTAATGACTTTATATAAAGTCTTCTGCTATAAAACTATCAATAGAAATCAATGACGCAGTGGATGTAGGCAGGCTGTGTGGATTATTAGCTGGAGGCCCATTTGCTTTGTTCATATATGCCTGCAAAGTGCCATAGATCCAACTGAAATGAATGACACCAGAATCAGAATAATCACCAGAATTTTAAAGGGAAGGACCCACATTTCTGTAATGTTACCCACTACAGAACATAGAATGAATTCTATAAGAAATACTTAAATCACCACTCCCTAAAACATAAGGGCAAAGAATTAGAAATGGATGCAGCCTGCTAGCCCACATCTCCCAGGGTTCTTTTAGTAACTATTCAAGTTTGGTTTCTGTTGAGTTGACAAAACCATGAACAAGTTGGGGATGAAAGGGTTCATTTCATCTTCCAAGTTATAACCCATCATCAAGGGAAGCCAAGGCAGAACGCCCAGACACTAACCTGGAGGCCAGAACTGATACACAAGACCATGGAGGAATAGTTGACTGGTACTCTTACCCAGGATAGCTCAGCTGCTTTTCTTACATAACCCAGGCCCACCAGATCAGAGGTGGAGCAATCACTGTGGCCTGTCCCCTCCCACATCAATAATTAATCAACTAAAGCCCTCAGACATGCCCACAGGCCAATCTGATGAAGATGATCTCTCAACTGGGACTCCCTCCTGCCCAGTGACTAATTTGTGTCAACATGACCAAAATTAAGCAGCACAGCAACTAATCCATTCAAGGCCAAGACCAGACCCAAGTAAGCTGATTACCTTCCTGAGAACAAACAGAAGTCAGTCAGACATCTGGGAATGGCCAAGAAATTCTTTTGATCTGCTAAGGAATATCTGAGAGTTAATCAGCTTAACATGCCATTGTAAAAAGCTTTCTGAAATCAACAACTGTAAGATGATATTGCTACTGAGTATAACTACTAAAACATCCTACCCTGCAAATAAAAAAAAAACATATAAATGAAACAAAACACCAAATTAAATAAATTGGGAAAATTCTAAATCATCATAATAATTGCATTACAATAAGAATAAAATTTTAATTATTTTCCAGTATATAATCCAGGAGCAAAAGTACGTCAGATAAATTTACAATATACTTAGGGATGGCAATTGTTTTAATAGGTAGTCTCTATTAAATGTTAGAAATAAAAAATATAAATACAAATGCTGATGAGACCAGAGACATGAATTTAAAGGAATAAACAATGACCAAATAATCAACCATGACTGTGTATCCACAGACTCCCAACAGTAGATGAAAACAAACCTCACCTCATGATAGAACAAAGACATGCTCTCAGTAATGGAATTTAAGTCAGAGTGTTATTCAATTTCCTTCTACTAAAACATAAATTATATTTCTTCCAAGAAAAATGGTTGATATAAGGTTTTGCTTCCAAAAAGAAATAAAAATAAACTTTTCCCCAATTGCTGAGTGTTTTATTATCTTTGGTTAAGCTTATATTAGTACAGAACCTATCCAAAGAAGAGGCAAATGTTTGCCTGCTATGAGACTCTCTGTTCTCATTGTTTTTCCAACTCACCACAAATATATGCAATTCAGTTCAGTTCTGCAAATAGTTCTCTAACTATATTCTGTGTCTTAGTTAAGGTTTCTATTGCTGTGAAGAGACACCATGACCATGGCAACTCTTACAAAGGAAAACTTTTAATTGGGTGTCTTACAGTTTCAGAGATTTAGAGTTTCGGAGATTTAGTCCAATATCATCATTGGGAGGGGGCATGATGGCATGCAGGTAGACATGGTGATTAAAAAAAGAATTGGGATTGGAGAAGCATCTACATCTTGATCCTGTAGGCAACAAGAAATGTTCTGAAACACTGGGTGTGGCTGGAATATACATAAGGTCTCAAAGCCTCATGACACACTCCCTCCACCAGGGCCATACCCATTGCAACAAGCCACACCTCATAACGGTGACATTTCCTATGAGATTATGAGGGCCAATTCCATTCAAACGACTTTACTCTGAAGGCATAAAATTAGACATCTTCCCTGTATTCCCAAAATATCATCTCAAACCAACATTCATTTAAGATTTCCCTATGGTTCCCCAGCATAGATACCATCTCCCTTATCCAAGCATCTCTGAGACATGATGGTTACACTCTGGTCAAACAAGCCTATGTTCTTTCTCCTGGGCAGGGTAGAGATTCTTCACCATGATCTCAAAGTAGAGTTACTCCCTCTCCTTCAACAACCATACACTAGCAATAGCTCCTCTGCCAAGACAAGGCCTTGGAGGTTTCTCAACATTTCGCATCTATTGTCATGTAGGCAGCATGTATTGACTCTGGTAGTTATCAATAACAAACAAAACTGGAATATATGAACATAGGAAAGAGATAAGTGGTACTAATGGAGTTAGAGGGAGGTGATAAGGGGTGGATATGATCAAAATGCATTGCATGAGTGAACAGAGCTTTCAAAGAATATTATTTTTAAAAAGAAATTCTTGCTGTGGCATAGTGGCATATCACCTTAAGCCCAGGAGTTAGAAGGCATAAGCAGGTGGATCATTACCCACAGAACAGGATTCAATCATAGAAGAGAAGGAGCCTGAGTCAGGAATAATCATTTTGAGGGGGTAAAGGAGAGAAAGATTTAAACAATATTAGTCTTACTGTATGCATACTAAGTTGCATTTCTTTTCTTTTCTTTCTTTTTTTTTTTTCTGAGAACCCTAGAGGGAAACTTCATTTGATAAATAGGTGTAGTTTCAAACAAGCCTAACTGTGTCCTGAAACTTGGGTTCACCAGTCATCACTTAGCTGTACATCTCAAGCAAATTCATCTTTAAAGTAGGTATGACGATGCCCAGGGCTCTCACCAGGGTCCATGGAGATTATAGATAGGGAGTATGTAGCACACATAAAGTCTACCTTGCCAAAAAACAAAAACAAGAAAAATGGGCAGTCATTAGGAGGGAGAGGACAGCATCAATGTGTCCCCTTTCCACCTAACAAAAGAGTTGCTTTCCTTCTTACTCAATTGCCCTAAAATATCCTAAATCAAAACACTGCTTTTGTCCAACTTCCAGAAACCACACAGCAAGGTGGGATCTCCACCCTGAGGCTTAAGCCCTAAAATGTTTGAGCTAGCACCCTTGTCCTCCCACTGGGCAAGTAAATTATGGCAGATGGGGTTTTCCCTGTGTACTCTGGATGAATATCTTAAAAGTCATTCTTGAACAGAGTCTGGTTTCATTCCCTATGAACAGCACCTGACCCAACCTATTGCAGCCCGAACTCGGGATTCAGTATGAGGATCAGATTGGTCTTCTCTGTTCTCTCTGTGGGACCAGTCCATACTTCCTTAGATCCTTGCCAGTGTTCTGATTTCTCCTAGGGTAACTGATGTTCTTTTGATGAAGATCATTACTGGGTGGGTAATAAAGGATATTCCAAATGTAATTTGTCTGTCTGGTCTAGGATACCTGTGTATCTATGTGTGTACATATATATAGGCATACATATAGATACATAGCCCCCCTCTGTGTGTGTGTGTGTGTGTTAATTATCTATTTAACATCTATCTCTCCTGCTCTCACTTCCTCCCCATTCCCTCCACTCACCTGCTGCTGCTAGCACTATGATGCACTGTATTCTGCAGCAAGGACTCCAGCAGCAGAGCTAGCATGGAGAGCATTGTTGATCCCCACTAAGCCTTGGCAAAAGCTCAAATGCTCTTCTCTGATGAAGTATCGTCTCCAGCTGTGATCTACATGGAGGAAATGTGTCTATTAAAGTGGTGCCTCTCAAACTTCAGTGACCATTACAAACATATAGGAAGCAATAGATCTGCATGTGACCCAGGAATCTAAAGCCTTGATGGACTTGATGGATGGTAAAGGGCTGCAAACCTCAAGACAGTATGTTAAGGGACCTCTGGTACACACATTCTGAGAATGCCCTGATCCACAGAAAACACAGAGCACAGCAATTGAGGTAGTGCCTTTTTCTATATTCTTCTACATACAGCCCTGTTCCATGATCCCTCCTGACACTCACTCCCAATTAACATTGACAGGACACTGCCCTATGACCTGGGTGCACTACATATATATACCTCAACAGGCACATACTCATACCTAAAGCAGCCAGATTATTCTATTATACAAACATAAAACTAAAAGTTAAGCTTGGAAATAACAGGCAAGATTCCCAAGGTAACATGCAACAGAGGGAGGTGTAGAAGCCTAAGCCTGATGCTTAAGCAGTGTTAAATACACTCTGTACTGCAGGCTTTACCTGCTGGCCCTCTACCATGTCTATTTTTCCTTTCTTTATGTGTAGAATGACTTGTTTTCCTTGTAGGCACCAGCTCTGTTAGCATAGACCTATGAGAGATACATGAGTCTGGCCACAATAACAGCAGACTATTAAAACTACAAGTTTGTCCTTTAACATCTGATTTTAGCATATTCAAAATACATAAAGTAATGAGTAATTCCTCACTCAGCTACCTACATGTATATGATGATTTTTTTATAGAGAAGGTTTCTTTGTGTGCCCTCAGCTGTCCTGGAACTAGCTCTGTAGACCAGGTTTACCTTAAACTAATAGAAATCCACCTGCCTCTGTCTCCTGAGTGCTGAGATTATTAACATGGGGCACCACAACTAAAGATATACACAGCTACATTCTTTAAAGAGTAGTAAAAAGTCATCCTTTGATGATGGATAAACTATAACAGAGATACAAAGTAACATCACCTCACTGAGGATGGGACTAGAATTTCATCAGATCATCTTGTTCTGAAAACCCCCATGGTTCTAACAGCCAACCAAAATGACCTGAATGCAAATAAAGCTTCTGCCTCCTGGCAGCTATGACATGACCTTTAAAATACTGTAAATCTTTCCAAATCTCAAGTTAAAATTGGAATAAAATTATATATCTTGCAAGATTGATGTTAAAGAATAAGTGTGGTAAAATACATTTTAAAATGTTAAACTGTAATACAAACTCAGCAAATTCTAAATCTGCTTTTCTTCCCTATTTTTTGATACTTTTTCAGAGAGTCTCAAGCCTCATTATCTGGAAACAAAGAGTCAGACAGCTCCCAAACCTAAATACATATTAGTTAACTACATTCCAAAATGCAGATTCTTGGGACAAACCTTGGACCAAATGATTATTGTCTCCAGGAGCCTTCACAATATTATCTCTAGGACTGTATCTTGGGAATCAGCATATTATAATGAAAAGACCACTACTAGTCTGTCCCAAACTCTCAGCTTCTGACCCAGCAATCTACCTATGATTCTCCAGGGTCCACCAGACTGAGGAAGCCCTGTCTGACTGATGTGAGAGTTTGTAGAGCACTTGTTTTTAATTTTTCAAGACTTCCTTTTCATTATTTTCTCCATTTTCTTGGATTTATAATAGCTAGTTTTCATAAATAATAAGCCCTGGCTCATTTGCACTGAACTAAAATTAGGAAAACCCAATCTAAAAACAAACAAAGCCAAAAAACAAAAACTCCTATGGGACAATATTGATGTTTCATTTATTTACTAACAAATGAAAGCATGAAATACAAAGTCATTCTTCTGTGGTGGCTCAAAATCCTTACATAAATAATAGCCATGATTGCACTGATACAGTGGCTTCTTAGGCAATGAATGGTCACATAGAGATGGGAAGGAGAAGGCATTCAATTACTGTCAGAATAATAACTTTTTTTGAATTTTAAAAATTCATTAATCATTAAAATCCAAGTTACAGCTTCAGATATAGGTTAGTTCCTATGTCAACCTGAGACATGGTTCAAGAACTTTTTGACTCAAATATTATTTCATATTAGATTGATGGGTGTCACCTCACAGCTATTCATATGACAATGTATTATACTCTCAGAGGAGTTGTGTACCAGCTGGGTACCAGACAGTAGTTAGTTTGTCAAGTCATCGTGTCAAGAAAAATTTGAATGATAATTTGTTACAGAAAGACTTTATTTGAAAATAATTCCTAGCTTAAGGAAAATTGTGTGAATGTGTGTGTTTGTGTGTGTGAGAGAGAGACCTTCTGCAACATTTAAATGACCTTCCATAAAACTCAAAGATGACTTTGCAAAAATCATAACTTTATGCAGACTATCCATCAAATTGCTTGTGTACAACCATAACCTATCCACAGCTATTCCTTCCTCACTGGAAAATAAACAAAGCCTCCTTTAAAAAAAGTTATGCTGGTAAGTTTAAATAAATAAATATGGCTGTCTCAATCTTAATTATTTGGAGTAGTTCATCAGTATTTCACACATTCCTGTCTGGGCTCCACCCCTGGTGCTTCGCCAAAACTGTCTTAGAAAACCACTTTTCAATGTAAGGTGTCAGCATTCCACAGCACAGCAGTTCGGGATCTCCTTTCTCTATCATCTAGAATGTTCTAGGACTCTGATTGCCTGACCACTCCTATCCTAAACTGTTTCCAAATATCCCCGTCTCCCCACATTGTCCTTTCATGTCAATTTGTTTTATGCCCACACCCCAGCTTTAAAGATCACTCTTTCATATCTTTCCTTGTCTATTCTTTGGAGCCAAAACCATCACATCCATGCTCTAATATGCCAGAGTCAAAACCCAATCTAGACTTCCATTACACCTCCTTCTCCATACATCTGAGGGCTTACTTCTAATATCTATTTGGATATACCAATACCACACTGAACTTATCATTTCTTCTGGATCTCATGATCTACCACACAATCCCTCATGTCTGTCTGGAAGTGTTCCCCCTGCAGAGCCAAGACTCACATAGGCTGCCAAAACATTTTCAAACTCATGTCTTCTCATCACTCTGTTCTCCACCCTAGTCCATACCCATGGAACTCCACCTGTACCCCCACCACAAGCTTCAAGTCCATTTCAGTCCACTATCCACACAACAACTGTGCTGTTTATATACTGGAATCACTGTAAGACCTGTGTTTAGAAAACCTACATGATTTGGGGACAATGTCTACAATCTTAAAAAGATGAGAGTGGCCTTATTTCCATTACATTCCTCTTCTCTCTATTCCTCATCTCTGCTTCAGAACTAGACTCCCCTCCATGCTTCCTTTCTTCTCTCCCTTACCCTGTCAGAAATGCAACATGGTCCTTTTCATTTGTTTTTGCTTTTTTGGGTTTTGTTTGTTTGTTTTGAGACACAGTTTCTCTGTGTAGCTTTGGATGTCCTGGAACTATCTCTGTATACCTGGCTGGCCTCAAACTCACAGAGATCTGCCTGCCTCTGTCTCCTGAGTGCTGGAACTAAAGGCATACACCACTGCATCCTGGCTAGAAATATTGTTTCCAAAGAGACTCTTTTATATCCTTTAGAACAACAAGGACTACTGTATCAGTTACTTTACTCAGTGCCATTACAAAATACCTCACAGAAGCAACTTGAAAGAAGAAAGATTTATTTTGGTTTGTGGTTTAAGAATGGATATAACCCGCCATGGTGGGAAGACTTAGCAGTGGGAGCATTGGGCAGCTGATTACTTTACAGCCACACTCAGGAAACAGAAATGAATGATAGTACTCAACAGGCTTCCTCCTTCTATCTATCCCTTTTTTTTTTTTTTTTTTTTTTTATTCTGTCTGGCACTCCAGCCTCTGAGATACTGTCTACATGCCTCCTTGGTTAAATTTTTCTGGACACTCCCTCAAAGATACACATATATCTCCAAATCCAGTCAAGTTGATAATGAAGATTAACCATCATGAGTCCAACCCTCCACTTAACACCCAAATATGTTACTTAACTCAGTATCACATGCTTGATCTGAAAATGTATAAAATTCTGTCACTCATCTGTGAAAGACCCCAGGCTTACCAGTTCTATCATTGCACAAAAACTCAAAGCTCAGTCTCTCTTGAGACTGAAGGTAATTTCTTAAATGTGAGCCCCTGCAATTTCTTTAAATATGAAATTATTCTTGCTGTATACACTGGAAGAGAATATACACTACCAGTTCAAAATGGAGGAAATGGGACAGAGAAAGAACAAATCAAGATTAGGGCAAACACCAAATCCTGAAATCCCATACATTCAACATTTGGGTGTATGCTGGTGTTATCTATGTTCCAATAGGGTTGGTTGAGTAGTTCTCAACCCTATTGGGACTAGGGAGAGTAGCTCTCCTAGTTCAGTTCTGTAGCACACATATCCTCTCTCTCAGGCTCATTCCACCTCATGCTACAGCTAAGCTTATGAGATGTTCTACAGTATTGGCATCTCTGGCATTCTTGGGTCTCTACTGCAACTTAGACTTCACATCCAGTGCCTCATGCCATGGCCTTTCAAGACTCCTTTACAAGCAATTCCACCCTGTTTTACTTCTTAGTCTTAAAGCTTTCTGGAACCGCAATGTAAGCCTCCATGAACCTGAGACATTTTGTATGCCTGAAAAACCTGCACAAAATAGATTATGCTGCCAAGTTCTGCTGCCAGCTCAAGATGTAGTCTGAACTCCTAATAGCAGACCATAGTCTCCATGTGCCTAGACGTATGAACCAAGTAAGCCATTTCCTTGGGTGATTGGTTTCAAACTAGGTACTCCTTCACATCCATTCTCAGTTCTCTCTCTCTCTCTCTCTCTCTATATATATATATATATATATATATATATATATATATATATATATGTCTTTATCTCTACCCCTCTGTCTACCTCTCCCTCTCCTTTCTAACGAATTTTCATTTTACAAGCTGGAGCCTCTCATGGGTCTAGCTCAGTGCTGATTCCCAGACTTCCCTCTAATGATGCTAAACTCTAAAAATTACAGGTGCTTAACCTGCATCACCCTCTTTGACCATAGATTTTAATTCACTTCCTAGCCTTTTATTCTACTGGCTTCTCTTTATCACTGCAAACTGGATAAGATCAGTCAGTAGTAATCATGCCATACCCTGTGACTACACAGACGGCTGAGGTTAAGAGTATACACTCTTCAGGCAAGGGATTCCAATCAGATTCCTTGTGACCTTGTCAAATAGTTGCAAATGGCCTGTAACTCCAGCTCCAGAAGATCTGATGTCTCTGCCCTCTATGAACAATGCAAATGTGCACACACACACACACACAGAGGGGGGGTAATTAAAATAAATTCAATTCAAAATCATGCCCATAGCCTGAACACTATGTTCTCTTGTCATTTCCTCCATGAAATAAATTAAGTGCATTACCTTTGAACTCAGCCTCACTTAAGGTCCTAGGACACAGGCAAAATGTAATCAGATTCTTTACCAGAATTTAAAACCACAGTGGTTTCTAGCCCTGTGTCCTCCTCTAAAACATCATGAGCCATGACTTTACTTTCTCTATTAGCATTTCAGTCTCCCCAACTCCCACAAGAATATTCCAGTCCCAGAACTCTGTGGTTCTCTAGTACGCAGCTCCTGTCTCTTTTAACTCTCTCCCACAAACCACTCGCAAGGGGCTAAGATGCATGTATGGGTTTGGGCAGCAATATTCCCACTTCTGGGTACCACTTTGAATTAGCTACTTTTGTCATCAATTTGACAAGGTACCTGACAGAAATAACTTAAGAGAAAAAAGACGTTTTGTTTAAGAAGGGAAATAGTAGTAGATCATGGTAGGTGTCACAGCAGTAGGAATAAGAGGCAGCTAGTCACATTGTGTTCACTGTCAGGTAGCTCAGATAGATGCATGCTGCCACTGAGCTGGACTCCTTCCAAGCTCATGAGATGGTACTGACTACATATGGCCTCATTTAAGACTCACTAAAGACACAACCCCGAGTAGTGTCTCCTAGGTGATTCCAAAACCTGTAAAACAAATTATGGAGACTATTCATCCTAATTCTTCTGCTATCTGTTCCCATGGCATCCTGAATTTTCCCCTATAAGGCATAGTACAATTGTAAAAAGATACCCTGTTATTATTTTGTGTAACTATTTTACATTTCTATACTATTAGTTCATGATGAACATGCCTAATCTCTTCTTAATTCTTATTCCAGATACCAGTATTGGCCTAGCAATAATAGATGCCCAATAAATAATGAATAAGTAAGTTAATAAACTATGTCTTGCTTCCTATTAATTGCATATAATTGCTTAAATATCTCATGACTCTCATAATTTATCTATATAACATATTCAGAAAACACCTATAGTTTTTCCCCATAGGTAATGATGCCTTAATATCAGGGGAAAGAAATAAGATTTGTTGACCACATAAATTGATGGGAAAAGAAGTAAATAAATAGTAAATTTTTATTCCATTTTTACAGATAAATATATGATTTATTGAACTTATAACAAGAAAATGCTGGAAGGTGATTTTTTTTTTTTTAAGTCGGGAGAACTCAAAAGTCCACAAATCCAAAGGCCCACAACAAAGAAAAGACCAGAAAGAATAACCATCATGTCATTACTATTTATATGATACACATAACACATAATTACTTTCTTCATCTTCTAGAGATTTAATGAAAAGATTTAAAAAAAACATTTATAATTGGAACAAGCATGATATAGATAATAAAAGATTAACTATTTTACATAGCTTCAAAATTCATTGTCTCTACTTACCTGTTGTGAATTAGCTTCTTTTTCTACTTGGTTACACACACACACACACACACACACACACACACACACACACACACACCACATGCGCGCGTGTGCACACAGACACAAGCAACTATCCCACTAATCAGAAAATCACCAATAGTTCTTACCAACAGGAAGTAAGCTGATAATATTGGCACCTTAATCATTTTCATGGATTTTTTATAGTATTTTAAAGAGAAATATTACTGAATATATAATGACAGTTATTTAGTGAGTTACTAGAAATAAAATTACATCAGAGTTAATAAACGTGATTAATAAGAGTGGACAGACAACTCATCAATACATTTAATATACTGGGCAGGTTTAACATAACAATTTTGCTTTTACAGGCATTTTATCAGCCATTTTTAATTTATCTCCTAAGAAAAACAAAAGTGCATCATGAAACTCAATTAAGTCAGTAGTGATAAAGTTTGGGAGCATTTCTCCACTGTTCCTATATCAAAATGATTTGTTAAACATGGAGCTAGGAAAGGCCCAATCACATGCCACTGAAAGACAGACAGGGCATATGGGCTGACCCTTTGCTTTTGCAATGATATCAAATGAAAGCAAGCATGGTGCACTTTAAACCTTGGAAGACTTGCTACAAAACTCACCCATAAGATGTTAAATTGAGCATAAGGAAAAAATGTAGTTAATACACTATGTATTTATCATAAACATAGATGCATTTGACAATATCCTCTTGGCTATTGGGCTCTCCAACTACAATGGGGCAACAGAAAATAAATTTGTGGACATTTAGGAACTAGCTCTAATCTTAAAAAGAAAATAACAATTACAAACTGGACTTCTGCTGTTTTAAACCAATTTGCGTGGTTCAGCTATGTCTCAGGTATTAGTACTGGTCACAGAGGAGAGTAGAGACTAGAATATCCCATGATCAGTCCATTCATAGGATAGAAATAAACTATTTCATTTGAAATATTAATACTTGAGATTCTATTTATTAAAGCAGCTAGCCTGGCCTCACAATGCATACTCTGTGTTAAAGAAAACATTCTAGAGGAACAAAATAAGACAGCCCTTCCCACAGTCAGTATTTGTTAGAAATAGCACTACTAATTTTCCTTTTCATAAAACTAATGACTAGTCCTTCCAGAAACATTAGAAAGTACAAATAAAGAAAATGAAGAAAAATCTAAACATCTGTAATACAAACACTAGAGGGAAGTACTGTTAACATTTTGCTATATAGAGTTCTAGGCTCCTGTTTCTCTTTTGATTGACAAGTATAGAGATGGGATGGATACACAGATGATAGAGATGCAATCAGTGGTATAGTACTGTAAAATCTACAATAAATATATGCTCACCATAGTGTCTTCTATAAGAATAGATGAATGGACAGATGGAAGGAAAGATGAACGAATGGGTGAGTGATAGGTGGGTGAATAGATGGATGGACAAGTGGGGGAGTGGGGAGGGAAGAAAGGAAAAAAAGAAGGACAGATAGACAATGTGGGTGTGCAAGCACAAAAGCATGAATATGGAGGTCAGAGGATCATTTTGTGGAGTCTGTTCTGCATTGCCACTTTTACATAGGTCTCAGGCATCAAGCTCAAGTTGACAGACATGAACGGTGAATGCCTTTACATGCTGAGCCACCTCACCAGTCCCCTTTTACAAGATTTTTAAGGAATTCAGAAAAAAAAAAAACTATTCAATGGCTATAAAGTTTTGCTTAACCATCTGCCACTGAAGAACATAGTCAGTCTTAGACATTGGGTAGCAGCAGTATAAAAAGTATGCAGAGAAACATCTGAAAGGAACATACCAAAAATATGGTGCCCATGAGCTGCCTACACATTGCAGCAATGCTAGTAGTGTGGCTCCAAGGTCTAGGCAGGAAAAGGAACCAGATAAAAACAATTGGGACACAAAGCTGGAGAGAGATGGCTCAGCAGTTAAGAGCACTCTATGTACTTCCAGGGGACCCAGATTGGACTCAGAGCACATACATGGCCTCTTACAACCATATGGAACTCCAGATCCAAGGTATACAGTGCCCTCTTCTGGTCTTTGCAGGTATTGAATACACATGCTGGAGGGACAAATGCGCACAAGCAAAACACCCATATACGTAAAATGAAATTTGATCTACTTTTCTTTTAATCTAAGCACTTAAGGGAAATGATGAAAGGTATTCTGTTCTATTATGAAGAATATTTTATTCTGATAGACAGCTCAAGAACTTTAAATAGTGTGATCATTTCTGTTTAGAAAAGGCAATTCTTTGAGGAGAATCCTCAAAGATAAAAAGCTGTTATTGTAAGAGTGAGAATGAGATCTATCACAGAAACAATGGAATTTGGGGATCAAAAAGAATCTGAGACTCAAAAAACATGTATGTATGTATGTATGTATGTATACTTATGTATGTAACAACATATATGTGTGTGTGTATATACATATAGAGAGGAGGGAGGAAGGGAGGGCCAAATACTCATGTCACAGAGAGGGGTTTGTTTGAAATAAAAAATTTAATTCTATAAAATACAGAGGGGTTAAGTGAATTTTTATCTCCTTGCACTACTGTATCTAGCACACAATAAATTCTCACCAAGGAACCGCTGAGAATAGTAATAGCGGTGACTATAGTTCCATTGTTAGTAAATAGATGGCAGGAGAGAGACACTGATATGTTTACCGTGTATTGCATTTTGGATTTTGGGTTATCTTGTAAGTAGTTTGATGTATAAATATAGATTATTTTTTAAAAAGGTCTAGGCTTGAGGTATAGATTCAAGAGTTGTTATTTATAAACATCACTGACTTTTTTTTTTCAGTAGAAAAACCTTCAAGGGGCTAAGCCTACATATAATAAAGGAGAAGAAAATGGACCTTGCCTAACTAAGCCCCGCACAACCTGTCCTGTACTACAAAGCCAGTATTGGCTCTTAGTTCAGCAGTTTGAAAAGTCAGATCAAATTATCCTCCTCTTGACACCTTCTTTTGGCATTATTCCTTTTTCCATAAAGGGCTACCAGCATCACCTTCCTGCCCACACCGTATAATGATAAACAGAGAAAGAAGGGCTCAACTCTGTTTTGTAGTAGGAAGCCAGTCCCTAGCACCATCAAACCCAAACTTACCAGAGACCAAGTGTTTGGACTCTGTATTGGCATCACCCATTTTATCAACAACACTTGTTATCATAAACTAAAACCATGGCACTCTTACGTTGTTAGAAAAAAAATGCTGGTGAAACAGTATGGATGTTGGCTTCATCTTATTATGCAAATAACTAAAGTTTTCATTTTAAAAGTTTACAGTTGTGTGTTAATCGGTTAGTCACACTTTATCATTTCAAAGGCAGGTTTGGCAGGCATGGTGAGTTTTGCTGTCAGTAAAGATGATGTCAATGAATATAACCAATTTAGTATTTGAAATAGATTAACAAAATGACACCAACAGGAAATGGAAGTCCCAGGATTTGAAGGAAGATGGACAAATGCACCATTGAAGGTTTTGTTTCTTCCAGCTTTCTTCTTCATCTCTTGGGTTATCTAAAACTCCTACCACTGTTTTCTCATGATTATTCCTCTTAGCATATCAGCATGAAGAGAGAGAGAGAGAGAGAGAGAGAGAGAGAGAGAGAGAGAGAGAGAGAGAGAGAGAGAGAAGCTCCAAACACAGGAGCAGATGTGGTTAGTAAGTTTGGGTCATTTCTGAGATAAGCACATCTGAATGTATCAGAAAGCATCTTAGTTCAACTTTGCAGTTTTACGTTAGACTGACAGAGTCAGAGACTCTAAACCACACAGTACACTTAGAAGGGGCCAGTAGCAAGGTTACTCCCACTTCTTAGACTAAGGCATTTTTTACTTGTGAATGCGCTGCAAGCACAGCAAATATCTGCCCACAGAACACTGTTGCCTGCTCAGAACATGAGATGAGACATGAGATCTTGTAATTGCACAAAGTGGGCTGTAAAGAGGCACACTGTGTCAAAAGACTTCCGTGAGTATTTCTGGCTGGAGTCATTTCTAGAGACATCAGCAAAGCAGTGGTATCTGGGGTTTCCTCATGAATAAGGAACAAAATCCTAGGCACAAATGGGGATAGAGTCTAGACACAGGCAGAAGATAGGAAGTAGTCTAAAAACACACTCCTGTCTGCTGAGCAATGAGACTGGGTGGGCATGCTCTCAGAGAAAGACAGCAAGGTGAAAGTGAGTTTGCACTAGTGCAGGAGCCAGACACTGAGTGTCAGTGACTGCAGTCAGCACTCACTCGTACCCAGAAAGACTGAGCAAGGCAGAGCCCTAGTCAACGGCAGATTCTTAAGACTGACTCAGACTCCAGCTCAGCAGCCAATGGATGGGTCTTTGAGCAATACAGAACATAGACAGAGGATTCCTTTAAGAGAAAAGCAGAAATTTTAATGAATAAGTTAAAACAACTGAGAGATTCTGATGCTGTTAGGCATATAAAAAGGCATCTCTCTGGGCTAAATTGATTAATATAAGGTGATGTGTGAAATTTGATGATAAGCATTAAAAAGTATTTCTGAACTGTATTCTTTAATTATTCTTTTTTTAAAAAATAAGCTGTTGTCTATTCTAACTTCATTTTAGGCCTCTAAGAGTTGCGCAAATTGGAGCTATTAATAGATTAGTACCTATTTTCTGAGAAGTTGTTTCCTATTAATGGCAATAATAAGACATAATAACTTTGTACAGAAAACAAAATAAACACCACTCACTACCTCCCTTACACCCACTAGGATGGCTGCTATCAAAGCCATACAGATGAACATTAGCTGGTGAGGGTGTAAAGCAGGTAGAGCTTGAGATCTCCATTGGTAGTGGTATAAAGTGCGCAGCTGCTATGGAACAAAGCATAGGCTAACCCTAAGATCCAGAAATTCCATCCAGGGAAACAAACCCCCCAAAATGGAGAGTGATATTTCTATGCTTGTGTTACAGTAGCATTATCCACAATAAACAAAGACAGAAGTCAATAATAGGTGAAAGGGAAAAAACTGTGTTGTACAACATAAAATACATACCATTCAGTGTTAAAAACAGAAAGCTCTGATACCTGCCTATTTCTTCACCATCGTCTGTGCTGTAGCAAGTATCAGAGCACAGACGATGGTGAAGAAATAGTATTCAGGGGAAATAAGCCAGTCACAAAAGGACAAAAGCTGTTCTATTGCATCTGTGCCCAATAGTTATAGTCATAAAGACAGAGAGTGGTAGCTTCTTGGGAAAGAGAAGGAAAGTGGGGGGGATACAGAATTTGTCAAGCAGGTGAAAAACTTCTGCAGACAAACTATAGTGACTGGTGAACAACAATGTAAGCACACCATGCTACTATCTACATATCTAAAAGTAGCTGATGTGGTAAAGATTGTGTTTTCACATCTAGAAACAGTCTGCTCAGAGAATAAGGGCATTTTCCAAAATGTTAGATTTTTCCAATAGAATCCCACTCCAGTGAAACTCCTGGTGTTCCTAAGGACGTAATGTGATGAACCCGTGTGATTGCAGGAAGACAACAGAGAAAAGAACTAGAAGTATCACCTGGATAAGCAAAGTGCTGTCAATGGAAAATGGGCACACCTACTTTGAGCTTAACCACTTCACTTCAGAGGGCACCAAAGAGCTCTAACCACACAGTCCTCTTCCAAGGATAAAGTATACTGACAAAGTCTTGTGATACAAAGTAGTCAACTATTTCCTCTTTAGTAATGGCTACCATGTTCTACACAGAGTATATTCTGTAGAGACAGAAAATATAGCAACTCCTGATTTGGGGAAAACCCTCATCAGCCATGGTGGCTCTGTGGCCAACTAGACAGTGAAGTAAAAGGACCCTGTCTTTCATCCCAGTCCAAAGGTCACATCCTCTTCTTCTATGTGCAGTCTAACCAAAAATTGACATGACATTTAAAACAAGACAGGTAAGAGAAAAGTATCTCTCACACATACCCCAAGTTACTGCTTCTCGAGGACACAAGGGAAACTTCCTTGTCAGTTATTAAAACCCAATTTCATTATGAAGCAAAGCTTAACACGCCTGAAATGTTCAGATGTTGGTGAGGACAGAGCAGAGGTGAACACAGCATTTCTGAAGGCTGAGGTCAAGTACTCAGAATGTGAGGAGGTGGTATGTAATGAATCTTTACAAAATGGCACCAGGGATTCATTAACTCTTCAAGACTCTTGTGCGCATTCAAGTATCTACAACACGCAGAATTTTACTTCTTCCTGGGATATAAATTACATGGGGTAAATTGAGTCCAATAGTAATTGAGATAAGAAAAAGTTTCTGGAAGTTAAGTAATTTTTCTCAGAAGCCCCAAAAGTCAATCTTGGTAGTCATCAATCTCGTTATCATGGAAGGGCAGTAAAGGTAGCCTCTCCACTATTGCTTAGCTTGTTAGTTGGGTTCATCCTTGCCCCAAATGATATGACAGACTTTGAAGACTCCCCATGGAAGGCCTCACCCTCTCAGGGGAGCAGAAAAGGGATGGACTGGGTTTGGTGGGGCTAATAGGGGAGGATGGGAGGGTGAGGGAACTGGGATTGACATGTAAAACAACCTTGTTTCAAATTTAAATTTAAAAAAGGGAAAAATTTTTCAAAAAGTCAATCCTGGGGTGACATGAGAAGGCAAATGTATCTTGGAAGTATATGGTTTCTTATGGTATTTTCTACAGGTATACATTTTACCAATCTAGTGATTATTCTTTTGAAATACAACCTACATCAATAATTGCCACCATATACACATCTGGCAGTGTCTCTGTCACTTACCATTTAACAATTAATGACTACTTGATCTATTAATACAAACAAAAAGTTAAGCTGCATCTCCCAAAGATGCAGTCAATGAGTTATAATTTTGACTTCATGGTTTTAGTTAACTTCTCAGTTTGATAGCTTCCATTGATCTATTGGAAGTTTCCATATAAGAGACATGGTTATAGAAACAGTATACTTATGAGGGCCTCACATCTTTAGTACTTCTTTTCCATGCCCTGAGCCCCTAAATATAGCACAACCAAGACTCTAACACCATGATCAGCCATTTCCACATATATGCTCTATTTAGCTCATGTCTCCTGCTACAGTAGGAGAAATGGCAAAGAAGCAAGTTCCTTCCATAAAATCTCTCCATTCATTGTTATCTGCAAAATCTGGCCACCAGCCCTAGACCTGCATGCCACTCTGAACTCCTCTTACAGTTCCCAGCATGTCAGGGCAGACATACAAAGACAGAGTTTGGTTTCTTCACAGAAAGCCCACAAACTAGGAGATGTAACACAGGTAATCACCAGTATCCTCATGAGATGGATAAGGAGTCACACAGGACAAAAAGAGCACTTGCATGGACAGTCTTGTGATCTGGGCTCCCTGTTATGCAATGTATTCAAACCAAGGCAGCTGAATTCCGAGATGTCATGAGACGGATAGTCAATGTGATGATGAACAGTAAGCCTGTGTGTATTCACTGAGATACAGCCATGGTCCTGGTGTTTGCTTAAGGCTTCCTTTGCAGGATCTTCATAAGAGAACTAAAGACAAAGGGGGCATTTACAGGAAACCTGAGTGAGAGAGCTAGGGCACCCCAGCATGGAAGTAATTTCATCTTTTTTATTTTATTTTTATAAAATCATAAATCAACCTAGGTCCAATAGAGTTAAGAAATAGTTTCCTAGGAAACTCTTTTCCATAGGGAAAAAAAATCTTACTGTTCCTTTAAAAGCCCAACAAAGATAAACTTACCTCTCTCTCTCTCTCTCTCTCTCTCTCTCTCTCTCTCTCTCTCTCTCTCTCTCTCTCTGAGGCCATAATAGCTAGTCAGTACTGGGGGGAAATTGTTTGCTAACAATTGAATCTAACATAAATGGAGATTAGGTGACCAACTGTTAGCTGTAGGCTTCATCTACTTTTTTTTTTAATCTGCTTGAATATATACAGATAACTGAGTAATAGAAATCAAGAAAGTGAGCATTTAGAAACAGTTTGTCTTAAGTACATTAATAACTCACACAGGCAACATGAGAATACCATATTGTGTCTACTAGAGTAGTTCCTCAACTCTGCGAGACAGGTCTCCATTCAACCACTTTTCAGATTGTACAACTTTGCATTTAAGCAAGATGTGTCACCAAGCATCTGTTCATGTACCATAAAGTGATATTTGAGCAGGATTGAGTAACTAGTTAAGCCTTGTTCTATCATAATATTACTTTAATTTTCACTTTAAGTTTATGCTAATATATGTACAGAGTTAATACATGCATGCAAATTTAAAGTATTTATATGTGACTTGAAAACTATCCACAAGGCCTAAAGATATAAAGAAAAACACTAAAATTATTCTTGCTTTCCTATAAAACTACAGCATGCTACACTTTTTTTGTGACTGCTTAGCCTAATAAGAAACTTTATTGTATACATATTATATCCAGAATCATTGTGCATTTATATAAGGTTAATCATAATATACATTCAATAAGAGCTATACATTGAGATTTTTTTTCATACCATTTAAGCTTATTTTAAACAACTACAAGAACCTAAGTATTACTAGTATTTAGGGCAACTGAAGATCTCTGGATATCTGACTAGCATATGAAGTGTCATTGAAATGGAGAAACAGGTTTTAAAGCACTTGTTTGCGATTAATAAAACCAACAGGAAGAAAATGAGTAATAGAGAAGCAAGGGAGATTCCATGAATGATGAATGGATTATATTTGACAAGGGCAGCAACCTGCCCCAAGCACATCCTTCTGCTCTCATTTGCTATAAATACACAGGCCTGGGGAAGCACAGCTTGGTGTTTTATCCTCGGGGTTAGCTAAGTTCCCTGGTCTTAGATAATGCATTAAGACTGTGGTAGGACTGTCCCTAAATTCAGAGGTTTTATAGATCTCCCCAAAATGATGCAAACTCTCCCCTAGTGCTAGTAAAACACTCTAACTCAAGTATTTAAATGTAATTTTAAAATATTTGTATTCTAAAGAACCATTTTCCCAAATGACCTATCTTGGTTTCATATTTTAATATAAACATAAATAAATACATATATAGTTTCTCTCCTCAACAGGAGGAAGTTGAATCTACTATAGATTTTGACAGCAAGATCTATATGGCTTTAAAAAAAGCAGTCACAAATACTTGAGAAATTAAATCTACGTGTGTATTCATGAAATACCAGCAGTCAAGCAAAATTTGTTCCTAGTTCTACTTCCCTAATACAGCTTTTATTAAGAATAATTTTCTTCAATGCTGACTGGAAAATCCCTGCAGCATTTTGTCTTGTTTTCATAACATTATAAGGACAGCACCCTTTATTAAACAGTGATGGGGGGTTAGAAAAGAGTTAAGTATTGTTTATCACAAATATTTGATAAGCATGTTTATAATTTCCATGTATAAAGATATCTTAGTTCTCTATCATATAACACACAGACTTGTATTCGCTTATAAAAACATGATGGGCAAATCTATCTGATGCAGCTGTACATGTTATTCAGCATCTGCAATGCTAGTCCTTCTTGGAAATCAGTTTCTGCCTCGTGCAACCACAACACTTTGACAAAAAGAAGCACAGCATATCAAACAATAGCTTGTTTCAATAACTGAAATTTAATTGAAAAGCCAATTAGCTTGCTTTCCAGCTGAACATAAATCCCTAACTCTATGTCTCAGTTCACTCGGTGAGAAAGAAAAATAAATAATAAATAAATAAATAACAAAGACTGAGAGTAATGCAAACAATTGTCATGAACATGCAATTTATTCAAACTTCAGCTATAAAGCAAACAACCTATGAAATTACATGTTGTCTTCTAAACACATTAACAGTTTCTGTCTCAAAGAGTATATTCTATTAAATAGATGCTACTGAAAAGCTTATAGTAGATGGAGGAAGAGAGAGAGAAATTGGGACCTTTCTATTAGCTCAACCCTGAGGCAAATTTGTTGCCTGTGGACTTTCTATACTACTAGGCAACTTGTAGGAGACAGCACTGCAGCTGAGAGCATAAGATCTGGAAACTGTCCCCCTGGGTATGATATCACAAAATGACTTTGCTATATTCCTTTCCCAGACTGGCACCATGGCTCAAGCCTGCACAGAATTGTCACACCCAAGGGCAACTCCTGTTGTTAAATAAGGACCCTCTCACTGTCACTCTCTGTGAAATGTAACCAGGAAGTACATAAGAAGCTTGACTAGGACAAAAAAAAAAAAAAAAAAAAAAAAAAAAAAAAAAAAACTTCATATTCTCTCTACATACTTCCCACTTGCCTGTGTCCCTTTGCCTGATAGTGTCTGAATGGCACTGTTAACTGAGAACACACAGCTGAGTGGATTCACAAGTTTTCAAACACACAAACACACACACACTTTCCACCCAACATTTTAATACAGGGTTACTGAGCTCACCCTATACAAAGTAGACTGTGGATAGGGATGCAAAAGAAACTCAGCACACTTTCTCTTAGTCCTTTGGGTAAGCTTTACACTGAGGTGTCATATAACGCCTACTGTAACTTATGTAATACAGAAATTACCAAACATTGTAACTAACAAATCTATTGCAGTAACATTATTGCTTCTTAATCTTTCCAATTCTATGCAGACCAGAGTATTCATGTAAAACCTCACTTTCTCTTAACAAGCCACAATTTACAATTAAGTATTCCCTGTGACTGGCAAACAGAGGGGCAATGCTATCTACACTCAGTAAAGCTTTTTATCTTTTCTGTCTTAGAGGTACAAAATACCATATGATTTCTCCAAGCAGCATGGATCTTCCACGTCCAAATATCCCCTAAATGCATAGAAGGGCATTATTCCTGAAATCTGACATTTGTTTCTAGTTAAAAGCCATTACTAACAGCCTTGCCAACTTAGTAATGCACCCTTGGTTCCAGGTGTCACTGCTAACCACAATCCCACCCGTGTTGACACCCAAGGATGCAAAGTAAATGATGTGAAACTCATATGGTTTGGAGTAAAGTCAAAATCCTTCTTGAATTACATATAATAAAACATGTGAAAGCTGAACTATAGCATGGCTTAAAGGTTTTATTTCTGATTCTGTAACAGAAGACCATAAACTGCAATGCAATGGTGTTGAGCTTTTGTTGTTCCCTAACAAGACAGCTCCCAAAAGAGCATTTCCCATGTTACACAGTGACATCTATCAACGAGAGCTGGGGAATCCCAACCCCAACGTCACTCCAAACAGCCTCTGTCCACAGAGTGGTGCAATCCTAACAGGTCTCTGGCACACCAAGTACATTGTCAGCATAAAGGGACAATGGGTGAACTTTGTTCTTTCCTGTCATTAAAACCAAATCATTAAGTATTAATTAACTGCAGGACACAAGCACCACAAATGGCAACCAGAAATTTGTGTTTATTTGACTACCACCAGACACAAATGTGAGATAACTGACACACTGTGTACCACAGGCAGTCAGAGTGTGTCATGATGCTGAATTTTGTGAAAATTCAATTAATCCCACCCATCCATTAGACAAATGTATAAAGACCAAGGAAAGACGATATTAGACATATTCGAATGTGTGATATGTAATCATGTTAATTTACGGTTTGAGAAGGAATCCCTGCTAGTGATTATATGGTAATCAAGAAATGATACAGGTATTTAGGTCCTAGAACTGATTTTATGAATGGCAGAAACACATTTCTACCTCAGACATGTAATTAGACTCTCAGCTAATTTCTCAAGTCTGATAATCTGACTCTCCTGAGTGAACACTCCTCCGTGGTTAAAATGAGAAAAGTCTGGGGAATCGATGGCGAAACTTCTCATCTGAGCGTCTTTAAGGCCTATATTAAAAAGCACCACAAACACATTCATCTGTTCTGGTTCCCAAACCAAGAGAAACATCTTCCAAAACAAAATACTGTGAACACAATTCTTGACAGGATTGTCCCAAGAAAAGTCACTCTGTAATTCTCACACACACATGCAAACTAGCTAGACATCCCACCTGTGTGTTCGATATTAGTTAACCAAAAATTCTGACATTATCTTTAGAGGCATCTTAGCCAGCCCTTTCCCTCCACAGGACTCCACAAACAGCCCCTGACTTCCTCAGAACCACATTCAGGATCAGAAGAGAAGCTTGGAAAGCAACCGGTTCCTGTCAGAGAAGCCCCACACACAGGGACCCACAAACACTTCCTAACCACAACCAAGTTCAACAGCATACCGCCTAAGAAAGCAGCAGGCACATTCCCCATCAACTTACTGAACCAAACCAAACCCCAAGGGATTCAAAAGTTTTAGGCAGCCCAGCGGAGGACCAAACTTAGGATTCCACCCAGAGCAAAAGCCCAGAGAGTCGGGAACACTGAGAAATCGCCCAGCCCAGAGGCACCTGGGAGACCTCGCTCCTCTAGGACCATTAGGACCTGGGAGGACCTGCACCCTGTAAACCATCTAAAGGAACCCAGGGGCCGGCCCCAGGGGCTGGCTAGGCACTTACCACACCGCTTGCACAGCACCCGGCTGACCTCCTTTTTGAGGTTGCGGCCAGTCTCCAGTGGGGGAAACGAGGCTCGGAAGGCTGGCGGCGCGCGGCCGCTGCTGTTGGCATCGGGTTCCATAAAGAAGATGTACCTGCTCTCCTCCTTAAGCCGCCCGCAGGACGGGAAGGCTGGGTGGTCCCAGGTGTCCAGGCGCACGGTGAGCAGCGAGTCCTTCTTCAAGCCCCCAGCTTTCACCGCCCACACCTGGTGCACCTTCACCAGATAGGGCGCGGGGTCCCCGAGTTGATCGGTGATGGGCGCAGGGGACCCGTTGGGCAGGGTCCAGTTAGCATCAGGAGGAGGGTCCTGCGAGGGCGAGGGTGGTGGGTCCTGGGCGTGCTGCCCCCGCGCCCCTGCCCCTGCCTCGCCCGTTGCCTTCCTATCGAGTGCCCCCTGCTGCCGCCGCGGCGGGTGCACCTTTCCCTCGATCACCACCGCGGCGCGCCGGGCCAGCTCCTGCACCGAGCCCACGCTGGGCGGGGACGAGTAGCACACCGAGGCCCCCGCGGGAGCCGCCCGCTCGGCCGCCGCCCCCGGCGCCAGGGCCGCGGTCCCCAACAGCAGCAGCAGAGGCGGCAGCAAGGGCAGCAGCGGAGGCGAGCGGCCAGCGGGCCAGGGTTGCGGGGCGCTGGGGCTGGTACCCAGCGGGCGGCGCGGGGCGCGTCGCCATCTCATGGTGTGAGGTGCGTGCGGGCGCCTGTCGGTGCGGACTCTGCCTGGCTGGCTCCAGCTGCCTCGCCTTGCCTGCCCCCACTCCTGCCCTGACCCTCCTCCTTTTATTTATTTATGGGAGGGGAGGTAGGAGAGTTGTTTATGAGGGGGGAGAGATGGGTAGAACCATAGAAAGGCAAAGAGGCGAATTTTAAAAAGAAAGAAGGAATAAAAAGGGAAAAGGGAAAGGAAAAAAAAAAAAAAAAAAGCCGCCTCGATTGAAGGAGTGACAGGTTCCCCCCTCGCCGCCGCCGCTGCCACCGCGCCCGGAGCCTTGCTGTCGGGGATGCTGTCACCAGAGGAGGAGTGGAGGTAGAGGCGCTGCTCGGTGGGGAACAGTCCTTTGTGTGGAGTGCTGCTGTGGCGGCTGCTGGGCTGCGAAAGCGGGGACGAGAGCGCGGGGACAGAGCCCTGGAGGCGGAGTTGCGTGCCTGGAAATCGCTGGGTGGCCAAGGCGACAGCGCCCTGCGCCTGGCCTGCCTGTTTACCTGTGCTGCTGTGAACTCGCCCAGCACGCTGCCTGCCCTTCCCGGCGCTGATCCCGAGCCCGGCCAGCTTGGCCCTCCCTTGGCTGGCTGTCGCCCTGACTGCTGCAATTGGGAGGACGGGCGGGCTGCAGGGCTGCAGTCCGAGTGGGCTGCAGAGATCTAGGGAGTGAGAGGTGACGCTTCAGTGAGCAGGAACCTGTTAGCCAACACTGGATGGCCAAATGTAGGGAGAAGGCCAGGGTGGGACACAAGATGAGGATCCTCTGTTCAGAAAAGTTTTGGATGATCGGGTTACTTGATAGTCAAAAGGGAGCAACATGTTCATAGGAGGCAGGCAGCAATTAAAATAACTTTAAAACACGCCCCCTCTTACCAGCGCACAGGCACTGCACATTTCAGGTATGAAGCCTCTCTCTATTCATTCTTATTTGACACTTGAGTTTCACTATCCCTGCCTTTGCCTCTCCGGAAATATGTGGTTCGCCATAATTTCAGGACTCCTGTAAAGCTCCTTCCTTCTAAAAGCTTAGTTGAGTCGAGAGCTTGCTCAGTAAGGCCATTGTATATATAGTTTATGACACTTCTCTTTAAAGATCAAAGTTTCCGCGGGTGCTAGAACAAAAGGTTCCAGGTGTAGCTCTGCATGCTGAATATTTCATCCAAGTCCTCCACACATCATTAAGTCCTATACTGCTAAGCTTAAGGGACTTCTTCCAAACTAAGAATCCATCCCGTCTCATGGATATCCTTCCCAACAATATCACCCAAGAGAAAGAAAACATTTCAGTGTGTCGAGGTAAATTATTCCATCTTCTGTGTACTCTTTTACGTGTTCAGTGGCAGAAGAAAAGGGAGGTAAAGAGACTCACTGAACAATAAATGTAGATGGTGAAACCTTTTGAAATCGCTGGGACTTTTTGATATCTTTAAGCAGGGACTCTACAAGTTGT
Organism: Phodopus roborovskii; assembly: GCF_943737965.1. Lineage (NCBI taxonomy): Eukaryota > Metazoa > Chordata > Mammalia > Rodentia > Cricetidae > Phodopus > Phodopus roborovskii. Next base: position 27,316,219 of record NW_026126409.1, read on the forward strand.
CATTACTTTCAAGTATGATATATTGGCTTTCATGCTTTGTTTTGTCTTGCGGTGCTAAGCATTGAACCCAGGGCCTCACACATATTAAGCAGTTGCTCTTCTCTACCACTGAGCTATATGCCCAGCCTTCTTTTAAAAATAGCTTTTTAATTTTAATGCAAGATCTCACTCTGTTGCTGAGACTTACTCTTCAGCCTGCAGCCCACTCAGGAGTTGAGCATGTAGAGCCCTGGCATTGCCTCCTGAATAGCCAATGTTGTAGTTAAAAAAAAAAAAAAAAAAACCTAAATGATTTTAAGCCATGTAATGAAGTCCTTGGTTATTAGCATCCTATAATTGCCTACCAAGCAGGGTTTCATTCTCCCAAAGTCCAGCTTGGAAGAACACATACTGGATCCTTAGTTTGTAACTTGCAATGACTGATGCTGCCGTTTACTCTGAGGGGATGAATGAAGAAAACTCACCATGTGGCAGCATAGAGGTCTCCAGCACATACTCTCTTAAATTTTTCCTGTTTACTTGAAGTGCAGAATCAAACCTCTTTGTCTCAGGTCTAACCTCCTGTGTTTCTGACTCACTGTTTTTTGAAGTTTCACTCTTGCTTAGAACACTTACTCCCTCACTGCCTTTTAGTTTTCAAGCAACTACCTAGCACTGTGTGACAAACCATTCCAAAAACTCTGAGCCCAAGCAGTATCTGCCCATTTTGCCTGGGATTGTAATGGTTGGTCTAAGTCTCAAGGACACATGGTTTTTCTGGGGAAGAGGGTGACTGACCTTTAATGGCTTTAACTGAGATAGCTCACATCATAAAGAAAGCTGGAAGATGGTTCAACAATTAAGAACTCTGGGGCCTCTCTCAGAGGACCTGAGTTCAAATCCCAGAACCCACATGGCAGCTCACAATTAACTGTCTTTTTAACTTTGGCTCCTGGGCATCTGATGCTCTCTTCTGGCCTTCACAGGAACTAGGCACACAAATGATGCACATACATGTGGACAAAACACCCATATATATAAAATAATAATTATTAAAATAAAAGCCAATCTCATTCCTCAACAGAAAACCTGGACTTAAACAAGGAATATGGACTTAAACCTGAATATGTCCCAAGAGAGTGAGCAGCCATAGGCATGCAAGGTCTCTGAAAGCCTAGGCTCAAAGGTGACACCTTATCATTTGTCACCATCACAAAACCATCTCAGGTCCTAGGACTGGAGTTGTAGGCTACCTATTCATGTAAGAAGCTCAAATGTTGTGCTGTTGTTGGAAGGCAGAGAGACGAGAGGAGAGGAATGTAGCTTCTTTCTGCAATGACGCATCAAGTATGTTGAACGTCCTTTCTGATCCAACTGTTCCATGGAGCCTTCTTTTAAGTACTAAACTCTCTGAGTGACCATTTCTACCCACAATGCACTTCATCTGTGGCATCTTCACTTTTGATCGCATTACTTTATGGAGCTCAGGCACATCAGCAATTTGACTCCTTTCTTCCCCCAGTTCATAAGTATGTTAGAAAGCATGGGCCATCCGTCCACTATTCTCAGTTTAACTCAGTTATGGACACATATTAAGCATTCCATAAATGTCAGCTAATTAATCACAGGCTGATTTGGTAATGTGCTCACCACACATTGCCTAAACACTGTGGAAGAGGGATGGAATCCCTGACAATAAAAACAACAATAAAATGTTAAAGCCTGACCTACAGAGTCATTAAATGCATAGCTACATCCTCTTCATACTTTACAAAGCATTTTATCTATGATCAAACATAAGCTGCCTCTCTGAAGAGGTACTTTTTAAAATGCCTTTGCTGACTCCCACAACCCCCTCTCCTCTCCCTGCTAAGTGGAAAGGGATAATTTGGATGGATATTTTCAGTGCAAAGGTAGGCCGCCTTAGAATAGTTCAGCTAAGAATTGTTTGCACATGTATTGAATTCCAGTTCTTATATTGGAGTCCTCATTACCAAGGTACCACCTAAGGAGAGCTGTTAACCCATTTTGACCTTTAAAATCAGAAGTGGAATGATACTTCTAATATCAGTAAGCCTGGGGTAAAGCCAAATAATTTGCACTTATATCAAAATTTTGGTGACACTGCTTGCTGTTGGTAGAAAGACCACACTTTAAGAACTATTTCAAGGAGCCACAGGACCCTAAGAGATGGCTTAGCAGGTAAAGGCACTTGCTACCAAGGTGGATGACCATCTCAGTTGAATCCCGGGACTCACAATGTAGGAGAGAGCTGATTGCCTCAATTGTTCTCTGGCCCCTACCTGAGTGCCTTGGCAGCCATGCCCCCTCCTCCCACACAGAATAAATAAATATATGAAATTAGGAAGAAAAACAATTGCTGTTGGAAATTCAAGATTAACACTCTATTGTCCACTATGTAGCCTGTAGGTAAACCTACAGGCAGCATGGTCAAATATGCAGCATCATTCCCTCATAATCCCCACATCCAATTCTAAAAAAGCAGTGCATATTACCTCCTTAGTGGTAGGGCTAATGGTATGGGTGAGCCACCACATTTGGACAGCAAGTATGCTAAGGATTAGCTTCTATTTAGGGGCCAAAGCTGAAAACAAAAGGGAAACAATGGATCAGAGTAGTTTTTATCATGCTACTTGGAATATTATCCATTTGACAGGGAAAGAACATACAGACCAAATTATATCAGCAACTATGAAGTATTACTTTTCCTAGTTTAGAAAATTTGAGGAGGAGTTAGCAATTGGCTCCATTGGTGACCAGTAGTGGTTTTCGACCCTTAGTTCTTTATGCCCAATTATATGTTTCTGAATGGTGACCATAGAATGGGTAACAGGAAATCCACAGAGGCACTAGTATCTACTTTATCATCATTGACCAATAGCTTGAAGGAGAGCACACCTTCAGCCATAAATCATGAAACAACTAGACTTCAGGACCTAGAGTCCAGGATTGCACAGTCTCCAAAAGAACTCATGCATGTTTAACTTCCTGACTCACAGCAGATCTGGGATCTGGGATGATTTACACAAATCACTGTGACAATAAGCCAGGCAAACATGAGCCCTGAGATCACCTAGGAGAAGAAATGTGGCAAGATGATGCTCTCTACTGGAATATCTAAAACATTAGAAAGACTCACAAAAGAAAATCCTGACTTTGTGAGAATTACCTCTTGTTTTTTGTACCACTAACTGTAACAAACTGGTCACCCCCCATCCACACAGCCAATACCTACCTGTATCCATCTACTTGTTTAATTATATTCTTCCTATAAAAGCCATAAGGAGTAAATACAGAGACGAAATCTGGTGCCACCAAATTATGCACTGTAGATGACTGAAATTCTGTGGGTTTCACATACTTAAACTCTGATTGCAGGAGAAAGAAAGAAGACAGGAGAAATCCTCGTTTGTTCTTTCCTGATTCCTGGCTTCCTGGAACCTCATAGCAAATATAAAAGATAACTTCCTTAACCCAAGAACTCAACAGCCTCTGCCCAGTTTAGAGATGACTTAACCCCTGAAAGGCTCATCTATTGAAAACTTACTCCCGGCTAGTGATACCCTTTTAGGAGATGCTGAAAATGCGAGTGCTGGGATCTAGCTGGAGGAAGTAGGACTCTGGGGATGGGCTTAGGGGATCTAGCTCCTTTGGCTTCTGTCCTGTATGATATAAGGTGAGTTTTGAATGCAGGGATTACAGACTGACACCTTTGAAATTGTGAGCCAAAAAAGATATGAGCACTCACTGAACATTTACATAGACAATATAGTTTGTGAATGGAATTGGCTGGGGTCGAATGTCAGTTATGCTAATTACTCACCCGTCACCTCTACAATTCTGTGGGACTTTTTTCTGAGTCCATTTCACTTATTAATTTATTAGTTTGTTAGTTTGCTTTTGTGAAACAAGGTCTCTATAGTTCGTGCTGGCCTCACACTAGTTATATAACCCAGGATGGCATAGAACTCATAATCCTCCTGCATCCACCTCCTGAGTGCTGGGTTTGTAAGCATGAGCCATCACACACAGCCACATTTATTACTAAGCATGCATCTTGCTTTGTTTCGCAGAGAATTAAATTAACTTAATATATATGAAAATTTCTTAGGAGCACTAGCATTTTTATATAAAATACAATCTAGGTAAATGGTAATTTGCCCTCAGCATTCTTCCAGTCCACGAGAGAGAAGCATATTTGGAAATTGTCTTCAAGTTGGTCTTATAAATCCTATTTAAATGCTTTTATTGCTGGAAGCTCATTTCTTCCCAGTGGTGCTTATTCAATTATTACACATATTTAACTAATTGAGGATACTTTTCTATAACAAGCTGTAAGATACTCATTAACGATCTGGTCATAAAATTCAAGCAGTGCTTTTGCTTTGTGCCTGTATCACTGTCTTTGGTCCTGGCACTGATCTCTCATGTATTTGTTGACTTAATGATCTTTATGAGGAATGGCACTGAATTCGTTTTTATGCTGCTGTTACTGTGCATGTATATAAGTGAATCTGTTTTTTAACCAAGAGACTAGATACCTAAGGAGGAAATTTTGGAGAAATATGGAAAATGAATAACAAAATAGGAGTTCAAAATAAGTGCTCCTCCTTGGGAAAAGTCCACAAGTCCAGGTTATTTTGAAGATTACTAAGGAGCTTAAATGTACAGAGAATACGAGTTGCTGAGAGACTCTGGAAAAGGTGAGAATCAGTGTTCTTCCAGTTGTGCTTAGGAGGAACACTGCATATGAGCCTTGTGTAACAGGAACATCACCACTGTGGGGACTTTACTACTACATGCATTAGAATATACGGGGGTCTGCATCCACATGGCAGGGCCCCTTAACAAAGACAACAGAAAATCTGCAGATGATGTTCAACACGGCATTACTGCTCTGGTGGCAACTGCCAGCTATTGCCAAGGTAAACTTAGGAAGAGCTGGTAGGGAAGGTGAACATCAAGCTAAGACTCTGCAGTTACTCTCATTTAAATTAATGCAAAAAAGGATACCTGTGCTAAGCACACACTTCCTTGATACCCTCTCTAATACACAGTTTGTATATGTCAATGGCATTGCAATATACTTAACTAATAGAGTGTAATACTCCAGTGGGGGGCATTGCTTTTGTCATCCCATTACAGGGGCTACAAACAGACACTATATTTATCACTTTTTCTTGAGAACACATCTTTTCCATGCTTTAAAATAGAGCACTGTCAGTAGATAGCATCCAACAATAAATACAGTACTTACTAATCTTCTACACACATTATACCCATTTCCCCTCAAAAAAAATTGACTTTAAAATGTCACTCTCTACTGATATTCAAGAGCAATTAATATCCATTTAAGTTATTTCTAGGGACAGCTTTATAAAGCTTACTGTTTTTATTTATGAATTCACCAAAGTTGAACAAAAAGGGGGCAGTGATGGCCATACCTATTTTAGGGTCCTTCTATCCTGATCTATAAGGATCCTCAGAAATTAATGCTTTAAAAAAAAACTTGTAAGAAATTAAACAACTGTATTCCCAACAAAAATCTTCTCTAAGTCTTTATAGTACATACATACAACATATACAGTATAGTATATACAACAGTCCTAAGTCCAAGGGAAGGGGGAAAGGAGATTATGAGTCTCAAAGGCAGTATCCTGATGTTCAGGTTCGACAGTTTGACAATTTTCTGGTTATTTTGCTGTGGGAGTGCTCAACGTCACCCTTCCCTTGAAGGTGTTGGGATATAGATGGCACTTGCAGCCACACAGAGTGAAAACAAATAGACTTTAGAACTCAGACAGAATTTCAATCACTTACTTCACTAGTCTCTTTCCATGAGTTTAATACTTCCAATATGTAGGTTCGTTTGCCTACAAACTTCTTCTTCCACACATGGTCCACACATGCTGTTGCTACTTTAAACTCCTTCGGATCAACAGAATGGGGCTGTATGGAAGCCCTAACTACTTTATGCTAACTGTTCTGAAAGTTTCAGTTGGTGACTCAATGTATTTACTATATCAAGATATTTTACTATATCATGAAGAACACTGATGAGTCAGAACCTAGAAATCAAGAATATAGAATAGACAAATTGAACATGAGAAGTTAACAGTTCCCTGGACTATGGGTAAATTCCACACCATTTTCCCCTCTGGTTTTTCATGTGCATAATGAACTATTTTATGTCCTCAACATAGGATACCATCATAGGATATCATGAACTTTCCCTAGTAGGATATACCTGAATCCTACAACTACACATACAATGCTGTGTCTAGAAAGGCTCAGGGATACATAGTTTTAAGGCCTATGTTTAAGAATTTTGAAGAGAGAAAAGAATCTAGGGGGATTAATTGACTTTCTGAAGGTCATAAAATCTTAACTGCAAACACTGTTTCAAGCTTCACTAAAAAGCCACAAGCATAGACTTTCTTTTCAGAAACTACTCTGGGAAGGGTATAAATAGGTAAATGGCAATTTGCCCTCAGCATTCTTCCAGTTCATGGCAAGAGAAGCATGTTTCGGAAATTATGTTCAAGTTGGTCTTATAAGCTATTGTATGCATAACCATGCCATTTCTAGAATACTGCATTTCATACCTCTCCTACAGATACTTATGCTCTTACAGTCTTTATCTATAGCACTTACCATCAAATAGTTTCAGCACATTGACCAGTTATGAGCCTCAGCATTAATCACTGCCCAAAGAAACTTCTCTTACCAAGGTTGGAAGCAATAAATATCTATAAATATAAACATAAATACTTAGAATCAAATACTTAGTATCAAAATAAAGCATATTTAGCAAAACAACAGTGGATTCTTGTCTAGCACCTATGACCTCTCTGGACATGGCTTTTAAAACCATGTTTACACTGTCATGCACTAACTCTCCCTGTGGAAAAAAGTCTCAAATTCAATGAGAAAGTGATTGGATACTGCCATAACAGTCATATCACTGTTGAAAAAGTGGGCACATTCTTACCTGGCAGGTTGTATTGTAGCATGCAGGATCCAATGCTGAGAAAGACCACTTCTGCCAAGATCACTGCTGCCAAGATATACAAACACAAACACCTCTGCAAGATACAGTATTTCCTCATGCAATTTGCAAGTACTCCACACTATACAGCTTGTGGTGTTTGCTTACATCCTGAATGAAATTCTCTCTTAATGGTAGCTTTCTTCCTATCCCAACCTGTTCCTGCAGTTTTCTTGTGCCTCAGCAAAACACTTCTGGAATCAGGTACTTTTAAGGTAGCACCAACCTTTTGTAGCCTTCTCTCAGGCCATAGGCAACTCAAGCATCCCCAGGCCAAATGAGAAATGTGAGCTTGTTCCCGGATGCCTGTTCATTCTGCTCTGTCATTGTGGCTGCCTCGGCCTTCAGAATTATTCAGAAAATGTTGCAATCTCCAATTCAAGTAAGCCTCAAACATCAAGAGGCATGTGTGTGCCCTCCTGAGATCTTTCTCACCATTTTGTGCTCCTCACAGCCTGCAGCAAAGGCATAATGAAGCCTGGCCTTACCAGGTCTATAGCTGAAGACAGAAGTATTAATTTCTCTTTCAAAGTATCCTTAGTAAGTCCTTGTGCCACAGGAGAAATTAGGATCCCCTTTGGAATTCCTGGTCTCATTAATAAAAGAATTTAAGGGTAGACTCATCCTTAAATTTTGTTACAGTTTTAATGGAAAACTTCAGAGTAATCAAACTATAAAACAGCAGTAGCCTGAAGACAGTGAATGGAGTAAAGAAGGTAAAAAGGCTGTGCCATCTAAACAGGTATGCCAAGCAGACACTTAGTAGACAAGCAGCCACATGACAGGCAAGGAAGCTATAGAAAATGGGTAAGAAAGTCCAAGATGTTAGGGTAAGGGGAGCCCAGAGTGCTGAAGAAGGCACACTTAGAAAAGATACAGAAAGAGGAAAGGAAAAAGTCAGACTTTCTAGATAACACAGAAAAACCAGCAGACTTATGACCCAAGCGGGTTCAGTCTGTGGGCTTCTCACTAGGGGAGAAAGTAAAGTACAATACCTCATTAAATGACTAGTTATTCTGCCTGTGTCTTCAGCATAGCTTAAGCTGAGCCCACCTTCCAGGGGGTAGTCCCATAGCCAAAATGACTAACCTAACCACCCAAGCTAAAGATGTCCCTTAATGCCCTTTACTGCTGCTCTATCAACACCCATGTGAAAGCCAGGCATGGCCATGTGCATACCTATGACTCCAGTGCCTTAGGGATACAAAGGGATCTCTGCTGGAGATTCTGGAGAGACAAACAAATTCAGTCACCCCAGACATGCACCAACAAAAGATCAAAGTATGATTTCACCAAAGTCCAACTTGGTGAACTTAATGAGTTTTGGGGGCTATCATTCAGAGGACAAAGTCTTCTTTGGCAGAGGACTACTTATTGGAATGTGGGTGACTGTCAAACAGCTGTATTAGTGCAAAATCCTATCCCATCATAGATGACAATCTCAAGGAAGCTGCAACATAGAGTCCTGCTTTCAATCAACCATTTACTTCTATCTGTAATCTATCATCTCCCAAGGTCACTTGCAGCTGGGCAAGGGGAGTCATAGCTGTAATGCTATTGTTTTACTAGGCTACCACTGTGTTGATTTGTTCCATGTAATCCCCATCCCTATAGGGCAAAGTCTAAGATGGCATCTCGTTATGACCATGGGAAAAGCCCTCTCCAACAACATCCTGAGTTCAGTGAGAGCCTCTGTCTCAAAGCAATTAGGTAGAAAGTGACAGACCAGGACATCAGGCTTCCCCCTCAGGCCCCCACACACATGCAGCATGTCCTGTCCATAGCCACACATGCACCACCTCATATGCACCCCAAAGTAAAAGAAAAAAAATACATTGTAAACTACAGTATATACTATATCCTCAGTGATGAGATTTCTGGATCATAGGCTCATTTTTTCTGAAAGCTGAATATGATTTTTCCAAGTGTGATGATTTATTCCCCACCTCAAGAGTTTCCTCACCAACATTTGTTATGTTTTGTCCTTTTTGATGTTGTTAGAGACATTTGCTTTCCCACTTTTAGTGTAGCACAATTCACATTAGGCAAGCTATGGAGTTGACCGATGTGACCATTTATAAATGAGTGGACAAGAGATGTCAGGTAAATAATGAAATACGTAAAACCATAAAAAGGATAAACTCTTGGGCTGTTTGTGCAACAATATAGGTGTTGATTCCTGGAGAACCAGTATCTCTGATATCTATCCACCCCCAACCTATTAAAGTGATGATTCCACCCTATACTAGCTTGGTCTACCAATGACTTTGTCATGAATACTGACAGAGCATGGGAATGGATTATCTACAGGAGCATGAGTGAATTAAAAGCAACTGTATCACCAAAAAGCTCACCTCAGAATATATGATTGTTAATGAATGTTGAATTTTTGGAGAACCCTGCACAATCTCAGGGAGGAACATTGTGAATCTTTTAAGTTTCAGGAACTTAGAAGCCTCAGAAGCTCTGTTTACATTCTGAGTTGTATAATCCTCTCTCCTCCTTCCAAGAGAAAAATATTTCTATTTGGAAGAAACATCTACACAACAGGTGAGCCTTGAGAACATTGTATGTAGTAAAACAAGGCAGCCACAAGACAGAGACATTATGATCTCACTCATCTGTGCAATTTTCAAAACTGGATTATCACAGAAATCCAAAGTACAGCAACTGTTACCAGGTTAGGAGTTGTAGCAGAGATGGACAAAATTTCCCATTAGACAGAATAAAAAGATTTGATGTTAATAATAATGCATTGTAGGTTTCAAATTAGTTAGAAAGAGGGATTTGGAATCTTTCATCAGAAAACAATACTGAATGTTATAGATGATGAATATGTTAGTCATACTGATTTTTACCATAACACAATGTATACATGAATCAAAATATCACACTCTACCTCATAAATGCAAACATTATTGTGGGATAATCAAAAAGAAAAATTCCTTTATATCTTACTTTATCTATGAAAATTTCAGTCTACAAAGAAAAAAATCTGAGAAAATATCAGAATGTTGTATTTTTATATTGAAGAAATAAATGGAAAGAAGAAATGGTTAAAACTGGATAATCTAACTGTAATTAGTCTAGAATGTTAGAAAATGGTCAACTCTTTAGTAGTTATTTTCTCTTCATTAAGTTAAATTAACATATTATTTTTTGATTTCTTCCCCTGACAGTAGGTGAAAGTTTTCAATTATTGTCCTGTGATGTTGATTTTTTATTTCTAGCCCTTAAACTCTGTTATCTCTAACAATGGGATTTAAAGACATTCACTGATAAGAGTCTCACTGAGTTAATAGGATATCAAATGATACACACAGGACTAGGGAAACTGTTCAGCTTGTAAAGTGTTTGCTGAGACCTGGGTTTGAATCTTCATCAGCAACTGAATGATCAGGTGTGGTGGTTGCATCTGTAACCCCACTGCTTAAAGGGGAAGAAAGGCAAATCCCAGGGCCTCACTGACCAGGCAGTCCAGCTGTTTGGTGAGCTTCAGGTTCAATGAGAGACCCTCTATCAAAAAGCAATCTGGGGAGAAACTGAGCAAGACACTTGATATGGATCTATCACCTCAGTATGAACATACATACAAATGCATACAAGTGAGAGAGAGAGAGATTATTAAAATGAAATGTCATATGACCAAAAAGCCCCTGTTCTTTCCCTTCACATCTCAAAAATCTTTACAACCTGTTACTTAAAAATGTTCCTAACTTCATTTTTATTCATTGTAAGATCAAGCCAGATATAGCATGGGTTCTGAATAATAGCATTTTTTTTTTTTTTTTTTTTTTTTTTTGCCTAGAGATAGTTTTAAAGGGAAGAAAAACTACTGTATTATATTATTTCCTAATAGTCATGCTCCCCCATCTTTAAAGAGCATTTCTTTTCTTTAAAAAAAAAGTATTTACATATTTTATGTATGTAGATTTGTCAGTCACAAGCTATAGAGATCAGGCAGTGGTGATACACACCTATAATCACAGTAGTCATAGAGCTAAGAAGTACACACCTCTAATCGCAGGACTCAGGATTAAGAGGTAGACAGATCTCTGTTAGTTCAAGACCACACTGACTACATGAAATTGATCCAGTCCTAAAAGATGGCTCACACAAAGATGATATCAGAACCTGGGATCACATGCCTTTAATCCCAGCACTAGAGAGGTGGAAACAGGAATGATATGGCCCAGTAGAGAAAGGAATAAGAGGAGGAGGAAACAGGAACTGACAGCCTTTTGCCTCTGAGGATTTGTAGAAAGTCAGATCTACTGGCTTGACTGCTTTGCTTCTCTGATCTTCAACTTGAAGCTTGAACCCCAGTATCTGTCTCTGAACCGCTTACTTTCCATGCTACATACTACATTATCAATACTTTTAAAACCTGAGTATTCTGAAATTATATTCTTATAACCATGCCTATAATTCATAAGTGAGCTATACAGTAAATTGATTAAAATTCTATTCCAACCAATTATTTTATTTACCCCCAAACTAACATGATTTTTTTTTTTTTGGATTTCTTTTCAAGTTGCTTAACTTTATACATGCTCACCCCTAAATCCATCTCAAACTCCTCCCTGCTCATCTAAATATCCACTCAACATAATTATTGACCGTCTATCAGGGGAGTTTTCTCATCTACAGAGAAACTGGTTTCTGGATACAGCGTTCATTTGTTTGTTTGTTTGTTTGTTTTGTTTGTGTCTTTTGAGCAGGGGTTGCAGTATTGTTTTTATAGGAGTAAATCTTCCAGCAGCTTTCCAAGAAAAGGTACATGAGAATAAATGTTTTAAGAGTACAAATTTCTAAGTTGACAATTATTTGCTTTAAAATACAGACTGCATTGTTCTGTGACCCACTGTTCTCAATATTTGTTATGAAATCTTAAACCACTCTAATTCTCTTACCTTTTAGTGTAGGTAAGTTCCTTTCTTTTTAAGCTTATAGGACTTTTTCATTATCCCTAGTGTGCTAAAATATGAGGGCCTTGGTGTGGATAAATTTTCAATAACTCTTCAAAATCCTTTCATTCTGGAAAATGACTTTGAATTATTATTGTTTTTCTTTTTCTCTTTTTGTAAATGCTCTATATCCATTTCTCTATACCCTCACTCTTAACTCTCCTGACTTTCAGCTGGTCTTCTGATTTTTTTTTTCTCTTTTATTTTCCAGTTCTGGTTTTGTTTGTTTGAGGTCTTAAATTTGTAACGCTATAGAATTTTTAATTTAAGCTCTCAAATTCTTTTAATGTATTTTCTAATTTTTTAATACTTCAACTTTATTGTATGTATGTTGGTGTGAAGGTGTCACATCCCCTGAACTGGAGTTACAGACAGTTGTGAGCTGCCATGTGGGCACTGGGAATTGAACCTGAGTCCTCTGGAAGAGCAGCCAGTGCTCTTGACCACTGAGCCATGGGCATGCCTTTTCTAATTTTTTAATTCTGTTTTTTTCATACTTTTGAATGTTACATCAATTATTTTTCTCATCCATGTGACCAAAAACCTAATAAGATGCAACTTAAAAAAAGAAGAATTTACTTTGGCTCAAGCTCAAGCTCTACGGTCGGTCATAATGGGAATGGCAGGGCAGTAGGAGTGACTCATGGCTGTGGTAGAGGGACCATGGAGCAGTTTGCCCATCTCTATATAAAAATACAAAACAGAGTAGGGGAGGAGAAAGGAAGAGAGAGAAACAAGAGGGATTCATGAATCATGTGACCCAAGGACCTGCTGTTAGTGACCTACTTTCCCCAGAAGTACCCCACCTTGCAAAGACTCCACAACCTCTAAAAACAGTGCCACCAGCTAGAGATCAAGTGTGCATATACTACAGGGATAGGCTCATTTAAACTGCAGTATTCTTCCTCCAATCCCTATTAGTTTATGGCCATCTCTTATGGTAAAACTCACTCAGCTCAACTTTAAAAGTTCCTTAGTCTTGCTGTTCCAATGCTGTGAAATTATCAAACTTCTAAGACTTCTGAGAGTTCAAGCAGTATCCCCAGTGAGTCCCAGTTAAAACACAAATGTATGATCCCAATACACAATGGGGAGAAAGAAGCATAAATAATCTGAAAAGTAGACACAGTGGTCCAAAGGAGACTGAAACAAAGAAGAGCAAACACCAAGTCTTACAGCTCTATACTTGGCATTTGAGGCCTTCAAGTGGCATCATTTGGAACCCAAGGGACATCAAGAGCCCTGTTCCTTGCTCTGTCACCACCACTACCTGTGACTGCTTCTGCCAGCTCAATCTGTTGCCTGTAGCTTTCATTAGCAAACATCTCATGTCTGGGCCTTCTCTAATCTCCTGATAGCCACACAGCAACTTAGGCTTCACCCTCACAGCTGCAATAGCCAACTCCAGCTCAGAGCAGGAAACCTGACACTGCTACACAGGGCCTTGCTACAAGACATGCCCTACCTACCTTTCACAGGCTTACAAACTCTGCACCGCAGGGATGGCAGGTTCTGCTGCCTGCTTGAGACAGAAGCAGCAGCAACAGCATCTTTGCTTGGTAGGTCTTTGTAAATGAAGCTGGGAAGGCAGCTCTTTAAGGTGGGAGGAGGGAGGTTTCCCCATGCAACAATGTGTTTGTTTCAGGCTCTCTTTCAAAGGATTTGCACCTTTTTAGAGATAGTTTGGTTTGGTTTGTTTCAAACTAAGCTCCTTGGATGGATATGTGATATCTCTCTTGCCTTGGGGTAGGGGCAGCTTTCCTGTTGTTCCAGTGCCAAGTATGGGGTTACTAGTCTCTTTAACAGCAATAGCCAACAGCCACTTTCTTAGTAGTTTTCCTGTCCACAAACTTGTGCCAAGTTCATGATCTTTTTCCAACTAAACTCAGAATTTTTCTTCTAGTCATTCTTTTCTTCCTCTTCTTCTCTATAAAGCTGGGTAAATTCCATGAGCACTGCCTGAAAGTTATACTGCCCTGGCTCCACTCTAACAGACAAATTATTCCATTACTTTTGAATTTTACCTCACTCAAAATTTCAGGACATGAGTTTAACAGTAAAATCCTTTGCCACAATACAACATTAACACCTCTAGTCCCATTCCTGGTAGAGTTTTTGCTCTCCCTTTGAAACTTTGTTGAATCCTGTCTTTATTTTCTGTCTCCTATGGGTCTTCGGTTTTTCCTATTCTCCCATCAGCATGACCTTCTGGGGCTTCTCTAGATATAAACTCATTCCAAAGGTGCACAAGCAATGTGTTTATCAAAGCAATGACTCATTCTGTATTTGTTACTTTTTACATTACTGTGACTAATGACATGACAAGAAACTAAAGGGGGAGAGTTTTACCATTTTATTTTGTCTCATGCTTTTGAGAGGATAAATAATAGGATGGGGAATATGTAGTGCTGGGTACTCCTGTGGCAGTTTCTGCCTCAATTTCAAGATACCAAAAGCAGAGATGGGATAGGAAGCAGGGTCCAGCTGTAAACATCAAAGTCCACCCATTCAAATACCTTTTTTTCCAGTTAGGCCCCACCTTGTCCAGGTTCCCCAACTTCCCAAACAGCAACAGTACCTGAGGACTAAGTGTTGAAACACTTGAGCCTATGAGAGTATTTCAGATTCAAATCATACCAAAAGCCTTTATCCATTGTTCTTATTTAGAAAGAAAAAGAGCTAAAACTCACTTTGCACAAAGGCAAAGCTGTTGTACCAAGTTTTACAATCCAGGGAGTAGAGTCACTTGGAATCATCAGTATCAATAGATGTAGACAGTTTCCTCTTAGACTGATAGGGTTTCATAGAGAAGATCCCCAATGTCTCCTTCCAGACTAAGCCTGCTTGAACCTGGGAGAGAAGTAAAGTGGACATCTCAGCATTCATTGTGCACACATGACTTCAACCACTGTTTTCAGTATGAAGCTTCCATTCTCAGTGTCAGAGAGCCAAGCCGAGATACACTCTTCATCACTTGAATCAATAAACTTCCAGAGAAACTCAGGCATCTGACTACTCATAGTACAACTCCCAAAGAGTTCTTAAAAGTCCTCAGTATGACCAATCCCAGCTCTTTGATGAGATTAGTTGAGTTAAATTTTGAATTTGGTCACTGTAAACTACAATTTTGTCATTTTCAATCCATTCACTACTGTTTCACTTGATTTCTAGTGGTCAAAATACTCTCATTATTTCTTGATTCTTGTTCATTTACAGCTTTTGAAAAAGACCCTTTTACTATTGCTTGGGTATGGAGAATGAATTAAATAAGATTTATTCCACTTCAATCTGGAATTTAACCTCTGGTACTTCTCAACTTTTCTGGGATAACTTAAGCATTGAGAACTTAATTTAGGTAAACATAGGCTTTTCTGTCCCTTGAGTAAAACTCTAGAAGAAAAATGCCTGGGTCACACAGAATAGTGTTGCAGGATATTTGGTCACACTGTGTGAAAATGTGTTGCTGTTTTATTCTAGTTGGTTTAATAAGGAGCTGAATGGCCAATAGTTAGGAAGGAGAGGATAGGCAAGGATAGGATGAAGAAAGGCACCAGTCAAACATGGAGGGAAGCAGGTGTACATCAGAACTTAGATTAATATAAATTGGTTAACATAAGTCATAAAAGCTAGTTGGGAACATGCCTAAGCTAAGACCACGTGTTCATAATTAGTAAGAAGTTCTCATGTTGTTATTTGGGGACTGGCAAACCAAAGAAAGTACAACTATAGGGCAGGCATGAAAAGTTTTTAAAAGCTGCAAGATTGTTTTCCAAAGGACATACCATTTTATTTTCTGATAGTATGCAAAAGTTCAGTTTTCTCTACAACATTTGGCACAGTCAGATTTTTAATATGTCTAGCTATTTCAGTGTGCATGTAATGGCATTTCATTTTAGTTATAACTGGTATGTTTCCAAAGATTTCTTAATGAGCTTATTTTTATCCATGTTTTCTCTATTGAAGTGTCTATTTATATTTTTTACTCATTTGTCTATTTGTTTGTCTTCAACAAATGGTGCTGGCATAACTGGATATGGATAACTGGCATAACTGGTGTGTAGAAGACTGCAGATAGATCCACAACTATCACCATGCACAAAACTTAAGTCCAAATGGCTCAAAGGCCTCAACATAAACCCAGCCACACTGAACCTCTTAGAAGAGAAAGTTGGAGGTACCCTTGAACTAATTGGTACAGGAGACTTCTTCCTGAACATAACACCAGTAACACAGACCCTGAAATCCACAATTAATAAATGAGACCTCCTGAAACTGGGAAGCTTCTGTAAGGCAAAGGACACAGTCAACAAGACAAAACAGAAGCCCACAGAATGGGAAAATATATTCTCCAACCCCACATCTGACAGAGGGAGGGCTGATTTCCAAAATATACAAAGAATTCAAAAAGCTAGTTATCAAAACACAAAATAATCCAATTAAAAAGTGGGGTACAGAACTAAATAGAGAATTCTCAACGGAGGAATCTAAAATGGCTGAAAGACACTTAAGAAAGTGCTCAACATCCTTAACCATCAGGGAAATGCAAATCAAAACAACTCTGAGATACCATCTTACTTCTGTCAGAATGGCTAAAATCAAAACCACCAAAGACAGTTTATGCTGGAAAGGATGTGGAGAAAGGGGCACACTCCTCCACTGATGGTGGGAGTGCAAACTTGTACATCCACTTTGGAAATCAGTATGGTGGTTCCTCAGGAAAATGGAAATTAGTCTACCTCAAGATCCAGTAATTCCACTCTTAGGCATATACCCAAAGCACAATCATACAACAAGGACATCTGTTCAACTATGTTCATATCAGCATTATTTGTAATAGCCAAAATCTGGAAGCAACCTTGATGCCCCTCAACTGAAGAACGGATGGAGAAAATGTGCTACATTTACACAATGGAAAAATGCAATGGAATTCTGAAATTCACAGAGAAATGGTTGGAACTAGAAGAAACCATCCTGGATGAGGTAACCCAGTCACAAAAAGATAAACATGCTATATATTTACTCATATATGGATTTTAGTCGTAAAGGGAAGGATTACTAACCTACAATTGACACTGCCAGAAAAGCCAGGAAAAAGGTCCCTAAGAGAGAGATACATGACCCTTGGAGAAAGGGAAAGGGACAAGGTCTCCCCAGCAAATTGGACACATGGAGGGAGGAGAAAGGGAGTTAGGAGAAAGAGAAGGGAGAACAGAAGGGGAGAGATGGGCATGAGAGAACAGAAAAATGGAGACACGGAAAGATAGAGGAGAAAAAGAAAAGAGATACAGTAATAGAGGGAGCCATTATAGATATAAGAAGAAATCTGGCACTAGGGAAATGTCCAGAGATCTACAAGGATGAACCCAATTAACAATCTAAGCAATAGTGGAGAAGCTTCCTTAAATGCCCTTCTATGGTAATGAGATTGACGACTACCTTATATGCCATCCTTGAGCCTTCATCTAGTAGCTGATGGAAGCAGAAGCAGACACCCTTAGCTAAACACTAGCTGAACTCCTGGAATCCAGTTGCAGAGAGGGAGGAGTAATAAGCAAAGGGGTCAAGACCAGGCTGGAGAAACCCACAGAAACAGCTGACCTGAACAAAGGGAGCTCATGGACCCTAGCTGGGAAACCAGCATAGGACTGACCCAGACCCCCTGAATGTGGGTGTCAGTTAGAAGGATTGGGCATAGGGATAAATTCTGATGAATCACTAGAGGCCCCATAGACTGCCCAATCCTTCTTTATCCCTAGTATACAAATGGACTTTGGGAGCCCATTCTAGAAAGAGGGCTACTATCTCAGCCTAGTCACATGGGGGAGGGCCTAGGCCCTGCCCCAAATGATATGACAGACTTTGAAGACTCCCCATGGAAGGCCTCACCCTTCCTGGGGAGCAGAAAGGGGATGTACTGGAGTTTGGTGGGGGTGAGAGGGGAGGATGGGAGGGTGATGGAACTGGGATTGGCATGTAAAAAAAAAAAAAAAAAAAAAAACCTTGTTTCAAATTTAAATTTAAAAAGTAAGGTGGGAACATTAGCCTTGATTTCTATGTCTTTGCTATATTCTGTAGTTTCTAAAGTTGGAACTGTTTTCCAGTATGAAATGAAAGGTTTCTTCTTTCCATTGCATTCTCTATGATTTGTAACATGTTTTTGCTTTTGGTTTTGTTTTTTTGTTTGTTTGTTTGTTTTGTTTTGTTTTCCTATTGTAAGGTGTAGGGCACAGAATAGCCACTTAAAAGTTACTCAGCTGCTGCCTCTGCCTCCCAAGTGCTGGGATTAAAGATTTGTGCCATCACCACCTGGCTATATTTGCATTCTAAAGAAATACAATCTTTTCTGCCAGATACTTGACCTTCATCACCAGGCCTCTGCTAGATGTGAGTCTGGGACCAGTTCAGTTGAATCCCCCCCCCCACAAACACACACACACCCTTACACCCTTCCCTGGAAACTCCAAGGATTGGCCCAGAATATCGCTCCCCACTGTGTCCTGTCCCCAGCAGGAGTGCTCCTGTTGCTCTGATACACAGTCCCCCTCCATGAAGAGCCTACCCTCCTTTCACCCTGTGCCATACCCTACCCACTGTCCCACCACTCTGGTTGAGCACTGGAACAGAGGGAGGATCCAACAATCCTGCCATCTTCGGGGAACTTCCTGGAGCTGCTCTGAGCACACTAGACCTGCCTATCCACACGAGACGCCACCATGAATCCCCACCTGCCTGATCGCTGACTCCCCACCACTGGTCCTCTGCTGGAGTACCAGGCCCCTCCCAGAGATCTGCCTATCCCCTAGTCCTGGCTACTGGATCTTTGACACCCATCACCTGGCCTCTGCTGGAGCCTGATCTTTGGCCCCTATTGCAGGATCCCTGTCTGAAGAGAGACGTCCTAGAGAGCTTGGACCACCTAGAGCTATAGACATTGAACTTTTGGCCCACGGGGGCGGGGGGAGTACCATAGAGACAGAGAGAGAGAGAGAGAGAGAGAGAGAGAGAGAGAGAGAGAGAGAGGAGACAAAGAGAGAACCCACATACTGGAAGAAGCAATGGGAAGACAGCAATAGAAGAAAACACCTAACAATAGAAAGACAACCATGACACCAGCAGAATCTAGGGACTCTACACCAACTAGACCTAAACACCCAAAAGCAATTTAACCAAAAAAGAAAGACTTAAAAAAAATCTTCATAAAAATGATAGAGGCCCTCAAAGATGATGAGAGAAAATCCCTTAAAGAAATGGAAGAAAACAAACAAAAGATTGGAGGAAAAGAACAAATCTCTTAAAGAAAGTATGGAAAGCCAAGAAAAAAAAAACAAAGAGGTGAAGAAAACAGTTTAAGACTTGAAAACTGAAATACAGACAATAAAGAAAACACAAACTAAAGGAATGCTGGAAATAGAAAAACTGGGCAAACGATTGAGAACTACAGACACAAGCATAACCAACAGAATACAAGAGATGTAAGAGAGAATCTCCGGCTCTGAAGATGAACTAGAGGATATAGATTCATCGACCAAAGACAATCTTAAATCCAACAAATACTTAACACAAAACATCCAGGACATGTGAGACACCATGAAAGGCCAAACCTAAAAATAATAGGCATAGAGGAACGCGAAGAAGCCCAGCTCAAAGTGCAGAAAACATAATCAACAAATTCACTGAAGAAAACTTTCCCAATCTGAAGAAGGACATGCCCATGATAGTACAAGGAGCATACCGAACACCAAATAGACTGGACCAAAGAAAAAAGACCTCCTTGACACATAATAATCAAAACACCTAACAGAGAATAATATTCTTATTAAGAGGAGTAAATGAAAAAGGCCAGGTAACATATAAAGGCAGACCTATCAGAATTACACACGATTTCTCCATGGAAACTCTCAAGGTTAGAAGGTCCTGGATAGATGTTCTACAAGTATTAAGAGTCCACAGATGCCAGCCCAGGCTACTATACCCAGCAAAACTCTCAATCACCATAGACAGAGAAAACAAAATATTTAATGACAAAGCCAGATTTTCACAATATGTATCCACAAATCCAGCCCTACAAAAAATTCTGGAAGGAAAACTCCAACCCAAGGAAGTTAACAACACTCAGAAAGATAATCCCACTTAACCAGAACCCAAGGGTAAAGCAGGACAAATATATTCACAAAACCACTGCCAACAACAAATCTAAAACAAACAAGCATTAACAATCAATGGTCCTTACTTTCAATCAACATTAATGGTCTTAACTTGCCTATAAAAAGACACAGACTAACAGAATGGATGCAGAGACAGAATCTATCCTTCTGCTGCATACAAGAAACACATCTAAGCTTCAAAGACAGACATTACCTCAGGGTAAAGGGTTGGGAAAAGATCTTTGAATCAAATGGACCCAAGAGGCTAGCAGATGGCTATCCTAATATCTAACAAGTTAGACTTCAAACCAAAATCAATCAAAAGAGATGAAGAAGGTCTCAATTCTGAACATCTATGTCCCAAATCCAAAGTCACCCACATTCGTAAAAGAAATGCTACTAAAACTCAAAGCTCACATAAAACCTTACACACTTCTAGTGGGAGACGTCAACATCCCACTTTCACCACTAGGGACCACCAGTCAGAAACTTAACAAAGAAACAAAAGAACTAACAGAAGTTATGTCTCAATTGGGTTTAACAGACATCTATAGAACATTCCATCCAAACACAAAAGAATGTACCTTCTTCTCTGCTCCACATGGAACCTTCTCTAAAATCCACCACACACTAGGCAACATAACAAACCTCAACAGATACCAAAAAATTGGAATAGTTCCCTGTATCTTATCAGACCACCATGCTTTAAAGTTGGAATTCAACAACAACACAAGTTGCAGAAACCCTACAAACTCTTGGAAACTGAACAATGCCCAATTGCACCATACCTGGGTCAAATAAGAAATAAAGAAATTAAGGACTTTCTAAAATTCAATGAGAATGAGGACACAACATACCCGAACTTATGGGTCACCTTGAAAGCAGTGCTACTAGGGAAGTCCATTGCACAAAGTACCCATATGAAGTAAATGGAGGATAGGCACTTCAGAGAATTAACAGCACAACTGAAAGAACAAAAAGAAGCAAACCCATCCTGGAGAAGTAGATGCCAGGAAATAATCAATTTGAGGGCTGAATTCAATAAAGTAGAAACCAGGAAAACAACTCAAAAAATCAATGCAACAAAGAGTTGGTTTTTTGAGAAAATCAACAAGATAGACAAACCTTTATCCAAACTAACTAAAAAGCAGAGAAAGACCATGCAAATGAACAAAATCAGAAACGAAAAGGAGGACATAACGAACACTGAGGAAATTCAGACAATTTTCTGATCAAAATTTGAAAACCTGTATCCACAATTTGAAAATTCAAAGGAAATAGACAAATTTCTGAATAACTATCAGTTACCAAAATTAAATCAAGAACAAACAACTTAAATAAACCTATAACCCCTAATCAAATATAAGCAGTCATCAAAATCCTTCCAACCAGAAAAAGCCCAGGGCCAGATGGCTTCAGTGCAGAATTCTACCAGAAATTCAATGAAGAGTTAATACCAATACTCCTCAAATTGTTCCAAACAATAGAAACAGAAGGTTCATTACCAAATTCTTTTCATGGGGCCACAATCACCTTGGTACCCAAGCCACACAAAGACATAACTAAGAAAGAAAACTACAGACCAATATCCCTCATGAACATTGATGCAAAAATACTCAATAAAATACTGGTAAACCGAATCCAAGAACACATCAGAGAAATCATCCACCATGACCAAGTAGGCTTCATCCCTGGATTGCAGGGATGGTTTAACATACGAAAAATCTATCAATGTGACCCACCATATGAACAAACAGAAAAAGAAAACCCCATGATCATCTCCCTAGATGCTGAAAAAGCCTTTGACAAAATTCAACATCCTTTCATGATAAAGGTCTTGGAGAGAGCAGGGATAACAGGAACATATCTAAACATAATAAAACAATATACAGTAAACCAACAGCCAACATCAAACAGAATGGAGAGAAGCTTAAGGCAATTCCTCTGAAATCAGGAACAAGACAAGGTTACCCTCTCTATATATATCTCTTCAATATTGTACTTGAAGTTCTTCCTAAAGCAGTAAGACAACAAAAAGAGATCAAGGGCATACAAATTGGAAAGGAAGAAGTCAAACTTTCACTATTTGCAGATGATATAATAGTTTACATAAGCAACCCAAAAAGCTCTACCAGGGAACCCCTACAGCTGATAAACACCTTCAGCAAACTAGCAGGATACAAGATAAACTCAAAAAAATCAGTAGCCCTACTTTATTCAGATGACAAAGGGGTTAAGAAAGAAATCAGAGAAACACCACCCTTTACAATAGCCACAAACAACATAAAGTATTTTGGGGTAACACTTACCAAACGAGTGAAAGACCTATATAATAAGAACTTCTTGTCTTTAAAGAAAGAAATTAAAGAAGATACCAGAACATGCTCTTGGATATGTAGGATAAACATAGTAAAAATGGCAATCTTGCCAAAAGCAATCTACACATTCAATGCAATCCCCATTAAAATCCCCCCCAAAAATACTAATATGACCAGATCATTGAGGCTCTGGAAAAGAAGCAGAGATGTGATGAACTTAGTCTGATAAAGAGTCAGGGCTCACTACTATCCAGCTCTGCAGGGTTGCTCAAGTTTTTCTAAGTCCTGTTTGTTTTTAATGTACACTATTGGACTACTAATAGGATTTGACAATATCATTTTTTTGTGTGTGTTGCCTGGCACATAATATGTATTCCATAAAAGTAAACTTTCACAGTACAATATACAACCTCCTAAATCATTTTGTTTAAATAAACTGTGATGATCATTAGTCCTTTCATGAAATTGTTATTTTCCTTCCAAGCAAAGGTGGAATGCCCTTTCTTTCCCCAGTCTTAGGGGGAATACATCCCCCTGATTCATTCAGCATGTGATATACAAGTGGAAATGGGACATACCATGGAACCATGAAAGTTATAAATCCCAACATGAATTTCCAATACAACTTCTTTTTCCTTTGGCACAACAATAATAATCCCACCAGTGACTGCTCTTTTCTTGAGTCCTTGAATTGGCAAAACAACAGCCAACACAGGTTATATGTGTAACATGGCTAAGAAATAATCTTATCATTTTCAGTAATTAGATACTTATTTTCTTTTATTATTACCCATACCTGACATATATAGAAACAAATATTGATACAAGTTAGTTTCCTTAAAATATACTTTCATTATTTCATAGAAAACCCAAATAATAGCTGACAATTGTTGAATGATTACCATATTCCAAGAACTTCTATATAGTGTTTTTTATTTCCTAGAACCTCATACATGAGCATTCCTGCCCATCTTTTCCCTCCAACTTCTCCCATGTACCCAGCTCTTTTTCCTAAATCTATGATCTCTCCTTTAATTATATATATATATATACATATATATATATATGAATAGAAATATTAATCCATATATATATATATGTATGTAAATTAAATACATATGCAGCCTACTAAGCCAAGTTAACATTGCTCATATGTACATATGTCCAGGGTTGACCACTTGGGATTCAAGAGCTAGTTCTTAGAGGAAACTAATTCTCCCTCTCCATAGCCATTGACTAAGAGTAGCTCTTGATCTAGGGGTGGGACCATATGGAATTTCCCAGTGATGTCATTATATTGGTCTTACTCAGGCAGCCATATTGTTTCAACTCCATGAGTGCATTTTCCCCTCACATATAGGGATACTATATAGAAGCAGATATCCTGAGCCTCTGGCTCTTAAAGTCTTTCTGCCCCATCTTCCACAGTTTCCCCTAAGACTCAAATCAAAGGGTTGTGCTGCAGTGTATCAGCTTGTGCTGGGTACCCCCAGCCACTTATTCTCTACATCTTGAGCAGCTGTGGATCTCTGCAACTGTCTCCTTTTTATTTTTTCAAAAAGAGGCTTCTTTGATGGGGGATAAAAGTTATACTTAGCTGTGAGTCAAAGGACAAGTATTTAGACAAGAGGAGAAATTAAATTGGCTTAGGAAAATGGCTGTAAATAGGCTCTACTCTAGAGTCTATGGCCTCTTTTACTCTTCAGAACTTCTAAGTAAATAACATATTACTGAAAGCACCACATTTTTCAGACAAAAAAAATCTGAACGAATTGAGATGGAACTGATCTGGAACCCTCCTCCCTGAGAATTGGCCCTCATAGAACCAAATGTGCTATGCAAGCCACCAAGAAAGAAAGTAATCAATTGTCCTACCCAGCTGTAACCTACGAACCACAACAGTATCTGTCCTCAATGGTCAGTGGTAGCACTTTTCTCTTGGGGACAACAAACAGCTATCTGATGGGACTTAAGGTCTCCTTAATGAGGGCATTCATTCTTGGTGCTATAAGTGTATATACTATGTATATGTTAATGCATCCATTTTTGCAATAAATCAGTAAAACTACCTACAGTAGTCTCATCCCTAATTAATGGTGAAAAAAATGATTATGTGTTCCTCTCAAGTTTAGTGTCTAGTAGAAACATGTGTCAGCCTGTTTGGTGTTTGAAGCAGTATTATGAAGTACCCAGGTATTGATCCCTGAATGGACTATGGAGTACATCTTCCAAACTCTGCTTTATGCCCTTATTTAATCAACTACCATAAGGTTCTGAGCTTCATATGTTCTTTGGGAATTTCCTATAGGCAAAGAGATATTCCCCTATCGAAAGGCAGGCTCCCTCCCCTCTATGGGTTGATGTACAACCTTTCCTAAATTCTTACACTCTTCTTCAGAACATCACCTACTCTGAGACACAGGTGAGTCATTAATAGCACCCTATGGAATGGAATATGCACCCCATGGATTGGAATATGCACCCTATACAATGAACTACTTAGACTCTCACAGACCATGCCAGTCTAAAGGAAGATCTCTGGGCTATGTAAAGAAGGGATGATGGCACCCCTCAGAAGATGACAAGGCTACAAGAATCTTTAGCTTTCCCAAGTGAAATCAGGAACTTCACTTCTCCTAAGCTTTACCTGTAGGTGACTAGATTTAGAAAAGTAAGACAAAGAAAGAAGTACATATTTAACATATAAAAATGATAACTAGTCTTTATTACGACATCTGTTTATACTTAGAAATTGAAATGCTTCACCTTTTTTCATACAGACAGATGTCTCATGAGACTAGAAGCCATGTATCCCTATTTTTCAAAACATTATATGCTTCTGTGTTTTAGTTGTACATAAAAATGCTGCTGAAAACTATTAACTTGAATTGATCTCCAAGGACTAGCAAATACAGCCAAAATGTTAATTCGTAACTACTCAGCTCTCTCGTGGGCATCTTAGCTTTCTTAACACCTAATCCTAAAAAAATTTAAAGTCATTTAAGTATGAGTTCCATGAGTTCGTCATAACAAAATTGTGTATTTCTCAAAATTTAAGCTCTATTTCAATATAAACTACCCACATTTTCTCAAAGGAGAAATTGATGTTTTAATTTTTCTCTTTTTTAATTTAAATTTTAAACAAGCTTGTTTTACATAACAATCTCAGTTCCTTCTCCCTCCTCTACTCCCCTATACACCCAAACCCCCATCCCATCCCCTTTCTGCTCCCCAGGGAGGGTGAGGTCTTCCATGGGGGATCTTCAAGGTCTCTCATATCATTTGGGACAAGTCTTAGGCCCTCCCCCATGTGTCTAAGTTGAGAAAGTATCCCTCTATAATAGGCTCCCAACGTCCTTTCGTATACTAGGTGATGGGGGATGTCATTCTGTAAATATGTTTCTCTTATTGGTCAATGAATAAAGCCCTGTTGGCCAATAAGAAAGCAAGCAAGATAGGCAGGACTAGGGACAAGGGGTTCTGGGGAAGAGGGAGGAGGAGATGCAAAATGTAGAACCAAAAGAACAGAGGTCCTGATCCTCTCTCTTATAAGACCACATGGAGATACTTAGATTGATAGAAATTGGTTAATATTTAAAACAGAGCTAGCCAATAAGAATGCTAGTAACAGGCCAACAACATTGTATCTAATACAGTATCTCTGTGTGTTATTTGGGGCTGGTGCAGCTCTGGGACCAGACTGGTGGGAAAACAACTCGTAACAACTAGGGATAAATACTGATCCACTACCAGAGGTCACACAGACAGTCCAGGCCTCATAACACCCACGTTCAGGAGGTCTGGGTCAATCCCATTTTGGTTTCCCAGCTATCAGTCTGTGGTCTATGATGAGCTCCCCCTTGTTCAGGTCAGCTGTTTCTGTGAGTTTCTCCAGTCTGGCCTTAACCCCTTTGCTCATCACTCCTCCCTCTCTGCAACTGGATTCCAGGAGTTTGACTAAGTGTTTAGCTTTGTCTGCTTATGCTTCCATCAGCCACTAGTTGAAGGCTCTAGGATGGCATATAAGGTAGTCATCAATCTCATTATCTGGGAAGGGCATTTAATATAGCCTCTCCACTATTGCTTAGATTCTTAGGGTCATCCTTGTAGATCTCTGAACATTTCCCTTGTGCCAAATTTCTCTTTAAACCTATAATGGCTCCTTCTATTATGGTATCTCTTTTCTTGCTCTCCTCTGTTCTTTCCCTGATGCAATCTTCCTTCTTCTTCATGTCCTCTCCCCTCCTCTTCTTCCCTCCTCTTCCTCCTAACTCCCTCTTCCCTCCCCTCATGCTTCCAATTTTCTCAGGAGATCTTGTCCCTTTTCCCTTCTCCAGGGGACCATGTGTATCTCTCTTAGGGTCCTCCTTGTATCCTAGTTTCTCTGGTGGCTGGTAAATCTTTGCTCTATGTCTAAAATCCATATATAAGTGAGTCCTTCTGGATTACCTTACTCAGGATTCCATCCATTTCCCTGCAAATTTCAAGGTTCCCTTGGTTTTTTTGTTTTGTTTTGTTTTTGTTTTGTTTGTTTTTTGTTTTTTGTTGTTGTTGTTGTTTTGGTTTTTTTGTTTTGTTTTTTGGTTTTTTGTTTTGTTTTGTTTTGTTTTTCCACTGAATAGTACTCCATTGTATAAATGTACCACATTTTCTCCATCCATTCTTCAGTGGAAGGGCATTTAGGTTACTTCCAGGTTCTGGCTATTACTAATAATGCTGCTATGAACATAGTTGAACAGATGTCCTTGTTGTATGACTGTGTATCTTTTGGGTATATGCCTAAAAGTGGAATTGCTGGATCTTGTGATAGACTGATTCCCAGAGAAATAGATGCTTTAAAACTTAAAATAAATAAACAGCAGGCATCCACAAAACAGCACACATTAGCCTAAAGGGGCCTAATGGATCTATAAGGTTTAAACTAAAGATTATTGCCTTCTTTACATTGATGTATGCACAGTTTGCATGTTATACATTCTGCTTACAAATCTTCACCATATAATGATACAGACAAATAGCCAATATTGCAGAGAGTACAGGAAAAAATATATTTTATATTCTCATTATTATAGTAGTTATTTTTCTTCTTCACCCAATGAAAGAAGTTTGAATTTGGCAATTAGAGTATGAGTCCAGCAATAGGCACTGAAAATTTGAGCAGTTCATAGTCCAAAGAGCACGAAAACATCTTAAATTAATGTGTGATTTATATTTATAAAACACTCAACAAAATCCTTCTTACCATTATTTCAAAATGTAAATAGAATTCATTCTTAAAGAAGGAGAGAGGTGTGTACAGTAACAATAAAGATGTCTGAAAAGGCCACAGCAATCATTCTAATAAGTATTTACCTTTAAAGAGCCTATAATACATGTAATTTTTTGTATAAATGGATGTATAAGGTTTAATGAAATTTTCTCATCTGGGCCTGATGGTATACCCTCGAAAAGCCAAAGATCACTTTACAAAAAAACAATACCAGATATAAAAAGACGTTTTGTTGTTGTTGTTGTTTGTTTATTTGTTTTGTTTTTTTTGTTGTTGTTGTTGTTTTTTTTTTTTTTAGTTGTTGGCCAGGGCTGTCCAAGAGACTCATGGAGAGTGTGTGTGTGTGTGTGTGTGTGTGTGTGTGTGTGTGTGTGTGTGAGAGAGAGAGAGAGAGAGAGAGAGAGAGAGAGAGTGTGTGTGTGTGTCCTGTTGCTGTTTCCATTGGTACCCCTCAGAGGTGAAAGGTAATTCCCTATTAGTGAAGTCATCATGTAATTCAGAAACAGGGCCCAGAGCCTCCTGAGCTGGAACTGACCTGGATGCCCCCTAGTACCAGAAGCCACCATCTAAGCTTCCAAAGAAGGGATGCAACCAATGTTCCAGCCCAGCTATGACACACCTATGGACCAACATGGCGTGATAACCCTAAGGGTGCAGTTGTGGCACACATAGCTTGATAGTAACCAACAGCTCTCTAATTGGACTTAAGATGTGCTCAACAAGAGGGAAAACAAGCCTGGTGCTCGGGAAAAAAATAGATTAATTACTCAGTGCTAGTGAAGTTGTCATTCCTAGAGGAGAGAAAACAACCAATAATTTACTAAATGGCCATAATTTTTAACCATCTTATACCCACAGATAAGTAGTCTTCATCCCCTCATTGAGGAAATTTCTCTTGGCAAGAGAGACCACTAAAGAAAACTATGGCCCATCAAAATTCAGAGTTGTTGGGCCCATACCAAATTGATAACATCTACAAAATGCTCCCACACCTAAGGCATGAGAAACATTGAAGATGAAGGGGTAGAAAGACTATAAAAGCCAGAAGATCTGAATGTTTGCTGTGAGATTGTGTTTCATAAGAAATTCAGTAAGCTACACTTACAAAGTCTCACCAACATGACTGACCAAATGTGAGCTAGACAGGATAATACCAATGAACATGCCATGGCGGGTAGAAAAAAGCCCAGAAGCCTCAACCCTACACAAAGAACCACAGGCAACTTAGAAAAGCTTGGAGCCAAAGACAAGAGGTGGTCTTCCCCATGGAACAGCACACTAATTGGTTGTCCAGTACCAAGTAACATTATACTGACTGAGTAGGTTATATTTGGAAACATATAGGTATATACATGTACATCTATGCATTCAATAGCAAATAGTGAAAAAAGAGGTCATGACTTTGAAAGAGAATGGGGAGGGGTGTGTGGGAAGGTTTGGAGTGAGGAAAAGGAAGGGAGAAATGCTGCAATTATATCATAATCTCAAAATTAAAATTAAAGAATTACAGTCCTTATTGGGTGCCTTATTTTTATTAACTATACATTAAATTATGCTGATGCCCCATCGGAACTTTTTTTTTTTTTTCAGTTGTATTGTGACCCACTGAACAGTTGCTTTATTTTCACATAGAAAAGAAACCATGTAGCCTGTGTGTTATGGTCATGTGGAAGAGAAACCCTGTAAAAAAGCCAAAGGAAGAGCAGCCAAATGTGATGTTAAACTGGAGGCAATTTCCAGAGAAGCTTAATCTTTAAGAAAAAAAAAGATCAATGCAAATTAACTAAAGAACACTGTTTAATAGTGGTTCCGTGAGGGTTGGCTAATGCCTAGAAAACTCCCTAAGATTAGTCATCCATTGGTTGCAGGTAAGTGATTGCTTTTGCTCCTTTACCTTAGCTCAGTATTTCTCAACATGTGGGTTCGGTGTCACGGGGTCACCTAAGGCCATCGGGAAGCACAGATGTTTACATTATTATTCATAATGGTAGCAAAATTACAGTTATGAAGTAACAATCAAAATAATTTTATGGTTGGGGGTCACAACAACATGAGGAACTGTATTAAAGGGTCACAGCATTAGGAAGGTTGAAAGCCACTGCCTTAGTTTAAGGTATTTGATAATTACTTGTTTGCTGAAAAACAGTTGACAATCTCTCCTACCAGCAATCTTGGTTTATGGATTTTCTTAGATAAGGTAAAGAAAAGCTGGGCCTTAGCTGTGTTCTGAGTTTTATATACTTACAGAGCAGAAATGACTTCCTTCTCCCCCAGGCACATTGCCTCCTACTCAGAAAAGCCACAGTTGGGTGACCTCAGTGTCTGTTGCTAAATCACTTCATGCTGTTTATTTGAAGATGCATCATATGCCATTTTATTCAGCAATGTTCCTGTGCAAAATTTAGGGCTGGAGAGATAGCTCACTTGTTAAAATTCTTACTGCATAACTCTCAGAATACCCATGCATGAAGAAAAGCCAGACACATCATCACCTACCTATAATCCCAGTGCTGGGGGTTGTGGTACAGAGCCAGGAGGGTGCCTAGGGCTTGCTAGCTAGCCAGTCTAGCTAATTCTGTAACTTCAGATTCAGTGGGAGACCTAAAAATAAAATAAGGGTGTGAAGCAACTGAGAAAGAACTTGATGATATCAACCTCTGGCCTCAATATATACCCTCACACATGTTCACATAGTCGCACATGTTCATACATATATACATATACACCTACACACAGATACATACATATGAACACAAATATACACACTGAAAAATAAGTAAATCAAACTTGATAAAAAATCTACAAGCATCAGTAAAATACATAATATATATGTAATTAAAATGAGGTTTTTAAAAGATTTTTTATGTATAATAAATTCTCCATTACTTTTTCATTACCAACATATATGTGCTGTACAGAATGATGGGTTTCCATACAATATTTGCAGATATGTATATCATTTGCTTTACTAATATTCACCTCCTCTCTATTATCTCCTGTTACTTCCTCCAACATTCTCGTGATGATCCCCTTCTCCATAAGTATTACTCCTTCTGCTCCAGGTTTTATATTTTTAAGACTATATTTCACATATCAGATAAAAATGTGATATTTCTCTTTCCAAGTCTGGGTTACTATACTTAGTCTGATGACATAATTCAATTATTATTCACAGCTGAATATAATACCCCTGGGTATGATTAAGGTTTTCTTCATCATATATGGCCCTTATTAATAACTTCTTGATCCCATCTTAACATTGTCCAGGACACCATCATTTATATGCACTGTGAACTGCAAAGTCAGAGAATACAAAATTTGTCTGTGTCACACCCAGAAACAGGAAATCCTAATGCTGAGTTAGTTAAAGTAAGAATAATAAGCAGGACTCTAGAAAATACTTGTGGTTAAGATGATATACTAAACAGAAAAAAATGTTGTTTTCCTTGCACAGTTGCAAAATAGTTATTGTCGATATACTGAAAAATTAAATAATATTTGTCAATGAATTCTTACATTGAAAGGGGCAAAATGTAAACACTTTATTGCAATAGGAATTTTAGGTGATCACATAGGTATATCTTGCTTCCTATAAATAAGTTATTCTGAGGTGATATTTAAAATGAGCACAGGCTCTTGAGCCAGATTGTCAGGAGTTCACATCCTTGTTGTGGGATATTTGTACACTGTGTAAAGATGTGTTGCTGTGATTGGTGTAGTAAAAGGCTGAGCAGCCAATAGCTAGGCAGGAGGTATAGATAGGGTTTCCAGGGAGAGAAAGGAGGAGAAAGAACAATCTAAGCACAAAGGAGAAGCCAGGAGACACAGAGAGGAAACAGGAGGTGCAAGATGAAAGTGAGGTAATGACACACGATAGAATGTAGATTAATATAAATGGGTTAACTTGAGTTATAAGAGCTAGTTAGGAAAAAGCCTAAGCTATAGTCCAAGCTTTCATAATTAATAGTAAGTTTCAATGTTGTTATTTAGGAGCTAGACAGTGGGATCGAAAAAGTCTTGTTACACAACTGACCTCCCTGTCCTCAACTTTGTAACCTTGGTGCATTTACAGAATTCCTTTTGTCCTGTGCTCCTGCTGATGTTGACAGAAAGATTCATTACAACTGCATCATGGAATTACTATAGTGGCTAAATGGAGCCATACATATAAACTATTAGAGCAGTTTATGGGATGTACTCAGGAATTATTAGGAACTTATAGATCATATATAAATACTTATATATTGATATATTAATACTATATATATGTATTAACAGATGAGTACTTATATATATTCATATGTTAGTATATTAGTACATATGCATCCTAATGAATATTATATATTTACTAATATACTAATATGTATGTATATATAAGAACTTACATATTAGTTCAGGTTTGCTGAACCCATCTTATGAATCTTCTAGAATGTTATGCCCTAGTTTATTCATGTATATTATTATGTGTACATGTAATCTTCCAAAGCTTCCTAACATGAAAAATGTATGAATATAACATTTAGACATAAAAAAGAAAAAGCCAAAGCAGCTTTAACCCGCTTACATATTTGGCTGCTGAATAGTTCAGCCTTCTCGACATTAATCCTAGAAGATAAGAAATGACACACTGAGTTGTATCCTGGGCCACTGTAGCTTAGCAAGATATCTAGATGGCTGCAGGAGTGATATGGCTACCCTCCATATAACCCACCTAGGGCATTTAGAAATATGTTCAACAATCACAAACTTGCTTCACACCACCATCCTTCATTCTTATATTTATGTCAATCACCCTTTTTTAAAAAAAAATCCAAGTAGACAAGAGCAGTATCTTGCCCAAATGGCTAGTCTTGCCATATTGAAAGCAAACTTAATAATGTGTTTCTTCTATATCCATCTTCCTTTCTGACGCAGGTGGTGTTGCCAGGAGCAGTTATGTCTCATTGTCAAGAAAAATCCTAAACCATTTTAAATGCCATATTCTGTAGGTCTTTGAAAGGTTTGAAGAATGCCTATTTATCTCAAATACATCTCTGTATATCTAGAAATCCTAAATAACTTAACTCTAAGTTTTGACTATTATAGATAAAACCTAACTAAATTTTTGACTATTATAGGTAATTATCTAAAATCTGTACTAAATTATACATTACATTTCTAAATGAGCTATATAAACACAATACTTATACAAGAGGGGAAATATACATATCACAAAATTGACCTTAAGTTTGTATCACTAAAAGAAAATCTATTCCAAAACAAAGTATTTATATCTATACCAAAATCCCCTTTTTTATCTTTAAACAGATTGGTTGTGGTCATTAACCATTTATAACCAAGCCCATTTAAATGAAAACAAACATTTATAAAATGTATTTGGGAATTTGGGTGTCATTCTTTCTAAACTGCTTCCTGCTGGTAGGGGGCACTGTCATGGGGATCCTAAGAAGGTGCAGACATCTTGGCTGTAGTCTGTAAGCCTGCCTTGTCCCAACTGTTTTGAATGTTGGATCACCTGGGACACTATTTCAGGGGGTCTGGCTTGATCAAGCCACATTAGTCTGGAAGGAATCCATAGCTTTTCATTTTCTATGGAAACAGAAATAGAAATCCTTTTCCCAAGTAACCTGTCCTTAGACTTAAATTTTGAAGTCAAAGCATATTTAAAATATATAAATTAAATTAATTCAGCAGCATATCTTTTAACAGTTGTTGTTATTTCTTCAGCAGTCAAAAAATACAAAGATCATATAACCATATAGACCATATAGAGTATCCAGATTCTCTCTGAGCTTTCCATCTTTATGTGGCTTTTTTATTACTCAATATGCTTCTATTTTTTTCATTTTTTGAGACAGGGTTTCTGTGTACCTTTTATCTGTCCTGGAATTAACTCTGTATACCAGGTTTACTTTGAAATCACAGAGATCCGCTTGCCTCTCCCGAGTGCTGGAATTAAAGGCATGTGCTGCCATACTCAGCTACTCAGTCTTTATAAAACCATTTTATTCTTTTTTTTCTCCCAAGCCTACATATATTTTAAAACACAATGTAAACCTTTAGGAGTTTTCCTTAATCTGAATCTGTCTTTACTGTAAATCTTTATCTTTTTCTGGCCATGTGTCTTTTATCTGGTAAACAACAACTTTCCTAAAATGAAATCCACAGCTGTCTATCCAAGATGGCGACGGGTACCTTTACTGCCAGAACTGAGAGCTGTGCTCACTGCCGGCTTGGAGATGTGGTCACTGCTGTTGCCAGCTCTCATACACACCATTCAGTTGTTAGCAGAGCTCTTTAAAAGCCTTGCGGTTTTTTGCCCCTTATGCTGAGTCAGGAAACCTCCCTTAAAGGAGCTGCGCAAGTCTCTGTTTGTCTCTAGCAAAGTAGAGTCCAACACAGAAAAATTCTGTTACCAAGATGCCTTGCTTGTCTCTGTCATTTTGTTTCTAAAATGCTTTCTTAAGCTTTTGTTAAACTTTAAGTGGAAGTTCTTATTAGCCACATTGAAGCTGCCACTTTGTTATGAGGTTTTTCCCATCGGCCTGGTCCCAGCACTGCGCCAGCCCCAAATAACACACAGAGACTCTGTATTAGATATAATTCTGTTGGCCAGTTACTAGTTTCTTACTGGCTAGCTCTGTTTTAATTATTAACCCATTTCTATTAATCTAAGTACTTCCATGTGGTCTTATCTTACCGGAGAGAGGGGCTAGTGTTCTACTCTCTCTCTCTGTCCTCCATGATGAATCTCCTCCATATACTTCCTCTCTCCTCCTAATCTCTTCATCTCACCTATCTTGCTTTCCTATTGGCCAACAATGCTTTATTCATTAACCAATAAGAGAAACATTTACAGAATGACATCTCCCATCAGACATGGATACCAAACACCAAGAATTACTTCCTTAGAACATGCTAGCAATCTCCCATTATCCATATAAAGTCACATAAACATCAGACCACACTTCACAACCAGATACTGGACCTCTCTGCCTTCCTCACTCCCTCCTTCTCTCCTTCCTTTCTTCTCCTTTCCCTCCATTTTCCTATAAACACTGCCTGAACACCTTTATTTTTCTAAAGTATTTCTGGGTATATAATATAATTATATTTTCATCAGATAACTTAACAGTTTTGTTAGTTCCATGAATGCATGGCTGTGGGGAGCAGAGCCTTAGTGACTATATAAACAACCAATTAAGCCTTGAGTGAAGGTGATTTGTGGCATGATCATGTTCATGTTAAGGGTTCAGTGCCTCACTATGGTCCCAGTCCCACTCCTATGGAAGTAGCAAAGGCTTCCCAGTGAGAGGCTCAGAAGGATGGAAAAGCCTCCCTCTGGTCCAAGCACAAGAGTTTACTAAGAATAAACTAATAAGTGAAGTACCAGGACCTGCAGCTTCCTCCTCTTGGATGTTTACAGTTTGAAACTGCTCTCTTACAGAGACCTCCTATAGAGACTAACTAGCCTACCCACTGTAATAAGTTTTTCTCTGTCTTATCAGTCAGCTTCCAAAGAATCACATGGAACTTTTTATTAATTATGAAAGCTTGACCTATAGCTTAGGCTTATTTCTAACTAACTCTTATATCTTAAATTGACCCATTTTTTTTATTCTACATTCTATTACATAACTTTTTAACTTTCTTTCATTCTGTACATCCATCTTTTTCTGTGTCTCCTGGTATCTTCTCTGCATGCCTAGATTCATCCCAGTTCCTCTCTACCCAGAAGTCCTGCCTGTCCTCCCTGTCTAGCTTTTGTCTCTATTTAGCTTTTTATTAAACCAAGGACACATCTTTATACAATCAAATATCTATCAACAGCCCACCCCCACTGTACATATTAAAGATGCAGAGAAGACATTAAGATCCTGGATTGTTGTGTTGGCAGTACCACTCCATCTGAGTGAGCATGACACACCTAATCCTGGCTTGAACATACATGTTTCCATGTGTCTGTCCTTTCTTCATTTCAGTCAGGTTTCCAAGACAAAGGTTCACAGGATGCTGTACATGATTATGTAACAATAATGCCCCAAACTTTTTACCTTAAAAAGATGTACATTTATCATTCCACATTTCACAGAGTCTGTGGGTCAAGAGTTTGAACATTGCTTAATTGGATTATCTACAAATCTGAAACAAAGTTGTATACCAAGATTCCATTCTCATCTAAGGGTAACAGGGAAAGATATGTTTTCTCACTCATATGACTGTTGACAGCATTGGGTTCCTTGTGAGACACTGGACTGGAGACTTCAATAACCAAGCAAGTATTTTCCAGAGACCACCATCAAGATTCATGTCACCCTCTCTGTATCATCTCAAATGGTCAGCTCAGGACACATGTATATATGAACAAAGTTGTGTGTAGGTGTGTGTACGTGTGTGTGCGTGTCCATGTGCATGTGTGTGTGTGTGTGTGTGTGTGTGTATAGACATATAAAAATATCTTCAGTAATAATATCTAAAGAAGAAATCATGAAATCGTGGGTGTGGCATACAGGAGGAGTTTGAGAAGGTATAAAAGGACAAGAATGAAATAGAGATAGGCTTATTACAAAATTCTCAAAAATAACTCAGAAATTTTTATTCTGTGGCTTCCAAGAGAACACACAATTTGATTTTTTTTAAATTATAAGAGACACACATTTATTATCTTGAAAAATATACTTTGGCTGACAACATGCCTGTCTTTTAGTCCTTTTATTTTTAATTGTACAGTCACACCTTGTTTTCCTCTAGACCTTGCATTTGTGACAGAATTGAAGCCATTACTCACATTTAATGTTGTTCTCCATAAAGACAGCATTTCTTGAAATGTCAAGGACTGGTCAGTGTTTGCTTAGCCATTTTCTCCAAGCTTATCCACCTCATACTCTATTTTACCAAGAAAAGCAAGAAGAAATAAATGGAAGGTAGATTATTCCCCTTGAAATCCCCCACTCCCTATGTGACTCTGGGTATCACTGCCAATGCCTTCCTTTCACAAATTCCAGCAGAAACCTTTGCTCAGCCCTATTACTCCTCGCAGGATTTCCCTTGGCTTAACAGTAACACTTTCCCTGCTTTCCTTTTGGATCATAAACCACAGCACTGTTAAAGCCCAGATTTCCACTCACCATCTACCTCACATAGATCAACTTAGGCTCCTATGCCAGCTCCACTTATTGCACAGCTCCAAAATCACTCCTAGCCTCTTCTTCTTATGTTATATTTTTGTATATTTATTTAGATAAACCTATTCCTAATACCAAAATCTGTATTCTTTATCAATTTCTCTGCTGTTGTTTAGGTTCCCAACAAGGCTGCATTAAAAGGTGGGAGGATTGTTAAAAGACGGGGCCTGGTAAGAGTTGGTTAGTTGACTTGGAACTCTTCTCTTGAAGTGAATTAGTTATCATGACACAGGCTGTCATAAAAGAAAGCTGACCCTGAACTTATTCCCTTGCTTCCTGTCTTGCCATGGGATCTCTCCTTCATATACATGGTCCTGGTGTGATAACATGCCCCATGTGATGTAGCCAATGCAATATCCTTGAACTTCCAGAATTATAAAGTAAGTAAATTTCTTTTCTTCTCTATAAGGCATTTAGCCTTAGGTATTCCATTATTACTTGAAAGAAGACTGATATATCATCTATTTCCATAAACTTAATACCTTAAAAATATACTTATTATTTCACAATGTCAGAAGTCTGAGCATAGCTTGAACAAGTATGTTACAAGACTACAATCAAAGTATAAGTCCTGGAATCTCATGTGAAATGGGAGAGAAGACCTACTTTTTCTTTATTGGATAGTTGGTATTAGTTAGCTTGCTATTTGGAGATCAGGGACCTAAGTTTCTTGACTGACACTTCTTTCTACATAGTAGCTTGCTTCTGTGAACTGAACAAGGCAGAGAATGGGTCTTCACGTGAGATAAGGATAACAGTTATGTGTAATCTAATGGCATCCATGTAATAACATACATCCAATCACCAGTACCATGTTTTTTTTTATTGGAAATACACTCTCAAGACATGCTTACATTCTAAGAGGGAAGGCTTGGCTGTTTGTTGTATACCAAGAGTTTGGGTTCATGAGGTCACCCTAGAGTGTGAAGAACAAACCTAGCCTGCATGAATGGATGGAAAAGGATACAAATATGTGGCTGGAGGTGGAGCTAGTGATCTTTTGCCAAAATTGTGTGAGTTCTTGGGTTTGATTTCTAGACCAGACAATCAATAGAAGTGTTTCCATCTGTCTGTCTGCTTCTCTCCTGACCCCTCTTTTCTCTTTGTCATGGATAGAAGAGAATGGAGCAACATACAAATCAGGACTAGTGTTATTGCAAATCATGGCATCTTCAACTGGTGCTTTGATGTTGTACTTCTCAAACTCCAAGATTAAAAAAAATTAGTTTTTATAAGCCACCCATTAATAGTATTCCAGGCTCTGATTCCAGAGCAGCCTGGAATCAGAGATGCTCATATGCATGTGTTTTTTAATAATACTTTATAGTTATGCCTTTTGAATTTGCCTAATGGAAAATGTTTTCATGAAGCAACATCCTACAGTTGTGAGAATGCAGGTGAATCTACTAAACACTGTATTAAATAAGACTTTAGTTGGTGATGTTTTACAGTTAAATATTAAGCCAAGTTGCTTCTCAAGGTTCCTATGAATGTAAAAACATTAATTTGTCACCATAGAACCTACACCCAGTAACTGATGGAAGCAGATGCAGTAACCCACAGTCAAGCACTGGGCTGAGCTCCTGGAGTTCAGTTGAGGAGAGAGAGGAGGGATCCTATGAACAAGCATGGTCAAGACCATGATGGGGGAAACCATGGAGACAAGTGACCTGAGCTAGTGGAAGTTCATGAACTATGGATGGAGAGTTTGAGAACCTGCAAGGAACTGAGCTAGACCTTAGGAACATGGGTGATAGTTATGTGACATGATCTATTGGGGATGGGGTCCATGGCAGTGGAACCAGGACCTAACCCAGGATCAAAACTGGCATTTTGGAACCCATTCCCTATAGTGGGATACCTTGCTCAGCCTTGATACATGGGGGAGGAGTTTGGTCCTACCTCAGCTTGGTATGCTTTTTGTGAACTCAAAGAAGGCCTTCTGCCTTCTGAGGAGTCGATAGGGGTGGGAAGGGAGTGAGGCAGGGAGCGGGGACTGGGGTTGTTATATAAAATGAAAATATATTTTTTAAATAAAAAAATTAATTTGATCACTTTTCCAAAGTTAAATAGTAGCTATGTGCCAGGCATCTTCTCAGTACTCTCATCTACATCAACTCCTTCAACCTCATGACAATCAGAGACAGGGTGAGCTACTTATGGGGTGAGCGACTTACTGCCATTGTCTAGACGTGGTCACCATATACAAAGAGAACAAGGAAATGTGTCCAGGGAACGTGTCTACTTTCAAAAAGCCAACAATTGGTAATGCTTGCCTTCAAATCTAGGCATCTCACCTCAGAATCCATCCCTTTAACTGTGACACATATGTCTCTTCCTGTTGAGTTTCATAAGAATTTGTTAGCATTTGAGTTAACTTAAAGGGAGGAAAATGTGCCAACTACTCAAATAGCCGTATACTATCAGTTTAATTTCTAATAAGTATGTGGGCTACTGGACACACTGTCCTACTTTCCTGAATGATGTGGAAAGGCAAGATAAAATATTATATATTTAAATTGCATCAAGACAAAATTACTTAAATTAGAACCATAGTGGCTCTCTTAGAGTGTTCTTTGTTTTAAAAGAAAAATGATGAGACAGTTTGCTCTTGGGAAAATGAAAAAAAATTCATATAAAAAGAAAAGTTTCTTAGATAATTAAGACTTTTTAATATCAAATTTTAATGGGACAGAGGACAGAGCTAAAAGGATAGATAGTTGAAGCATCTCATTACCAAACAGCTATTTTAAGTCATATTCGTATAAATGCGGTTGGATTAGTTAAATTTCATTAAAAGGAAAATGAAGTCTTTAACCTTCTTGTGTTAATTTTTCATCAACAAATTCAACAGAAAATCCAACTCATTTTGACTGTGGGGAAGCTGTGGCTATGACTTCATAGAAAATCTAGTGGATAACGCAAGCCATTCTAACTCATGCTCACATGGAAAATTCATATTTTCTGGTATAAGCTACACTTTTACTCAATCTGTCCTATGGACAAAGTTATCTCTAAAACCTACAACATATTCATTATGGTTTTGAAACAACATATATGAGCCACTTGCCATGTATAAGGGAGCCTGCACATCTCACAAGTAAGTCCCACATATGCAAAAAGAAAGACAACATATAGAAAGAAAGCTATCCAGGCATGTTGATTTCTTATAAGACAATTAATTATAAACTTGACGACACCTTACTGATAAACAGTTTGCCACTCCAGATATAACAAGGCCAACTACAGAAATGTTCTTGTGATTCCTAACAACCCCAAACAGGGAAACAAGATAGCCATATCAATTGATGAAACCTCATCCCTCCAAGCATCCCAAGCCCCCTCCCTATCCAAATCCTAGAATCTAGTTTCCATTCCATTAGCTATGAGAAGCTGTAGTTTAAATGAGAAAGCATCTCCCATAGGCTCATATACTTGAACATACGGTCCCTACATGGTGGTGCTGTTTGGGAGAGGTTATGTGACTAACTTCTAGGAGATACAACCTTGCTGGAGGAAGACTTTTCCTGGAGGCAGGCTTTCTCATTCTCTTTCTGGAGTGTGGTTGAAATGTGATCTGGTTCCTGCTCCCAGATCTATACCTTCCCTGCCAGTGTGGACATCCAGCACCCTCAGGCTGTAAACTAAAATGAACTCTTCTTTACATGGCTTATGGTTGTAGCATTCTATAACAACAACAGAAAAGCTACTAACAGAGATGGCAAATAGTCTCAAAACTCCCAGCCTTCCTTCTAGAAGCTCCAGTTCCTTCCTTGTTCAGTCTTACTCCACTTATGGAAGAAGCATGGCCTCCTATTCATGCTCTGGGTTCTCTAGGAGTAGATAGGGAATCTGGAAATGGGGTGAAATCACACCAAGGTTTCCGTGTTCTCCCTTTGCTTCTCCTTGAGGCTGCTCACCATGAGAGTCTGCTCACCTTGAGAGTCTTCCCACCATGAAAGTCTGTGGCTGCCCTTACAGCCTCACTATTCTGCTTCTGCATTTTTGAGAACTATAAGAGAGCATTTGCAAAGTACCATTCTTAAGGAATCTATGTGTGTATTTGTTGTCTCTTCTTTTCCCCTCAAGGAAAACAGCCCACAGATGCCTGAGATTTCTGTTACTAATATTTCCACCATGCTATAGTGATATTTAACCTGATACTATAGTAAGAAGTACTTGATCATTTAGGGAAAATGTTAAGTATGCCCACTTGTATTAAAATTACCTTTCTATCCTCTTAATTTTCTTTGTTTCAAAAAGGCCCTTTCTTCAAGTTCCTCACAAAATAGTAGAAATTTCTTAGTAACTCTCAGTCTTGTATTTGCAAACATCAATGCCTGTTTTCTTAGAACAAATGTCTTTTCCAGCCTGAAGCTTACAAATATGCATAAGCATGAATCCAAAAATTTTATGATTTGCAGTCACTAGACCAGAACTTATTTGTGGTGCTCTCTTATGCCAGAGTACCAAATCCCCCTAGCCTGGCACAAATTGATACATTCTGAAACATTTTCCAGAAAGAATACTGACACTGGGCTGGGGTGGAGAGGAGGGAACAGGGAGCTCAAAACAATGCAGCAAAAACCAAAGAGACCTGGTGGCTTGGCTCTAAGTTCTACTTTGTCAACATCAGCTGTTCCTGAGTCTGCTTCTAAGTACGTGACAAAGCATTTACTGTGTCATTGTCAGAGATTACCATTTTTGGGCCAGTTAGAATGGAACAAAACCTCCAGAAAGTTCAGTAAATACATACAAACATGAAAAGGGTAGTTGAAGCAGATCATATTAAATGGACAAGGAGTTCTGTTTAAAACTTCAATAGGAAACTGATTGTATACATGATAACACATGGCATATAAGAAATTTTCTGCAGTGATAATGAAAACTATAAAAGGACATGGAAAACTATTCCAAACATGTTAGTGAAAAAGCAAGTAAGAAAGAATGGGTATGATGTTCTCCCTGTGAACATTCCAAAGGCTACAGATACCAAAAGTGTAAGGAGAATTCTATATCATTTGAGAACTTACCTTAGGCCAGCATCATTAAATAAAATTAAAGTTTGTCAGAACTGAGCTGTTCGACTTAAGATATTGTCACAATGTAAATACATTAAAGTTTTAATTCTGAAAACTAACAATAAAGAAAGATTAGATGGTTTGTAAAAGTATTGACTTAGTAATATTCAAAAGGAAAAAAGGTAAATATTTATATAATAATCTAAATCATGGTACTTTTAGAACTGACAAAAAAAAGAATCCCATAAGCTAAGACCTAAATTTATAATTCTCATGAATACTACCAATCAACTCAGAAACAAATTAAAATCTATACACCAATGTACAGATTCATTTCAGAGGCAAAGACTTTGAGGATAGTGCAGTTTTCTCTGCACTCCAAAGGAAAAATAAAAAGTTAAAATCTTCTACTCATTCTTCTGCAAGCAAAGAAGAAGGAAGTCATTCCCCTTGGCAGAAGTGGTGGACAATTCTCAGGCCAAACTGGCCACTCTTCTTTAGCAAAGGGTTGCTGAAGACTGACACACAGTTAGACATTTGGGTGAGTTCAAGGAATTGACTCTACTATTAAGAAGGCACTGGATTTAAAATCCAACATGAATTTCCAACAACAAAATAATAAAAAGAACAAAATACATTTGACAATGGTTTTCAAGCTAAAGAATGCTAGCCTAGGAAGACAACAGTCTCACAGAAGCTGTGATCCTTACCCATAGCTGTGTAAGACCCTCAGAATGAGGAGTCTCCCAGTTTCGGTCGGTATCCCCAAGAACTCAATGTCCAGTCCAGTTGCTGCAACACACAAGAGGCTTTAATGAACAGGAAACATTTGTGCAAATGGGCTCCTCCAGCACACAGGCTAGAGAGAAGCAGCCTCCCACCCCCCCCCCCCACACACACAGGTGTTTTTAAAGGCAAAACCCACAAGCTTAGGGAGGGGTGGGACCCTCTGTCCATTGAGTAT
Source organism: Phodopus roborovskii (assembly GCF_943737965.1). Classification (NCBI taxonomy): domain Eukaryota; kingdom Metazoa; phylum Chordata; class Mammalia; order Rodentia; family Cricetidae; genus Phodopus; species Phodopus roborovskii. Next base: position 27,359,135 of record NW_026126409.1, read on the forward strand.
GTGACCCTTTGAGGCCAGATGGTTTCACTATTAGGGTCAACAGACCTTAGGGCCTCAGGGTGTGCTAATTAATCTTGTCTGGGCAAACGGAGGTACAGTTATCTCTTTGTTTCTTAAGTACCCTAGTCACCCACCACCTACTGACTCACAAGAAAGGAGGGGCAGTGTGAATTCTTGGTATCTTGTTATCTCAGGGCCTTGTGAGGGGAAGTTAGCAAATTCCAAGGAACAGATATTGGTTTCCAGGTTAGTCCTTCATTTCAAGTGAGGGGTTTCTTTAACTTTACTTGTCTTTCAGCTGGACTTGAAAGCTCTATGGCATTGGGTAGCTCACAGAGCTGTTTGTCTTATTGTGGGAAAATAGTTAGCTGTAGACTAAATGCTATGCTTACCTGTAGGATGGGAAAGGTCAGACTATTACCGACTAACTTAACTAAATTCTGCATCAATAGCCAAAACTAGTGAGAAAAGCAAGAAGATATCTAGCCCTCAACAATATAAAGTCACAGTATCTAGTAGTTCATCCGGTATTAGCAGCCATGCAAGAAAATGGTAGTCATTCTGATCTACCCCAAAGAAGGTAAGAACATTAGCTCAGGAGATCTTGTCCCTTTCCCTTTCTCAGGGGGACCATGTATGTCTCTCTTAGGGTCCTCTTTGTTTCAAAGCTTCTCTGGCAGTGTGAATTGTAGGTTGGTAATCCTTTGCTCTATGTCTCAAATCCATATATGAGTGAGTACATATCGTGTTCATGTTTGACTTTTTATGACTGGGTTACCTCACTCAGGATGGTTTTTTCTAGTCCATCCATTTGTCTGTGAATTTCAAGATTCCATTGTTTTTTTGTTTGTTTTTGTTTTGTTTTGTTTTGTTTTTCTGCTGATAGTACTCTACTGTGTAAATGTATCACATTTTCTACATCAATTCATTAGCTGAGGGACATTTAGGTGGCTTCCAGGTTTTAGCTATTACAAATAATGCTGCTACAAACATGGTTGAACAGATGTCCTTGTTGTATGAATGTGCATCTTTTGGGTATATGCCTAAGAGTAGAATTGCTGGATTTTTGGTAGACTGATTCCCATTTCCTGAGGAAATGCCATACTGATTTCCAAAGTGGCTGTACAAGTTTGTACTCCCACCAGCAGTGGAGCAACTGTATTCCATATGTGTGAAAGTCAACAACAGACATGAAATATCTATAAATAACTCAAACAAAACTTGTAGATGAAAATGGTATGCCTAAGTTAAAAATAATACCTCAAGGGAACTCACAACAAACTAGATACTTTCAAAGAAAGGGTTCATGAACATAAATACATCATGGGAGAAACTACCCAAAATGAAAGAAAGAAATCATCTAAAATATAACCCACTGGTAGTGAGCAGTGTAACAGCTCCTAATGCCACATTCTGTGTGATTTGAGTTTTCTTCAAAAAGGTAAAGAAAGAAGATCACAAAATATAGTGGCTGAATTTTTTCTGAAGATATTAAACATACTATCCCACAGAGCTCAACAGGAAATAAACACAATAAATTTGAAAAGAAATACCCCCAAAGCAAATTACAGTCAAATCACTCCAAACCAGCAGCAAACATAAAAATTTCCAGGCAGCCAGAAAGAAGAGTTCATTATATGGAAGAAACCAAGCTCATACAGCACATTTCTTGTCATTAGCCATGTGATGAGATAGGAGAGCACGTACTGGAATCCATGAAACCAAAGACGCCCTATGAGAAGAATCTGTAAGATTTAAAAGTCCAGTCATGGTTTCTGGGAAAAAGAGACTATGAGTCGCCAGTCTGAGAAATGGGAGATGTGTTGTTACCAGAAATTGTACACAGTGAAAATGAGAAAGTACCAAAACCAACTCATGTTAAAATTTGAGAATAAAAAAAAAAAAAACAGCCAAATATTTCTACAGTTCTTATGGAAATACAAAGACACCAGAATAACCAAAATGGAAAGAAAGACTGAGGCCCAACAGTCACCTACCCTGATTTTCATTTAAAGGTATGGGACAATACTACAGTCAAGGTGTCTGGTCTGTGTATACCCAACCTGGTTAGCTGTAAAATGAACATGAAATGTCCCTGCAGCCTACTGTATTTGAAAATTTGTTCCTCATCTCGTGCTGCTGTTTGGGGAAGTGTGGCACCTGTGGGATGTGGCAACTAGTCCTGGCAGAAGTAGGTGACTCGAGACAGGACCTGAAGGTTATCTGGCTTTGGTTCTGGTGTGGTCTTTCTGCTCACTGATCAGCTGTGAGGTAAGTGTGTCCCCATGTTTCCACTGTCATCTGCCCCACCTTGTCTGCTTCGATGGACTGAAACTCCCCTAAATTGCTCTCCAAAGGTATTTTGTTGCAGTGACTAATACAATTAGAAAAATAATTAATATGGTAGTTGTACAAGATCCTATTCTTAAAAAAGGATCCATGCATCATGCAATGATATGTGTATCTTATAATTCATGAACTCTCTTAAACAAAGGGCTTTCTATTTTTACTTTGCACTGCCCTTGAACAATCACATGGCTGGGACTGACTGTGGGAAGTAACCCAAGGTGATGCTGATGGTGAAAAGACAAAAAAACAGGCCACTTGTCTGGGCCAATCCCCTAAATACTTCTGATCTTGGAAGTTCACCTGGATTGTGCCCAACTAGCACTTGCATAAAGAGAAACAAGCCACCAGATGATTGTAGAATCCAGAAGTGAAGCTACATGTAGAGAATAAATTTTGTTCATACAGCTGATCTTTCATATATGTAAAAGAAGTGAGAAAGCTGTAGTTTTTTTACAAACAAAACTATCAGAAAAAAACAGATGTTCACTAGCAAAATAAATTAATTTCCCTATATCTTATGCCATATGTAAAATCAATACAGAAAGCCATAAGCCCAAAGCAAAACCTAAAATTTGAAAACTTCTAGGAGTAAATTCAGAGATAACCTTTGTGATCTTGTATCAAAAGTTTCCAGGCAACAACACACAAGACATGAAACATAAAAGAAAAAGAATGGTAAGACATCAAATCTAAAATTTTCTGCTCTTTGTCAAAGTGAATGATAAGACAATATACAGAAGAGAGAAAATATCATCAAAGTGTATGCATATATATTTCTGTGATAAAGTATTTGTGTGTGTGTATATACATATATACATATATACATATATATACATATATATATATATATATATACATATATATATATATATATCCAACACTCAATAAGAAAATTAAACAACCTAATCAATTAAAACTGGGCAAATTTTTTTAATTAAAACTTCTCCAAAGATTTATAGCTAAAAAACCAGGGTATAAATATTGATAGTAGCCTTTAGAAAAATGAAGAGCTAAAATTAAAAGAAGTCACTCCCAAGTATTGGAATAAGGCTTGGAACTTTCCTATCTTAGTGGCATAAATTTGACATTTTATAGCCACTTTCAAAAAAGTTTACAATAAGTTTTTAAGTTAAAAACAAGTCCATATTTATTGCCACTCTACATCTAGGTATCTACCCAGCAGAAAAGGAAAACCTATATATCCATGCAAAATAAATGTTTATTTATAAATAAATTTTATTCATTTATTTAAAAGCATAAATCTTTTATCACAGCTTGATGTAGATTACCCCCAAACAGAAAAGAACTCAATGTCTATCAAGCTGTGACTGAATAACCAGTTTTGATACATTCAAAACTGCAGCAGCACTCTACACCAAAAAGGAATACATTACCATTGTATCCAATACTGATGATTCCCAAGAGCATATGGGGCAAATACAAGTTGATCACAATAGAACACCAGAATTGGAAGATGGAAAGAAGTCCTATAAAGTGTGGTCTTATGAGCATGATACAAATACTACAGTCATGAACTACAGCCTGTACTGGGTCTGCACAAGATTGGACCTACCAATAGCCTGCCATAGTGTGGGGGAACATCATAGGGCTTCATCCATCACTGCTGCTCATGGATTCTAAGGAAAGGGAGATATTTTCTTCCATGATGAATTCACCAGGTTCTACTGTCTAACTTCACACACTGTCAATCAGACACCCCTGGCTAAACTTGGTGGGTCAAAAAGCAAAACAAAAAGACATAAGCATGGGAAATTGATCTGTAGAGGTTGGCAGGGGTGGGAGGGGATTGAAAGATGGTAGAGAGTGAGAATAAGCTAAATGCATTATACATGTATATCATCACAGAACAGATTCCATTCATTGAGACAGAGGAATACAAAATTCAACTAAGGTTTGTTCTATTAGCTGAAAAGGAACAGGAAGGTCTATTTGAGGTGAGAGGTGGTAGAAATGTTGGGTCAAAACTCATCAAATTTTATATTTCATGTTTGTTAGTTTTATTTTGTATAAATTATACTTCAACAAGATTTTGCTTTTTAATTTACTTATTAGAATGCTTTTTGCTAGGAGAGATGCTGTTGGCTCACTTGGAAACATGAATAAAGAGCATCTACAGAAATGGGTCAGCAGTTAAGGGCACACAGAGAATTTGAGTTTAGATTCCAGCAATTAGTTTAGGCAATTCACAACTGCCTCTAACTAATGTCAGTGGACCTGATGCCATCTTCCGGCCTCTGAGGGTCCTGCACTTACATGCACAGACCCATGTATACACACACACACACACACACACACACACACACACACACACACATGCTCATAAATAAAAATAGAAAAATATTAAAATACAGAAGAACTATGGAAACACAAATATCCTCTAACTATATACCTAAAAGAGTCTTGGGACTCTTATGGGCTTTGGAAGAACAGTTTGTCTCTTAGGCACAAAGCAATACACCAATTAAAAGGATTTCACGTTGTAGTATCAGCTGACTTCCTCATTGCTTTTTAAATTGTCATACAAGCACAGAGAGTAAAATCATTTTTCACTATTTATCATCTAATAGTGTCTGTTTGTAAGAGGGTAGCTGGCACCTCTCTGGAAAGCTTCCTAGTGTCCCTAAAATCTTAACACAACCTCTTCCCTCCCCTGTGGATGTTCTTCAGATCCAAACATGGACTGCTACAATATATGGATTAAAATCTGAACTCCCAAGTTCATAAAGAGAAAATTTTCCACCACTCTTTACATAACTAGAATTTATAACTCTGGTATGGACATGTTACTTAATGTTATCTTATAGCACCTCCTGGTGTTTAGATTCTAAAGATTAACATCTTAGATTCTCAAGACTTATTTTTCCCCTAAAGCCAGAGAATTTAGAATAACATCTTTATGATTAAAAACTACAGAAAAAAAATAACATACAACTTGTTCGAAAATAAACAAGCAGGAGTTCTAGGTTTTAATTCTCTTTGCTTTTCTAAAGAAAGAAAATAATGCCTATTTACAGGGTAGTCCCACTTTAGAAAACAATTTACCAGCTGGTTACCAGCTGAAATAACATCAGAATTTTTTTAAGCAATTTATTTTTAGTTATCCACCAAAATAACTGATCACAGCTTAGAAGTGATAAGTCACAACTATAATCCCAAAGAGAGATAATAACTTCTCTTATCAAAGTTGTGTGGCTAGGTGGCAACTTCCCAGGTATTTGGTCATATCTTCAGCTAATAAGATAAACCAAAGCAGAGTCCTCCCAGCAAGCCTCAGCTGTGCTACAGAATATGGTGGGAAACACCCTTCAGTCCATAGAAAGATTGGGATAATTGGTAAGACAATCAGCCCCCAAACATATGCTGACTCTGCTAAAGCCATGGACCTTTAATTAGCTAATAAAGGCCATGCTCAGCTGGGCCTTTAATTTCATTCTGAGACGTACTCAGCATGGACAAGTTTATCCACGACAGAAAACAGGTTACAGTTAGTTGGTGCTGGCAGGGGTAGGTCATCAAGGAAAAAGAGACCAAAGTAGCCTTGTTGACCTAATGCTGAGAAATTAAAGCCAATGATTTTTCCCTCTCCCTTGTACCTACATTTTCTTTCCATGTCTGTTAAGGTCATCAACCTACAAAAGGAAAAAGGGGTGAGGAACCACACTTGGTATGTTTTCCTGTATCTGTGTCCCTGGAATCATTTGGAGGTATGGGAGATTGGGGAGGCTAAATCCAAAGTGTCTTAAGATTATCTGTGAATTTCATTTAGCCACACTGGCCCTCACCACAATCCCATAGGCAATTCAGAGTCAACTGGAGTTCATGTTTCCCACATGGATAGTGGACAGAAGATCAAAGAAAAAGGGGAAATATTTGTCATGGAGCTACATAAAGAACATAACAGTACAGCTGATTTCTTGCTAATGTCATCCATCTGTAACTAATAGATAGTATGCCTTGGTACAAGCCCAGTGATGAGCTGGAAACTTGAAAATTCAGAAATCAGTTACTCTAAAATGATCCTTCTGCCTAAGTTTTCACTTTTCAGTTTCTTCTGTGTGTATTATTAAAACATATTTTTTCTCTATCAGAGTAGATCAGTAGGTGCCTTTTAATTATTCAAACTCCCCTGGAAACAAAATTACTTAATATAATTACATCTGAGATTTAAACATCACTAATAAAAGGCATCTACAGTTCTTGAGGAATGTGACAGATGCATTTGCCATTTTGTTAAGAGAAACAATGAATGTATCATTGGAGGTTCTTTTTTTTTTTTAATCTTGTTTTGTCATAACAATCAGAGAACAACAACCAAAAGGAAATGATAATGTTTATCTCAGAAATACAATGTACTCCTATGGCTATGTAAATCCTATCCAGGGAAATCCTTTTAGTTTACAGTTTGGAGCAACTGTGTATATAATGAAGGTCTCCCGTGTTACCTTGAGTCCTATAAGTATGGAAAGAATTTGTTCAGATGGCAACAAAAGGGGCATCTCATAATTGAAAGAGAACAGATGTAGATTCCAAACATAGACAGGCAGGGTGTGAAAGGCTACTATGTGAGAAAGAAGGGTCAGCAGTCACCGGTGTGTGTTGTATGTTTTAAAGCAATTGCATCTTTCTTATAGGAAGCTGGTTTCCTAATTATCCTCCAACTTTGAATAAAATCAGCTGTGTTTGAGCTGGAAATTTTAAATGCAGCTGTTCTGATATGAAAACCTCCACAACTTCATTCTTGAGCCAAACAATAAAGAACCTGTCAACCTTTTACAACTTCTGAAAAAGCCTCGAGCTAGCATTTATGCCCACCTCAATATATAAAGGTTACACTTGGCTAGGATTTGACTCTTGGGAAATTATTCTTTAAGAAGCCAGTTAGGAAGGTATAAACACAAACTGGTAACAGAACATAAAGAGAAAGAGTTCGGGGGTGGGCTAGTTTTTCTGGTATAATGAAGAAGCACCTGCAAATTCTTTAGTTATGATCACTGTGTATGAACAAACAAAACACACAAATTCTTCTTTTTTATTTACTCTATTCATCTTTTACATTGTGTATCTTGATCCCATTCATGTCCCTATCTTTTTGAATCTGCCCTCTGCCCCTGCAGCAAATTCTGCTTTTTATGTCAGAGCTCCTGACAACCAACAACAAAATGATGTTTCAAGAAGGTAAACTAAGGCAGAATATAGAACCCTGTGATTCACTAGCTCAGAAAGATGAATATAAAAATAACCTGTGCTTCAATGGAACATCATAAAAACAATCCACAGTTAGGGCTAAGTCCCTAGACTTCATTGTGAATTGAACCATTTCTTTTTGTTGCTTTTTGACAGGGTCGCTCGCTCCATGTAGTTCTAGCTGTCCTGGAACTCTCTAAGTAGACCAGACTGGCCTCAAACTCACAAAGTTCTGCCTGCCTCTGCCTCCCATCTCTTTTTTAAATTACCCTCTATCTATTGAAAATTACTTGCAACTAAGCCATTGAATTGATTTGTTCATCTGTTTATTTAAGATTAAAATAGAGTGGTGATCGTAGTTCAGTTATCGAAGTACTCACCCAGTATGCTTAAGCATGGTGTTCCATTCCCAGCAATCATCATCTCCACCCCTAAAGAAGAAAACAAACCATAGTACTTTGGGTTTTAATCAGATTCTCTTCATAAATACATTCCTTTCTTCAGCTGTACTTATGTTGGCTTTGGTATCTTCAAGAGACTGCATACAACTCTCATTGAATTTCACTAAAGCTGCTTTGATAGTGAGCTAGGGGATAACAGAATCAGTAAAGTGATCACCACATTACTATGAAGACCTGAGTTCAGATCCCCAGCACTCACTCACAAAACCAGGTGTGGCATTGCAAAGCTCAGTACCAACACCTCTTTGTCTCCTTAGAACCATGGAAGCCTCTTCCCAGAGGATCAGTTCTCAGCCTTCCTAAGGCTTCAACTCTTTAATACAGTTCCTTATTTTGTGGTGACCCCCAGCCATAAAATTATTTTCATTGCTACTTCATAACTGTAATTTTGCTACTGTAGTGGGATATTCACTTTGTCTCCTTCTGTGGCACTGACCACACCCATTGGGGGGTGGAGCCAGGGGCGGAAGTGACCTGGGGGACTAGGTCAGAGGAGGCTCTCTTGCCAGCCACACGGGGACAGGAGGACATCCAGAGGAATTGTTGGAAACAGGAACCTGTTGGTGTTCACCTGTCTATGTTGTGACTTTTTTCTCCCTGAATAAACATCTGTTTGGCCTAATTGTTTATCCTGATCCTTATTAAACTGTGATATCGGTGTCAGAAGCGGGATCCGGATTTTCTCCAGACCTGGTTTTCACCCAGGTGGCAGAAGCAGCTCCCCTCCCCCATCATCCCCAAATGGACAGGGTCCCTTGTCTAACCAGGCAGTGAGTTGTCTCTGTCATTTCTAGAGTTTATATACTATCCTTCTGTGGTCTTCAAGCAGTTGGAGACAGATAGTTATGGTTATAGTTTTCCTTAGTTAAGCTTAAAGATAAGTTACATATAGGACTTTAGACTCACAAATATAGGATAGATGATAGAATAGTTTCTTTTAATCTTGCTAAATGTTAATGAACTAAATATTATTAACTGTGATTCTTATTTGATAACTGTTGTGTGATATATTTTGCTATGTTAAAGCTAAAACCCTTCTTTTTATTTAGACAGAAAAGAGGAGATGATGGGAGCTGTCATTCTGTATATATGTTTCTCATACTGGTTAATGAATAAAGCACTGTTGGCCAATAGAAAAGGAAGATAGGATGGACTAGGAGACAAGGAGGAAAGAGGAATTAGGAAGGAGGATTCAAGATGGAGAGTCTGGAGAGAACAGAACTGCTGGCCCCCCGCTCTCCGGTAAGAAGACCACGTGGAAAAATGTAGATTAAGAGAAATGGGTTAATACTTAAGACAGAGCTAGCCAATAAGAAACAAGTAACTGACCAACAGTGTTATATCAAATACAGAGTCTTGGTGTATTAATTGGGGCTGGTGCGGCTGCAGGACAAGACCAGCAGTGGGAGGAAAAACCTTACTCCTTACATGCTACTATTACAAATCATAATATAAATATCTGTGTCTTCTGATGGTTTTAGGCAACCCCGGGGGGGGGGGAGGTCATGACCCACCAGTTGAGAACCACTGCTCTAAAAGGAGGGAACACATATAAGCCCATCTTGCCTATAGGATGTGGCCTGCCACTTACCTTTGCAATTGCAGTGGTGCCTCCCGTTGTGTTTTTACTTTGAGTTTTAAGTCAGAGTCCAAGTTGAATGCAAAAAGAAGAAGAGCTACTGTCAGGGATGACCTCCCACAGGTGGGAACCAACATGGTTTGTTGGTAATCACAGTGGGCAGGATCCCAAGAGCGTGTAGAACCTGAGTTGTGATAATTAACATTTCCTCCATAATCTTCGCTTTATACCGCTACAATTGACATGCTTATGTGTAAACCTCCACAACATCTGTGAAGCCAGAAACACAAGGGAAAAACTGACATCATCAGTATTGTATAACATCTGCAGAACTTTTTCTCTGTGTTTTTGCCTCATGAGATAGCATTCTAGCTTTGGATCCAAGCGCCGCACATCCACTCACTGGATTTCCTATGCTCTGCCATTCTCCAGGCAGCCTCCATTAATCTAGACTCTCATGGGGTTCCTGGGCTATTACATCCTTTAAATTGAAGACTTGCTCTTGTATGTGCTTCACAGGGAATCTGCACCAAATTGCTCTCTTATCCATAGATTGGTGAAAGATGTTGATTTAAAACAGGTGTGTACTTAAATGGCTTGCTTTGTTTAAAAAAAAAAAAAAAAAAAAAAAAAAAAAAAAAAAAAAACACTTTAACATTACTATCAGCTTGCTCCTAAAGAGCTGCATCTAGGTATCTTCTCTTTCCTTAAACAGCCTACTTAAGAATCATAGTCTCTTTCTTTACTGGCAGAAATGAGCTTGGACGACACCACTGGGGTAGTATAGCCATGAAGATAATAAGCAGGTAAATACGCATTCCGGATGAAATGTTCCCTTTTAAAAGTACTTGGAGAAAACTGGTTAAAAATAAGTTTTGTAATGTTTTCAGCTTTTTATAAGACTATATAAATATTCTAAATATCAAATGGTCACCACCTGTAATCCTAGCGCTTGGGGGCAGTACAATAGGACCCCAGACCTTAGTAGGCCCCTAGACCTTAGCACAACTGACACCAAGATGGAAATACCATTCAGGCTTTGGAATCTAGTGCAGTCACCAGCCCACTAATAAAGACCTCTACTGGCCTGACTATGTGTCTGAGTAGTCTTGTCCAGTGGATACCTCATAACCCTTTTGAAGTTCCTTGAGAGATCTCCAGAGAACAGACCTTGAGATACCAGGGCTCCCAGAGCCCCTTGGTGGGGAGAAAAGTACAGTGATCAAGGAACTCCTAGAGGAGTAACCTCAGACATTCCAGGGCCCCAGGACCCCCTTTGGTCAATTGCTATCTAACCCCTCCAGGGAACTGGATACCTCCATCACTCCAAAATTGGAAATCATCTGGTCTGTCACCTCTGGAGGTAAGTCTGGTTAAGGTACCTTATGTCTAGGATTCAAATGAGAGGCCAGGTAGATTTCTCTTTTAAAAAAAAAATATGTCTAGAGGCAACTAGACATAGATGGTTTGCTTACTCCTCAGAAAGAGCACATCCCAGGGCTGTGGGTCCACCGATGAAAAGAAGTAGCTCTGATCTATTTAGTACTATGCCTAGTTGGTACCCCTCAAGCTCCTAGAAGCCAGGTAAATACAGTTGTGCTCAGTGGGGTTGCAAAACAGTCCTTCTGAAGATACACTGATCCCTTCAAAGTCCTAAAGTTGTTTACCCTGGAAGGAGACCCACTCCATTGCATGTGACACATGTCACACCATAGGAGTTCATCTACAATGGGAAAAAGTATAGGGCCCACCTAAATCTAGATTCTAGGCTTCCTGGTGTGCAGAAAAATGTCCCCGTTCTTGTTTCCCTGCTGGAAGGAGCAGACATTGTGGGCTCTACTGCAGTTGGAACTTTGGCCCTAGTCATAGGGGATTAAAACCTTAAGGTACTTCAATGCTCAAGTAGATATAGACCTGGGCCATCTAGAAAAGTCTGCTTCCCATCTAGAAACCCAGTTAGTTTCCTTAGGCAAGGTTGTTCTTCAGAATTGAAGAGGATTGGACTGCCTTGCTTCTTTATGAGACAAGAATATCTCTGTATGACACCAGGAGAAACTGATTGCTTCTATGCTAACCAGTCAGGGATATTTAGAGAAGTTTAGCCATGGTCAGAAATGACCTTCATAAAAGACAAAGGAGATATCAAGAATCTAAAAACTGGCATCAATCTTTATTCTTTTGGTTCCCTTGTTAACTACTCTACATGTGGCTTTGGCTGGGCCTTTAATCCTTTTCCTCCTAGCTCTCACTACAGGACCCTTCTTGCTCAACTGCCTACTTAGCTATGTAAAACAGAGAAAAAATTCTGTGAAACTACTAATGCTAAGAAGACAACATAGCCTCCTCCCCCATCCTCAATTGGACTCAGGCCCTTAGGATCAGTGGGAAATACAACAGGCCCTCAGACCTTAGCACAGCTAATGCCATGATGGAGGTACTACAAGCTTTGTAAGCAAACATGTAGGCAATACCACCTGTCAAAATGAAAATAAGGACCTACTCCATCAAAGTCCTGCTCTTTGCCTTCTGCAGTCCCACTTGTGGCTAACTGTTCTTGCTGACAGAGGTGTGTGATTTTGTGGTTAAAAACTCACCCTGAGAAATAATTGGGACTATACTCATGTCCCAAACACTCAGTATAGTCTCTGGCCAGCTAATAAAGACTTGCTTATGGATCCTTGGCCCTGCTGGGCCCACTGTTCAGGATGAGCATTTGCCCTAAGCTCGGGTCCAATACCCCCACCATCTCCTTAGAACTTCCTGAGTCAGCTCTGCATATATTGGACCCACCCCTCCACATGGGACCATCTTGAGCCTACCCTACCTGACCTTTGGGTCCCTTCACCTGCCTTCTGCCTGAGAACCTTCATCTAGTAGCTGATGGAAACAGAAGCAGACACCCACAGCTAAACACTGAACCAAACTCCTGGAATCAAGTTGCAGAAAGGGAGGAATGATAAGCAAAGGGGTCAAGACCAGGCTAGAGAAACCCACAGAGACAGCTAACCTGAACAAGGGGGAGTTCATGGACCCCCATACTGATAGCTGGGAATCCAGCATTGAACCAACTCTGACCCCCTGAACATGGGTCTCAGTTAGAAGGCCTGGTGCATGAAAGGACTTTGGGAGCACATTCCCCATTGAGGGATACTCCCTTAGCCTAGAGGCAGGAGGGAGGGCCTAGACCCTACTCCAAATAACTTGACAGATTTTGATGATCCCTCCTATAAGGCCTCACCCTCCCTGTGGAGTGGGTGGGGAACAGGATGGGAGGGGGCAGGTAGAGGGGCATGGAAGGATGGGAGGGAGAGGGAACTGGGATTGATATGTAAAATAAGAAAAAATAATAATAAAAAGAAAAGAAAAAAAGACTTAGTTTTAGCTTGACCACATGTCCAAGTTGTCTTCTCTGGTGGATTCCCCACAACAGTGGAGGTGGGATCCCTGAAACAATCAGGCTTGCTAAACCTCAATAAATAAACTGGAGCATGATGGAGGGGGGGCCCCTCCAAGTCAGCTTCAAGCCTTTACAAGAGGTTGAGAGATAAGCAGTATGCACAAGGACCAATATCCACGTTTATCAACGAACGTGTAAACACACAGCAATCATACATGCACATGCAAAAAGAAACTAGTTAAGGAATTAGTCAGTAGGGAGAGAAAATGCTATTTTGCAGATTTGAGTTACCCTCTCATCTCTGAAACTGTAAGTAAAAACCATACCTTGCTATAAAAATGTAACTCCAAACAAGCCTAAAAGACATCTCTCTTGCCATATTTCCTCTCCTATACCTCCCCAAAGAGAAATTCTGAACATACTATTTTTTAGTAGAATCCCATTTTAACAGACAATATAAAGAAGGGATTGATTTTTCTCTCATGTAATGAGAGTTGAAGGAAGACTGATAAACTATAAAGAAGATTCCCTTCAGACATGGATGGGACCTAAGAAACTTGGGAAATCCTTCTACCTCATCTGGTGCCTTTGATTTTTAAGGTAAGGCAACTACATCTATGCCTGCACATTTATAGTTTCCACTACTCTGGAGGTGAGGCAGGAGGATTTTGAGAGCTTAGGCACTTGAGAGTAGCCAGTCAACACATTGAGAACCAACTGAGAAAGAGGGGAATATAGGTGATTAGGAGGGTGAGGAGGAAGAGGAAGATAAAATAAGAAGTTAACAATTAGAAGAGGTAGACAAACTCTAAAAGTTCATATCTATCTGTGCTCAACTTTAGACAATGGAAATTTATGCAAATACTTTCAATTTCCAAAATTGATAAAAGGATTTCTCAAGAAGATTAATAGGTATAGTGGGTGCTACCACAGTATTATCTTTCAATCCACATTTTAATGAAACACAAAAATATATAAGTATATTAAAAGATGATGAATTCCAAGGAGAAATTAAAGATGATATTTGATCCTTCTGAAGATGACTTAATCTTACAATAGCAGAAACAAAGAGCTACATGACTATAGTAACTTCTGGTCTTGGAGAAAAAACATTGAACACTAACTACATTCTATGTAATTTTTACTGGATAAATAAGATATAAATGTTCTGGTAGAACCTATGCTTACCATAAAGCTTTTTCTAACATGAGTCATGTGTTTTTACAGTCAAAGAGGAGTTTGACACCATCATCTAAAACAGAGGGTTCATAGGGTAATTCGTATCACAGACTAGGAGAAAAGAAAATATGCTGAGTCAAAGTTCATGTTTGTCAACAGCTTTGTAAATGAACCATGTAGACCTGACTATATAGTGGCTACAGGAAATGAATGGAAATTGAGAATTTTGTAGAATTGTGATGCTTAAAAACACTTTCTGGGGCTGGAGAAAGAGCTGAGCATTTAAGAACCCTGACTGTTCTTTCTGAGAACCCAAATTAATTTTCTAACACTCTTATCAGATGGCCCCAACTGCCTGTAACTAGTTTCAGGAGACCTGACACCCTCTTCCGACCTCTGAAAACACTTAACATATGTTGCATTCACATACACAAAACAGATGCATAAATAAAATAAAAGTTTAAAATTATATAAAAAAAATCTTCCTTTTTGTTAGTGGATTCTTTTATTCATTTCAGAAGGACAGTTTTCTTTCCAGTACCAGGGAGAGATTGCTTATCATCCTCTGACACGACATCTTAGCATCTTTTGTTTGCAGTTCACTATGGTACCATTTCTCTGTGTCCTGTCTTTTATTGATATTATTGTTCCTACTTGCTAGGATATGTAAGATCTGGATGTTTGTACTGGAACTGGGAATAAATACCAGTGTACTTCTCTTGACCCCTCAAGAATCACTTTTTCTCACTATAATCTAAAGGCTTTAACTACATAACTGAATAAATATTCTTAACCTTTTTCACGGGAAACTAAAATAATTCACAGTTCAAACTATGCACAGTTTTGCCTGGGTACAGTCACTTGCACTTGTAATGCCAGCTTTTGGGAAGCTGATTGATCAAAACTTCCATTAGTTTGACCCTAATTTACTTAGTGAGATACAGACCAGTCTAGGCTATAGAGGGAAAGATGTCTCAAAATAAAATACAACATTTAAAAATCAACTCTTTAAAAAAGAAAAATCAAGGAGATAATATCGTTTACAATGTCTACATTTAACCAATGAAATGAAACATCTTTTTACTAAAAATAACAACAACAACAACAAAAAACAATGAATTAACTTGAAGAAAAGAAAAAAAAACAATAGAAAGATATTCTTCTTTCCTGGATTAGAACAATCAATAGTAAGATATCCATATTACCTGAAGCATTCTATAAATTCAAACAATCTTTTGCAGTTTGTTATGGAAGTAGAAATGATAACTGTGTAATTCACATGCAACCATAGGGAAATGTAAAGAGTCAAAGAAATTAGGAGTAAAAAGAACAATGGTGGAAGTATTACACTACTTAATAAAAGAGCTTGATGCAAGAACAGACAAACAACTTAAATAGACCTATAACCCGCAATGAAAGAGAAGAAGTCATCGAAAGCCTTCCAACCAAAAAAAGTCCAGGGCCAGATAGATTCAATGCAGAATTCTACCAGATATTCAAGGAAGAACTAATACCACTACTCCTCAAACTGTTCCACAAGATAGAAAGAGAAGGTTCATTGCCAAACTCTTTTTATGAGGCCACAATAACCTTGTTACCCAAGCCTCACAAAGACACAAATAAGAAAGAAAACTACAGACCAATATCCCTGATGAACATCGATGCAAAAATACTCAATAAAATACTGGCAAAACGAATTCAAGAATACATCAGAGAAATCATCCATCATGACCAAGTAGGCTTCATCCCTTGAATGCAGGAATGGTTTAACATACAAAAATCTATCAATGTGATCCACCATATAAACAAACAGAAAAAGAAAAACCATATGATTGTATCCCTAGATGCGGAAAAAGCCTTCGACAAAATTCAACACCCTTTCATGATAAAGGTCTTGGAGAGGTCAGGGATAACAGGAACATACCTAAACATAATAAGAGCAATATACAGCAAACCAACTGCCAACATCAAACTGAATGGAGAGAAACTTATGCCAATTCCTCTAAAATCAGGAACAAGACAAGGCTGCCCTCTCTCTCCATATCTCTTCAATATCGTACTAGAAGTTCTAGCTAATGCTATAAGACAACAAAAGGAGATCAAGGGGATCCAAATTGGAAAGGAAGAAGTCAAACTGTCTCTATTTGCAGATGATATGATAGTTTATATAAGTGACCCAATAAACTCTACCAGGGAACTCCTACAGCTGATAAACACCTTCAGCAAACTAGCAGGATGCAAGATAAACTCAAAAAATCAGTAGCCCTATTTTTTTCAGACGACAAAGAGACAGAGAAAGAAATCAGGGAAACATCACCCTTTACAATAACCACAAGCAACATAAAGTATCTTGGTGTAACGCTTACCAAACAAGTAAAAGACCTATATAACAAGAACTTTGTGGCTCTAAAGAAAGAAATTAAAGAAGATACCAGAAAATGGAAAGATCTCCCATGCTCTTGGATAGGTAGGATAAACATAGTAAAAATGGCAATGTTGCCAAAAGCAATCTAAAGATTCAATGCAATCCCCATTAAAATCCCACCACAGTTCTTCACCGACCTTGAAATGATAATAATCAACTTTATATGTAAAAACAAAAGACCCAGGATAGCCAAAACAATGTAAAAACAAAAGACCCAGGATAGCCAAAACAACCCTGTACAATAAAAGAACTTCAAGAGGCATCACCATTCCTAACTTTAAGCTCTACTACAGAGCTATAGTTCTGAAAACAGCCTGGTATTGCCATAAAAAATAGACAGGTAGACCAATGGAACTGAATTGAAAATCCTGATATTAACCCATACACCTATGAACACCTGATTTTCGACAAAACAGCTAAAATTATACAATGGGGTGAGGAAAGCATCTTCAACAAATGGTGCTGGCACAATTGGATGAGGGTGTGTAGAAGACTGCAGATAGACCCATGTCTGTTGCCATGCACAAAACTCAAGTCCAAATGGATCAACGACCTCAACATCAATCCAGCCACATTGAACCTCTTAGAAGTGAAAGTAGGAGTTACCCTTGAACAAATTGGTGAAAATCAGTGAACAGACACTGAGAGAAACAATTAATAAATGGGACCTCTTCAAACTTAGAAGCTTCTGTAAGGCAAAGGACATAGTGAACAAGACCAAACGGCAGCCCACAGACTGGAAAAAGATTTTCAACAATCCTATATCCGACAAAGGGCTGATCTCCAAAATATACAAAGAACTCAAGAAACTAGTCAACAAAACACCAAATAACCCTATTAAAAAAATGGGGTACAGAACTGAAGAAAGAATTCTCAATGGAGGAAATCAAAAAGGCTGAAAGACACTTAAGAAAATGCTCCACATCCTTAGCTATCAGGGAAATGCAAATCAAAACAACTTTGAGATACCATCTTACCCCTGTCAGAATGGCTAAAATTAGAAACACCAATGATGACTCATGTTGGAGAGGATGTGGAGAAAGGGGAACACTCCTCTACTGCTGGTGGGAGTGCAAATTCATACAGCCATTTTGGAGATCAGTATGGCAGTTCCTCAGGAAAATGGGAATTAGTTTACCACAGGACCCGGCAATCCCCCTCTTAGGCATATACCCAAAGGATTCACATCCATGCAACAAAGACATCTGTTCAACTACGTTCATAGCAGCACTATTTGTAATAGCAAGGACCTGGAAGCAACCTAGATGCCCCTCAATTGAAGAATGGTTAATGAAGATGTGGCACATCTACACAATGGAATACTACTCTGCAGAAAAAAATAATGGTATCTTGAAATTCGCAGGCAAATGGATGGCACTTGAAGAAACCATCCTGAATGAGGTAACCCAGTCACAAAAAGAGGAACACAGTATGTACTCACTCATATATGGATTTTAGACCTAGATCAAAGGATCACCAGCCTATAATTCACACCACCAGAGGAACTAGGATACAAGGTGTATTCTAAGAGATTCATATAAAGTCCCTCACAGAACTGGGAAGGGACAAGTCCCCCAGAGCTCAGGGGAAGTGTGGGGGGCAGCGAATGGAGAGAGAAGTAGGAAAAACGAGGGGGAGGAAAGGAAAACCTGTGGGACAAGGAAGATTGAGCCTGGTTAGGAATAGAAGACAGGAAAGAGAGACAGAGACAGAGAGAGAGAGAACATAAAAGAGGGAGCCAATATTGGTTTGAAGATAAAATTTGAACACAAAGAAAGGTCTAGAGAACTACAAGACTGCTCCCAACTAACAATTTGAGCTTCCGTGGAAAGGCTACCATAAATGCCCTTCCCGGAGAATGAGATCAACAACTAACTTCTCCATGGAGCCCTCAACTAATGCCTGTTGGAAACAGGATCAAACTCCCATTCATAAACACTGAGTCGAATTAGAACTCAGGTGCAGATGGAGAGGACAAGACCATGCGGCAGAAACACATACAGACAGCTTACCTGAACAAGGAGGAGCAAACGGGCCCCCAGACTGATAGCTGGGAAGCCAGCATGGGACTGACTCAGGCCCCCCTGAATATGGGTCTCAGCCAGAAGGACTGAGCAGTCTAAGAGACCTCAGACAGTGGAGCCAGGATGTATCCCTGGTGCACAAAAGGACTTTGCAAACACATCCCCCATGGAGAGATAACTGCCTTAATCTAGAGACAGGAGAGAAGTCCTAGTCCCTACTTCACATGACCTGTCAGATCTACATGACCCCAACTGGATGGCATTCCCCTACATATGGAATTGGGGTGGGGGGAATGGGAGGGGAGGGTGGTTAGAGTGCATGTGAGAGGACAGAGAGGGTAAAAGGGAGGGAAGGAGGGAAGGAGGGAGGGAGGAAAGGAAGGAGGGAGGGAGAGGGAACTGGGATCGACATGTAAAATAATAAATTAAATTAAAAAAATTGCTTTGACTCCAAAATTTAAGTTGAAGGACAAGTTACTGGGGAAAAGGATTTCTATTTTTGTTTCCACAGAATATGAAAAGATGTGGATTCCTTCCAGACTAATGGGGTTTGATCAAGCCAGACCGCCTGAAACAGAGTACGAGGTGATCCTACATTCAAAACAGCTGGACAAAGCAGCCTTGCAGACTACAGCCAGGATTTCTGCATCTTCTTAGAATCCCCCATGACAGTGCCCCTTATCAGCAGGAAGTAGTTTGGAAAGAACAACGCCCAAATTCCCAAATATTGTCTATAAATGTTTGTTTTCATTTAAAAGGACTTTGTTATATAAAATACATTTAAAAAAATTAAAAAAAAATGCTTGATGCTGCCAAGCATATATGTATATATATGTATGTATGTATGTAAGTATGTGTGTGTATGTATATGTATATATGTATATGTATGTATATACATATATATATGAAAACATTCATATGTATATATGTGAGAGAAGAGAGACAAAGCACAGAAATAAACTAATGCAAGTGAAGCCAATTGATCTTTTATAAAGGAGCCAAAACTCCATAATAAGAAAGGAAAATCTTTGAGAAAACTCACCATCCTCTATTGAGAAGTCTGAAATTAGACCTTCAAATATTGAAAGTACAGAAGTGGAGAAGGATATACCACATTAATACAGATCAATAGAAATGATACTAACTATATATTATAATGTCAGACAAATCTAACTTCAAAGCAATAAGAACAAGCAGGGCTAGAAAAGATGCCACAAAATTATAAAGTCAGTTTTCCAAGACATAGCAAGCCATGAATGTGTGTGTATCTAACAATAGTGTATTAAAATATATAAGCAAAATCTGATAGAACTAAGACCAAAAACAGCCAAATTCATCATTGCAGTTAAAGACTTTATTACCATACTCAGTGATAAGTCAAGAAGACAGAAAATCAGTAAAAATTGCAAACCACCTATCAGTATTCATCAATCTACTTATTTGATTTATATTTATAGACTATTTCATTCAATAAAATCAGAATATACATTCTTCCAAAACTTAGAACACTCACCAAAATGAACAGCATTATGGGCTATAAATCACACATTAAAAAATATAGAAATAATATAACCTGTAAGTAGTATCCCTTCAAACCACAATAGAATTAAATTTGAAATTCCTAACAGAAAAGCAACTAGGAAAACCCCCAAATAAGTAAAAAGTGAAAATCATACATTTGAATAACTCACTAATTATAGAAGATATATCAAGAATAATTTATCTTATACTAAATTATTCTAAGATTCAAATTAGTATTTAAAAATATATTGCTTTTCTACACTTCATCAATAAACAATTTGAATTTCAAATTTTAAAATAATATTACTTGCTACAGCATGTGAGAACAATAAATATTTAGACAAAAGTAAAATAAAGCATACACAATTAGAAAACTTTAATGTCCTGATAAGGGGAGTTAATCAATATAAAGAAATAGTCTAGGCTCCTGTCCTGGAAGACTTAGCACTGTCAAAAGTCAGAACTTCCTAGTTTTATCTATAAGGTTCAGATAATCCCACTCATATCCAGCAATCTAGTCTAAAGTTGATCTGGAAAAGAAAGATACTAAGGACAGAAAAAAACATACTGAAAAAGTAGCAAATCAGAGAATTCAATATCACCCCATTTAAGATTTGCTGTACATTTTGTTGTTTGTATTTCTGTTTTGTCCTGTGGGAAAGGTTCTTCCTGTGTATCATAGATCAACTTATTTTTCTCAAAAAAAGAAGAAAGAAAAAAAAAAAGAAAAACAAAAACCATAAGGCAATTCAATTGGGAAAAGAAAATCAACTAAAAATGGATAATACACCCAAATATAACTGGCAAAATTCTAAAACTTTTGAAAGAAAATTGAAAAAAAATCTACATGGCCTTAGATTTTCTGATGAATTTCATGTTAAACTTATGTATAATACATATTTAATATATAACTGTATGTGTATAGCATGCATGTGTATGTGTTTAGTTTGAATGAAGAAATGCCACTTGGGGTGATAATGCTGACAAGAGACATAGACTATCCAAAACCTCAATATTGATGAATTTTTAAATACCATAACAAAAGTATCATCTATGCAAGAAATATTAATGTATTTGAGATATACTTTAAGAAATGTTTTGTTAACAAATAGATAAACAGGAAGAAAACATGAAATAATTTATCTTAAGTGCTTGTATCTTAAAATATGTAAGAACTAATAAAACTCAGTTAACAATAAGAACAAATATACTTCATTTTACCATTGGTTAATAGATATAACATACAATTACAGAGGAAGATATAGATGAGAAATGAATATATGAAAATATGCTCAACATTCAAAGTCATCAAAGAACAAAGATAATCTCATCCACAAAAACCCAAAAACCAAGAAATTAAGAACTATGAAGCAGAGTAACATTGGGAAGGAATCATAACGACCAACGCAGAAAACCAGCAAACCCTAATATCCACTAGGAGGCTACTAATAATCTAGCCAACCAGAACAACAACCAATAAAAACATTAAAAAGAGAAAACCACTATCAAAAATTATCTCAAATGCACATAGCTGTAACTCACTATTTAAAGTCCACAGATAAACTGTTATATTTCAAAGAAATAAGATCTATATATAGTTAGATCTTATTTCCATGAAATGGTGCTGGCAAAACTAGATATCCACATAAAGGCAGCCAAAATGCCTTCCAAAAGGTAACTGAATAAACCACAGCAAATCCATTCCATGGAATATTATTCATTGATAAAAGCAAGAGTTATCAAGCCACACAAAGACATTGAAAAACCTTAACTGTATTTCCAAGTGAAACTGAACAATCGGCAGAATCCCATGTGTGTGATCTTGCACATAGGACGTGTCAGAAAATTTTAAAAAGTTATAAATATATGAGTTGCTGTTATGGGCTTAAAAGGGAATGCAAAGTAGATAAAGCCATGAGCATTTTTAGACGGTGGCACTAGTGTATGACACTATAAAGGTAGATACATGACACTCTGTATTTGTTAAAACACATTGAACTTTATGAGCAAACTTTAATACATGCAAATTTTTAAATCATTAGCTACTGAGGAATTCAAGCACAGACTGTTCAATATGGCAAAATATCTCACTGCATTACAAACATCTGGGATAACTTCACTGAGATGACAATGCAGTTTATCTAAGAAACACTGAAAATGAATGGAGTCTAGAAGAATATATATTGGCTCTGTGTTCTATTTTTTTTTTAACTTTTATTCTTCTCTCATACATTACATCCTGACCACAGACAGTTTCACCTCCCTCCACTCCTAGTACTTGCCCCTTCTTCCCCAGATTCACTCCTCCTTCCTTTACCTTAAAAAAAAAGGAAGGAAGGAAGGAAGGAAGGGAGGAAGGAAGGAAGGAAGGAAGGAAGGAAGACCAGTCCTCCCAGGTATATCCACTGAACATGGACTAACAAGATACAAAAAGACTGAACATAAACCCCCATATTAAAGCTATACAAACCAACACAGTAAGAGGAAAAGGGTCCCAAGCACAGGTGAAATAGTAGAGACACCCCACCCCCACTACACAACCATGTGGTATTTTCAGAAGAACTACATATACAGGGTCTGTGTTTGTCATTCCTGTCTCTATGAGCCCCTATGAGCCCTGCTTAGTTGAATTTGTGAATTTGTTGGTTGTGTTCTCATGGTTTCCTTAACTGCTCTGTCTCTTACAATCTTTCCTCCCCTTCTGTGGGATTCCCCTTGCTCTGCTAGTGTTTGGCTGTGGGTTGGCTCCCATCAGTTATTCAATGACACTCCTCTAATTATAATTAGGTTAGTTACTTTTCTATGGGTAGAGCATAATATCATTATGAATCATTTCATTGACTTTTTCCCCAGTCACATTTGGTTCCATCCTGGGACTTTGGGCTGTCCTGCCTTTGATTCCTGTCCATCCAGGCAGTGGCAGGCATGGTCTCCCTCTCTTGCTGTGGGCTTCAAGTTGGACCAGTCATTAGTTGGCCACTCCCATAAGTTCCATGCCACCATTAGTAACCCCAGCACATCTTATAGGCAGAACACACTATAGGTCAAAGGTCCTGTGGATGGGTTGATGTCCCAGTCCCATTGCTTAGAGCCTTGTTTAGTTATAGAAGATAGGCTGTTCAGGCTCTATATCCCCCATTATTAGAAGACTTCCCTGGGGTCACTCAGATTCCAGAGAGTTTCTTCTGCACTAGATCTCTACATCATCCCCGAAATTTGCCCCCCACCCTGTAATTACACTCATTTCTTCCAGTACTCTCTCCCTCCTATTCCTATACCCACATGCCCTAATCTACCCACAAAAATCTATTTCCCTTCCCAGGGAAATCCATGGAACCCCCTTTGGAGCCTCCTTGTTATCTAGTCTCTTTGGCTTTGTGGATTGTAGTATGATGATCCTTTACTTAACAGCTAATGTCCACTTATATCTGAGTACATACAATGTTTGTCTTTTTGGACTTGGGTTACCTCACTCAGGATGATCTTTTCTAATTCCATCCATTTGCCTGCAAATTTCATGCTGTCTTCGTTTGTAACAGCTAAATAATACTCCATCATATAAATGTACCACATTTTCTTTATTCTTCAGCTGAGGGACATCTTGATTGTTTCTAGGTTCTGGCTATTCTGAATAAAGCTGTAATGAATGTGGTTAAGCAAATATCCTTGTGGTATGGTGGAGTGTCTTGTGGGTATATCCCTAAGAGTGGTATAACTGGGTCTTGAGGCAGATTAGCTCCCAATTTTCTGAGAAACTGCCACGTTGATCTCCAAAGTGCTATACTAGTTTGCACTCCTACCAGCAGTGGAGGAGTGTTCTCTTTGCTCCATATCCTCTCCAGCATAAGCTGCCATTAGTGTTTTTATCTTAGCCACTCTTACAGGTGATGGAATCTCAAAGTAGTTTTGATTTTCTTTTCCCTAGTGACTAGTGATGCTGAGCATTTCTTAGCCATTTGACATTCCTCTGTTGAAAATTCTGTTTATATCTGCACCCTATATTTTAGTTAGATTATTTGTTGTTGTCTAGTTTCTTTATTCTTTATATATTTCGGATATTAGTGTTCTGTAACACTTTTCCCATTCCATAGACAGCTGTTTTATCCTATTGATGGTATCCTTTGCCTTACAGAAGCTTCTCATTTTCATTAAGTCCTTTTTATTGATTGTTGTTCTCAGTGCCTGTGCTATCAATATTTTCTTCAAGAAGTTGTCCCCTGTGCCAGTGTGTTGAAGGTTATTTCCCACTTTCTCTTTTATAGGGTTCAGTGTATCTGGCTTTGTGTTGAGGTTTTGATCCTCCTGGACAGATTTTCAAAGAAGAGCTAATACCAATACCCCCAAAATTATTCCACAAAATAGAAGCAGAATAACATTGCCAATTTCATTTTATAAGGCCACAGTTGCACTGATACCCAAACCACATGAAAATTCAACAAAGAGAATTACAAACCAACTTCCCTCATGAACATAGATGCAAAATTACTCAATAAAATACTCACAAAGTGAATCAAGAATACATAAAAAATCATCTGCTATGATCAAGTAGGCTTCATCCCAGAGATGCAGGGATGGTTCAACATACAAAAAAATCAGCCAATGTAATCCACCATATAAACAAACCAAAAGAAGAAAAAAAAAACACCATTGTCTCTCATTAGATGTTGAAAAGGCCTTTGACAAAATCCACACTCCTTCATGATGAAAGTCTTGGAGAGATTAGAGATAAAAGAGACATACCTAAACAGCCAATTTATAGCAAGGTGATAGTCAACATCAAATTAAATGGAGAGAAATTTATTAAAATCCCACTAAAATCAGGAACAAGATGAGGCTGTCATCTCTCTCCTTATGTACTCAATATAGTAATTGAAGTTCTAGCAGGAGCAATAGGACAACTTAAGATCAATGGAATACAAATTAGAAAATAAAAATTCTAAGTATCACTATTTGCAAATGATATAATAGATACATAAGAGACCCCAAAAATTCTAACAGGGAACTCCTACAGCTGATCAACATCTTTAGTGAAGTGGCTGAATACAAGATTAACCCAAAATAAATCAGTAGCCCTCTTATACACAAATGACAAATGAGTTGAGAAAGAAATCAGGGAAGCAAGACCCTTCACAATAGTCACAATAACAAAATATCTTGGGGCAATTCTAAACAAGCAAGTGAAAGACCTGAGAGAATTTCAAGTGTTTGAAGAAAGAAACTAAAAGGGTATCAGAAGATGGAAAGATCTCCTCTGCCCATGGATTGGTAGAATCAACATAGTAAAACTGGCCATCCTATCAAAAGCAATCTACAAATACAATGCAACCCCCATCAAAATTTCAACACAATTCTTTACAGACCTAGAAAGGACAACACTCAACTTCATATTGAAAAAAAAAATGAGAGTTAAAACAATTCTGTACAATGAAAGAACATCTGGAGGTATCATTCTCTCTGATTTCAAGCTGTACTATGAAACCATAGTAATGAAAACCTCATGATATTGGCATTAAAAACAGAATGTTTTTTATTGAAATTGAGTTAAAGATCCAGATTAAAATCACACCCCTATGGACACCTGATTTTTGATAAAGAAGCCACAAGAACAATTGAAAACATGAAAGCATCTTCAACAAATGGTGCTGGTCAAACTGGATGTCAGCATGTAGAAGAATGTAAATATATCTATGTCTATCAACCTGCACAAAACTCAAGTCCAAGTGGATTAAAGAACTCAGCATAAAACCAGATATGCTACCAGTATTCTGTTTTATAGTGTTTCACATGAGAGTGCAGTTTGAGAATTCTGAGACTACTATGCAAGTATAAAAAACTCTTTTTCAGTTATTCTTACATTATAATTTGGTCACATCCTTTCCTCTTCCCCCAATTCCTTCCAGCTCTACTCCCTTCATCACCCAACCCTCAACTACATGCTCTTTCTTTCTTATAAAAACACCCAAAATTTTTAGAAAAATCCAAAGAGAACAAAATAAAAAAGGGAAACAAAGCATGTTTTGTAAGTATGCAGCCTGCCCTAGGGTGTAATTTATGTACCCTGTGTCACTCCTTTGAAAAAAATACATTTCCCCTCCCTCTGCAGCTATCAGTTGCAAATAGTTTTATTGGGGGGGGGTGAAAATTTGTGTTCAATTCCCATTCTTAATGCTGGAATTTTGTCTACTTTGAACTTATGCTGCTCTTAATATCAAGAATATAAAAAGACCTCAAAAGACTGAACATCAAAAAAAACATATTTTAAAATATGATGAAGAACTAAACAAAGAGTTCCTAAAAGATGAAATACAAATGGCTGAAAAGCACATTTTTTAAATGCCCAACATCCTTAGTCATCACAGAAATACAAGTTGAGATTACTTTGAAATTTTTATCTTATCCCAGTTAGAATGGCCAAGATCAATAAAAATGAATGACCGCATATCTTGGCAAGAATTTGGGGCAAGAGGCACTTTATTGATGGTGGTAGTACAAACTAATATAATCAATATGGACATCATTGTGGAGTTTACTCAACATATTGAAAATAAATCTATCATAAGATCCAGCTATACCATTCTTGGGCATGTACCTAAAAGATGCTGTCTTATTACAGAGATTCTGGTTCATCTATGTTTATTGCAGCACTATTCATAGTAGCCAGAAATTGGGAACAGTCTACATGTCTATCAACAGATGAATGGGTAATAAAAATGTGGTACATTTACACGATGGGATATAATTCAGCTGTTAGGAAAAATGAAATTTTAGGGTAGATGGAGATAGAAACAATCATCCTGAGTGAGGTAACCCAAACCCAAAGAAGCTAACATTGCATGTTTTCTTTTATATGTAGATGTTAGTTTTTAAGCTATAGATACATGTGTTTCATTCAGAATATTTAAAGAATAATCCAGTGGCACAATTAATTAGCACACAGTACTTATACAGCAGAAAATTTAGAGAGGTTAAGTAGTTAGTAAGGAACCAGAGAGGGGCTTCCAATGAACAGGAAATAGAACATAATGTTATAAAGAAATGAAAGGGAAACTAGATTAAATGAAATGAAAGGGAAACTAGATTAAATGAGGATGAGGTGGGAGTGTAAAGGAGAGATGACAGGGATGGACAACTAACATTAAAGGCTTTTAAAAAGCCATATCAAAACCTACTACTATATAAGTGTCCTAAAATATGTACATATAAAAGGATTCAAATGAAGTTACTATATACTGAGTGAGACACCATATAAGCCCCTAATACCAGAAACGGGTCACATTCTTGAGTCATTGGACAAAGGGCTCCCATAGACATCCGGCCCAAAACATTATAGGCCCTTGCCATTGCTACTGGTTAATCTCTACCACATTACCAGAGGAAAGAAGTAATCATCCAACTGTGAACCTCACAAACTATAATAGCAACCTTCCTGCAAAATATACCCACTATGCAATAGTGACACAAATGTTATAAGAATAACCAGCTACTTTTGGTTAGATTTCATGGCATGTTCCATGAAGTGCAACCTTGGCCTTATACTATTAATTAGAGAAAAAGCCAGAGACTAGATTTGTCACTGGCCCTAGGGAACCACCTACTACAATTATTCTTCTAACTAAACATAGTAATAAATTGAATGACACATTTGATTGATGTTAAAATAAGTGAACATAAGTAACAACAGATCACTGTATGCATACACCAGTGCCTTGCTCAAGCTTCATCTGAGGAACTTTAGAGCCCCACAACTGGACAATGCAGAAGACTTTAAAGCACTCAGCCCTAAATGGGCTATCTCCCATCAAGGCTCAGGGACTTACGTGGAAGAGACAACAGAAACATTAAAAGAACCAGAGGTTACATCATTTGGAGAAGGACCTAGGCCCTCCCCCATGTGTCTAGGATGAGAGAGTATCCCTCTGTATGGAATGGGCTCCCAAAGCCCATTCATATACTCAGGATAAATACTGATCCACTATTAGAGGCCCCATAGAATGCCCAGTCTTCACAATTAATACCTACATTCTGAAAGACAAAAAAGCAAAGTTAAAGAAAATGAAGGACGGTCTGACCTGGAAAGCTAACCCAGATCTTTTCCTTAGAATTTGCTAACTTCCCCTCACAAGGCCCTGAGAGAACAAGATACCAAGAATTCACACTGCCCCTCCTTTCCTGTGAGTCAGCAGGTGGTAAATAGGGTCCTTAGGAAACAAAGAGATAGCTGCAACTCCGGGTTGCCCAGACAAAATTAATTAGCACACCCTGAGGCCTTAAGGTCTGGTGATCCTAAGAGCGAGACCATTCGGCCTCAAAGGGTCAAGTACTCAATGGACAGAGGGTCCCACCCCCTCCCTAAGCTTGTGGGTTTGCCTTGAAAAACACCTGTGCCCGAGGAGGAGGCTTCTCTCTAGCCTGCGTGCTGGAGGAGCCCGTTTGCGCAAAGATTCCTGTTCATTAAAGCCTCTTGTGTGTTGCAGCAACTGGACTGGACATTGAGTTCTTGGGGATACCGACCAAAATTGGGAGACTCCTCATTCTGAGGGTCTTACAATTCAGGGGGTCTGGGATGAGATGGGGTTTGGTGGGGGAAGGAGGAGGGGAGGGGGAGGGAACTGTGATTGGCATGAAAAACAAGCTTGTTTCAAATTTAAATACATAATATTATCATAAAAAAGAACCAGAAGGCAGAGCTCTGCCAGAGCTCCAGCCCCAGCCAGAGATCTCACTATCCCTGTGGGACCATCCTGAATCCCTGCCTGCAAGATATTTGACACCCCATTGCAGGCCCTCTGCTGGAGGGTGGATCCAACAATCCTGCCACCTTCAGAGAACTTCCTGAAGCTGCTCTGAGCACACTAGACCCACCTATACACATTGGATCACCCTGAGTTCCTGCCTGTCTGATCTCTGACCCCCACAGCCGGTCCTCTATCGGATATCCAGGCCCTGGCCAGAGATCCGCCAATCCCCGGGGGACCATCCTGAGTCCTTGCCTGTCAGATCTCTGACCCCCATCACAGGGGCCTCTGCTGGAGGTGAGTCTGGGACCAGTTTGGGTTGAATCCCCACACACCCTTCCCTGGGAACTCCCTGGATTGGCCCCAAATCTCCATCCCCTCACCCCCCCCACCTACGTGTCCGATCCCCAGGGAGAGTACTCCTGGTGCTCTGATACAATCCTCCCCCCACCCCCTCAAAGAGCCTGCCTTCCCCCTACCCTGTGCCATACCTAACCCACTGTCCCAATGCTCTGGTTGAGCACTGGAACAGAGGGCAGATTCAACAATCCCTCTACCTTTGGGGAACTTCTTGGAGCTGCTCTGAGCACACTAGACCTGCCTATCCAGGCAGGACCACCCTGAATCCCCACCTGCCTGATCTTTGAGCCCCATCGCTGGGCCTCTGCCTGAGGAGAGACCTCCTAGAGGGCTTGGACGACCCAGAGCTACTTACATCAAACTTCTGACCCACCTAAACCCACCAGGGGAGTAGCACAGAGAGACAGAGACCCACCTGCACCCACTGGAAAAACAATGGGAAGACGGCAATACAAGAAAACACCTAACAATAGAAAGACAAGCAGGACACCACCAGAATCAAGGGACTCTACACCCACTAGACCTGAACGCCCCAAAGCAAATGAAGCAGAAGAGAACGACTTAAAAAATACCTTCATAAAAATGATAGAGGCCTTCAAAGATGATATGACAAAATCCCTTAAAGAAATGGAAGAAAAAACAAATGAAAAATTGGAAGAAATTAACAAGTCTCTTAAAGGAAGTAAGGAAAGCTAAGAAAAAACAATTAAACAGGTGAAGAAAACAGTTCAAGACTTAAAAACTGAAATAGAGACAATAAAAAAAAAACACAAACTGAAGGAATGCTGGAAATACAAAAACTGGGCAAACAATCGGGAACTACAGTCACAAGCACAACAGACAGAATACAAGAGATGGAAGAGAGAATCTCAGGTGCAGAAGATAAACTAGAGGAAACAGATTCATTGACCAAAGAATATCTTAAATCCAACAAATCCTTAACACAAAACATCCAGGAAATATGGGACACTGTGAAAAGGCCAAACTTAAAAATAATAGGCATAGAAGAAGGCAAAGAAGCCTAGCTCAAAGGTGCAGAAAATATATTCAACAAAATCATTGAAGAAAACTTTCCCAATCTGAAAAAGGACATGCCCATGAAAGTACAAGAAGCATACTGAATACCAAATATACTGGACCAAAGAAAAAAGACCCCCTCAGCACACAATAATCAAAACAACTAACATACAGAATAAAGAAAGAATATTAAGAGCAGTGAAGGAAAAAGGCCAGGTAACATATAAAGGCTGACCTATCAAAATTACACCTGACATCTCCATGGAAACTCTCAAGGCCAGAAGGTCCTGAATACATGTTCTACAAGTACTAAGAGTTCAAAGATGCCAGCCCTACTATAACCAGCAAAACTCTCAATCACTATAGATGGAGAAAACAAGATATTTAATGACAAAGCCAGATTTTCACAATACATATCTATAATTCCAGCCCTACAGAAAGTTCTAGAAGGAAAACTCCAAACCAAGGAAGTTAACTACACTCAGACACAGGCAATAGATAATCCCACTTCACCAGAACCCAAGGGTAAACCAGGGCAAATATATTCACAATACCATCACAAACCAACAAATCTAAAACAAACAAGCATTAACAATCAATGGTCTTTACTTTCCCTCAACATTAATGATCTTAACTCACCTATAAAAAGACACAGGCTAACAGAAGGGATACAAAGACAGAATCCATCCTTCTGCTGCATACAAGAAATACATCTAAGCTTCAAAGACAGACATTACCTCAGGGTAAAAGAGTTGGGAAAAAAATTCTCCAATCAAATGGACCCAAGAAGCAAGCAGGTGTAGCTATCCAAATATCTAACAAGTTAGACTTCAAGCCAAAATCAATCAAAAGAGATGAAGAAGGTCATTTCCTATTCACCACAGGTGAAATCCATCAGCACAAAGTCTCAGTTCTTAACATCTATTCCCCAAATACAAAGTTGCCCACATTCATAAAAGAAACGCTACTAAAACTCAAAGCTCACATAAAACCTCACACACTTATAGTGGAAGACTTCAACATGCCACTCTCACCACTAGATAGGGCCACCAGTCAGAAACTTAGCAAAGAAACAAAAGAACAGAAGTTTTGCCTCAATTGGGCTCAACAGACATCTATAGAACATTCCGTCCAAACACAAAAGAATATGCCTTCTTCTCTTCTCCACATGGAACCTTCTCTAAAGTCCACCACATACTAGGCGACATAAAAACCTTAACAGATACAAAAAAAAAAAAAAAAAATGGAATAGTCCCTGACCACCATGCTTTAAAATTGGAATTCAACAACAACACAAATTGCAGAAACCCTACAAACTCATGGAAAGTGAATAATGCCCAATTGCACCATACCTGGGTCAAAGAAGAAATAAAGAAAGAAATTAAGGACTTCCTAAAATTCAATGAGAATCAGGACACAACATACCCAAACTTATGGGACACCATGAAAGCAGTGCTACTAGGGAAGTTCATTGTACTAAGTGCCCACATGAAGAAAACAGAGGATAGTCAC
Source organism: Phodopus roborovskii (assembly GCF_943737965.1). NCBI lineage: Eukaryota > Metazoa > Chordata > Mammalia > Rodentia > Cricetidae > Phodopus > Phodopus roborovskii. Next base: position 27,390,899 of record NW_026126409.1, read on the forward strand.
ATTAGAGAATTAACAGCACAACTGAAAGCCTTAGAACAAAAAGAAGCAAACTCTTTTTGTTCTATCCCGGAGGAGTAGACACCAGGAAATAATCAACTTGAGGGCTGAAATCAATAAAGTAGAAACCAGGAAAACAACTCAAAAAAATTAATGCAACAAAGAGTTGGTTTTTTGAGAAAATTAACAAGATTTATCCAAACTAACCAAAAAGCAGAGAGAGAACATGCAAATTAACAAAATCAGAAATGAAAAGAGGATATAACAATGGACACTAAGGAAATCAAGACAATTTTAGGTCATACTTTGAAAACCTGTATCCACAAAATTCAAAAATTCAAAGGAAATGAACAAATTTCTGGATAACTATCACTTACCAAAATTAAATCAAGAACAGATAAACAATTTAAGTAGACCCATAACCCCAAATGAAATAGAAGCTGCATCAAAAGTCTCCTGACCAAAAAAACGCCCAGGGACAGATGGCTTCAGTGTAGAATTTTACCAAAATTCAAGGAAGAGCCAATACTCCTCAAATTTTTCCAAACAATAGAAACAAAATGTTCATTACCAAAATCTTTTTACGAGGCCACAATCAACTTGGTATCCAAGCCATATAGAGACACAACTAAGAAAGAAAACTACAGACCAATATCTCTCATGAACATTGATGTAAAAAAATACTCAATAAAATATTGGCAAACAGAATCCAAGAACATATTAGAGAAATCATCCACCATGACCAAGTAGGCTTCATCCCTGTGTTGCAGGGATGGTTTAACATACAAAAATCTATCAATGTGATCCACCATATAAACAAACTGAAAAAGAAAACCACATGATCATATCACTAGATGCTGAAAAAGCCTTCAACAAAATCCAACAACCTTTCATGATCTTGGAGAGATCAGGGATAACAGGAATATACCTAAACATAATAAAACAATATACAGTAAATCAACAGCCAACATCAAACTGAATGGAGAGAAGCTTAAGGCAATTCCTCTAAAATCAGGAACAAGACAAGATGTCCTTTCTTTCCATATTTCTTCAATATTGTACTTGAAGTTCTAGCTAAAGCAATAAGACAACAAAAGGAGATCAAGGGCATACAAATTGGAAAGGAAGAAGTCAAACTTTCACTATTTGCCGCTGATATGATAGTTTACATAAGCGACCCAAAAAACTCTACCAGGGAACTCCTACAGCTGATAAACACTTTCATCAAACTAACAGGATACAAGATAAATACAAAAGAATCAGTAGTCCTACTATATACAGATGACAAAGGGGCTGAGAAAGAAATCAGAGAAACATCATCCTTTACAATACCCACAAACAACATAAAGTATTTTGGGGTAACACTTACCAAACCAGTGAAAGACCTATATAAGAACTTTGTGTCTTTAAAGAAAGAAATTAAAGAGGATACCAGAAAATGGAAAGATCCCCCATACTCTTCGATAGATAGGATAAACATAGTAAAAATGGCAATCTTGCCAAAAGCAATCTACATATTCAATGCAATCCCCATTAAATCCCGGTACAATTCTTCACTGACTGTAAAAGGATAATAATCAACTTAAAATGGAAACACAAAAGACCCAGGAAAACCAAAACAATCCTGTACAACAAAGGAAATTCAGTAGGCATTGCCATCCCTGACTTTAAGCTGTACTACAGAGCTATAGTCCTGAAAACAGACTGGCATTGGCACAAAAATAGACAGGTAAACCAATGGAATTGAATCTATAATCCTGACATTAACCCACACACCTACGAACACCTGATTTTTGACAATACAGTTAAAAGTATACAATCGGAGGAGGAAAGTATCTTCAACAAATGGTGCTGGCACAACTGGATGAGGGTGTGTAGAAGACTGCAGATAAACCCATGTCTATCGCCATGAACAAAACTGAAGTCCAAATGGATCAAAGACCTCAACATAAATTCAGCCACACTGACCCTCTTAGAAGAGAATGTGAGAGGTACCCTTGAACAAATTAGTACAGGAGACTGCTTCCTAAACATAACTCCAGTAGCAGACATTGAGGTTGACAATTAATAAATGGGACCTCCTCAAACTGAGAAGCTTCTGTAAGGCAAAGGACACAGTTGACAAGACCAAATGGCAGCCCACAGACTTGGAAAGGATCTTTACCAATCAATCCTACATCTGACAGAGGGCTGATCTCCAAAATATACAAAGAACTCAAGAAAATAGTCAACAAAACACCAAATAACCCTATTTAAAAAATGGGGTACAGAACTGAGTAGAGAACTGTCAATGAGGAAATGAAAAAAGCTGAAAGTCACTTAAGAAAGTGCTCAAAATCCATACCTATCAGGGAAATGCAAATCAAAACAACTCTGAGATACCATCTTACTCCTGCCAGAAGCTAAAATTAGAAACACCAATGACAACTTATTCTGAAGAGGATGTGGAGAAAGGGAACACTCCTCCACTGCAAACTTGTACACCCATTTTGGAGACCAGTATGGCGGTTCCTCAGGAAAATGGGAAGCAGTTTACCACAGGACCCAGCAATCCCCTTCTTAGGCATATACCCAAATGATCCACATCCATGCAACAAAGACATCTGTTCAACTATGTTCATAGCAGCATTATTTGTAACAGCAGCAAGAACCTGGAAGCAACCTAGATGCCCCTCATCTGAAGAGAAGATGTGGCACATTTATGCACTGGAATACTACTCTGCGGAAAAAAAAACAATGAATCTTCAAATTCACAGCCAAATGGATGGAACATGAAGAAACCATCCTGAGTGAGGTAACTCAGTCACAAAAAGAGGAACATGGTATGTACTCGCTCATATATGGATTTTAGACATAGAGCAAAGGATCACCAGCCTTAATTCACACCACCAGAGAAACAAGGATACGAGGAGAATTCTAAGAGATTCATAAAAGGTCTCTCACAGAAGGGGAAAGGGACAAAAGGGACAAGATCTCCTGACCATATTGTGAGTGTGGGGAGGGGGGCAGTGAGTGGAGAGGGAACTAGGAGAAAAAGAAGGGGAGGAGAGGAAAGCACATAGGACTAGGAAGATTGAGTCAGGGGAGTAATAGATGAGAGAAAAGAGACAGACAAAGAGAGAGAGAGAGAGAAGAGAGAGAGAGACCATAAAAGAGAGAGCCATTATAGATTTGAAGAGAAAACTGAATCTAGAGAAATGTCCAGAGACCTACAAGATCGACCCCAACTAACAATTTGAGCAACAGTAGAAAGGCTACCATAAATTCCCTTTCCCAATAATGAGATCAATGACTAACTTATCCTCCATCATAGAGCCCTCATCTAATAGCTGATGGAAATAGAAGCAGACACCCACAACTAAACACTGAGCCGAACTGGAATCCAGATGCAGAAAGAGAAGACAAGACCAGGCTACAGAAACACACAGAGGCAGCTGACCTGAACAAAGAGGAGCTAATGGGCCCCCAGACTGATAGCTGGGAATCTAGCTTGGGACCGACTCAGACCCCCTGAACATGTGTCTCACCTAGAAGGCCTAGGCAGTCTAAGGGGCCTTGGACAGTGGAACCAGGATGTATCCATGGTGCATAAAAGGACTTTGGGAGCACATTTCCCATGGAGGGATACTCCCTTAACCTAGAGACAGGAGAGAAGGCCTAGTCCCTACTCCAAATGACTTGACAGATTTAGATGACCCCTCCTGGAAGGCATGACCCTACATGTGGAGTGGGGGGGTGGAAGGAGAGGGTAGTCAGGGGGGGTGAGATGGGAGAGAGGGAAAGAGGGAGGGAAGAAGGGAGAGGGAACTGGGAATAATATGTAAAATAAAAATAAACAATAAAAACTTGGCAGACAGAAAAAAAAGATGGAAAGCACAGAGAGATTTTGGATATTGTATGCTATTCTGTTGTCTTTATATTATTTGACTGCTGAGGAAATAACAATATCTTTTAAAAGAAATGCTGCTAGATTAATCAAATTTATATATTTTAAAAATGCTTTGACTTCAAAATTTGAGTCCAAGGACAGATTACTGGGGGAAAGGATTTCTATTTTTGTTTCCACAGAAAATAAAAAGCTATGAATTCCTTCCAGACTAACATGGTTTGATCAAGCAAGATCCCCTGAAAGTATCCCAGGTGATCCAACATTCAAAATAGCTGAGACATGGCAGCCCCATGACAGCGCCCCCTACCAGCAGGAAGCAGTTTATAAGAATGATGCCCAAATTACCAAATATTGTTTATAAATGTTTGTTTTTAATCTAAATGGGGTTGTTTATAAATGGTTAATGACCACAACCAATCTCTTTTTAAAGGTAAAAAAGGGGGATTATGGTATAAAAAATGTATACTTTGTTTTGAAATGGATTTTTATTTATTGATACAAATTTAAGGTTGATTTTTGTTATGTATCTTCCTCCTCTTGTTTAGGTATTGTGTTTATATAGATCATTTAGAAATGCAATGTATAATTTAGTGCAGATTTTAGATAGTTACCTATAACAGTCAAAACTTATAGTTAAGTTAGTTAGGATTTCTAGATATAAAGTGTTGTATTTGAGATGAATAGACATTCTTCAAACCTTTCAAAGACCTACAGAATGTGGCATTTAAATGGTTTAGGGTTTTTCTTGACAGTGAGACATAACTGCTCCTGGCAATACCACCTGTGTCAGAAAGGAAGTTGGACATCGAAGAAACTTGTTCTGGAGTTTACTTCCACTATGGCAAGACTAGCCATTTGGACAATATACTGCTCTTGTGTGGACTGTTTGACTTTATGCTGTATAAACTGGACATTCAGGACCCACAGAAAAATGACTGCTGTAATAAGATGGCCATTGCTACAGGGTTCCTGTTTCATGGAAGAATCTGCCAGACATTCTGCAGGACACAGAGCAAAGTAACTGACAAACTGCCAATACAGAGGGACAGTTTAAAGTTTCCTGCTTTGCTGAAGAGTCTGCTAGACACACTATGGCCTATAAGCTGAAGATGGAACACTGCAGAAGAACTTCGGGTGACTGACCAGAGAGTGAGATGTCTCTGTCATATCTACAGTTATAAATTATCCTTCTGTGGTATTTGGTAGAGTTGAAGACAGATAATTATGGTTATAGTTTTCCTTAATTAGGATTAAAGATGTTACATATAGGACTTTAGACTCTCAAAGATAGGATAAATGATGGAATATTTTCGTTAAATCTTGCTAAATGTTAATGGACTAAATATTGTTAACTATGGTTCTTATTTGATAATTGTTTTGTTATATATTTTGCTATGTTAAGGTTAAACCCTTTTTTCTATTTTAGACAGAAAAGAGATGATCAAAGATGTCATTCTGTAAATATGTTTCTCTTACTGGTTAATGAATAAGCACTGTTGGCCAATAGCAAAGCAAGATAGGCGGGACTAGGAGTTAAGGAGGTTTCTGGAACAGAGAGGCAGAGATTCAACATGGATGATGGAGAGAGCAGAATTTCAGGCCCTCTTTCTGAGCCTTCACCTAGTAGCTGATGGAAGCAGAAGTAGATACCCACAAGTAAACACTGAGCTGAACTCCTGGAATCCAGCTGCAGACAAGAAGGAGTGATGAGCAAAGGGGTCAAGACCAAGCTAATGAAACCCACAGAAACTGCTGACCTGAACAAGAGGAGCTCATGGACTCCAGCCTGATAGCTGGGAAACCAGCATGGGATCATCCAGACCTCCTGAATATGGGTGTTAGTTGGGAGGACTCGGCAGTCTAAGGGGGCCTCTGGAAACAGATCCATATTTATCCCTAGTACATGAATGGACTTTGGGAGCCCATTCCACATAGAGGAATACTCTCTCAGCCTAGACACACAAGGGAGGGCCTGAGCCCTGCTCCAAATGATATGACAGGCTTTGAAGACTCCCCATGGAAGGCCTTACCCTCCCTGGGGAGCAGAAAGGGGATGGGATGAGGGTTGGTGGTGGGGAAAGTGAGGACAGGAGAGTGAAGGAACTGGGATTGCCATGTAAAACAAGCTTGTTTCAAATTTAAATAAAAAACATTTAAAATTTTTAAAATGTGGGGAAAAAAGAATCAGAGGATATGAATAACTACAAGAAAATAGTGTTTTCTGAACATAACAAGATGTATGCATATATGGACTCACAGAAACTGTTGGAGTAGGAGGTTACAAGCAAGAGAAAAACAAAATATCTATTTGGTGACAGATTAGAGTTGAAGTAGAGTAGCATTGCATTTTAGCTTACTTTGAAGAACATTTAAGAGATATTTACCATTAACAAATATGTGTATTTCCTTACACTGTCAAGGAATATCTATGTGTTCACATTAACTTAATCAATGAAGGAGTAAAGAGGAAATATTACTCTCCCACAAGAAGAAACCCAAATGATGTATGTAAATATTCTGCTTTCAAGCAAGTTTACCATACTTCCCCATTTCTTAAATGTTAGTTCTACATAGTGCTTCATTTCCCTGAGCACTGTGAGACAAACCAGTGGGGAGTAAGGGTGGATGGACAACAGTCAGTAGAAGAACTTAACCAATACCTGTGTATTGAGATATTCACTTGTCCACATGCGTGGCACTGACCACACCCATTGGGGGTTGGGGACAGGGGCAGACATTACCTGGAGGAAATAAGTCTGAGGAGGGGGCCCCATGTACAAGTTCCTTATTGTTTGCCCTAATCTCAAACCATTTCTTTAATAATATCATAATAATGATGAAACCCATTGCTATTACAAAGAAAGTCATTATTTTCTTCTGCTAAAATTTCTTCTATATATGAAATAAAAGAATTCCTAAAGTCCTGCATTGTAAGATTATCCACCATAAGTATGGAACAATTGATCTCAGATATTATGTCAGCTTAAATTACAAAGGATGTTGCAATTACCTTAGGTGTAATTCTGCTGTTCTGGAACTTTGATGCTTTTAGTTGTAGATCTCAACTTGTGGTAGTTATGCCTGGAGGTGTACCACCAAATAATGTCCTGCAGCAGATGATCGTTCTGATCCTGGTCCCTGTAGAATAGCTCTTAACAAACTAAGGCAAGCGAAATTTTGTTAAATGATGGAGTGAAACGAGCGTTGTGCAGTTTGCTGGGACCTCAAGGCTAATAGGCGTCGCCTCCCATGGGTGCCACCAGGCCTCGGGAACACACAAGCAGGGCAAGCGAGGGGCTCTGCACAAATGCAACGTGGAGGAATGGGCAGGAGATGAGCAGCAGTGAGTGCCTTCTCAGGGCCACTGTGGAGCTAATGGAGTTGAAGGGCAGAACCATATGTCCCACAAGTTGCCATGTGTCCGTATTAGCCTGGTTAGGCAAGAGACCCTGCCTGTTTGGGGACGGTGGGGGAAGGGAGCTGTGTCTGCCACCTGGGTGAAACCCAGGTCCTGTGAAAATCCAGATCCCACTTCTGACACCAGATATTGAGGTTTAATATGGATCAAGAGAAACAAATAGGCTAATTTGATATTTATTCAGGGAGAAATAACTTACAACATAGACAGATGAACACCAGCAGGTTCCTAGTCCCAAGGATGTCCCCGAATGCTCTCCTTTCTCTATTATGCAAGCAAAAGAGTTCCAGGACCCCCTCCTCAGACTTAGTTCCCCCAGGTAACATCTGCCTCTGTCCCCACCCCCAATGGAGGTAGCCAGTGCCACAGGTGCAGATGAAGTGAATATCTCACTATAAGACACATTGGTGGGTTAAGGCCTCTCTCGCCAACCCACATCTGTAACCTGATCATGAGAAAAACATGTCCCAAAATAAAGGACAAAATGTATCCTTTTATGTTTTTTAATGTTACTAGTCAAGAAGATCTTAGATCTCAGGATTAAATATTATTCATTTCTAGATCTCTTTCACTTACATAGCTTAGTAAATACTTTTATTTCTTTCCTTTTTAGGTAATAATGTAGCCCACATCACAAGAAGGCAATTGTTGTTGTTACAATAAATGATATCAAATTTGCACAATGAAGAGCCTAGGAGTGGGGGAGAACAAAGTGGCCATGGAAATTTTAAACATGTCAACTATAGATAAAGTAAACACGAATGGCAGGGGGGATAGGAGGAAGCTATTCTAAAGGGTGAGAGGCTAATACGGCACATTAGATGTAACCAATATTAGTGTCAAAAACACATGCAGAAAAATAAACTTTGAAAAGCATCACAGGTAGAGGCCAGTAAAACTATATGGATGGTTAGGTTACGCACAGACAAAACATAAGCCAGTTCTCTCGTGAAAAACCAAGTGGGACAATGAGAGAAGGTAAATTTCCTCACCCCAGGCAGACTATTGCTTTTTCTTTCAAAGATTTATCTGAACTGGCAGAGACAGAAAGAACCCAAACTCTTAAAGAAGAAACACTCGGTTTTAAATCCAATCCTGCCATGCAATGTGTGACCTTGGCTAATGCCAAACCTCTGTACTCTAATTGCCTCCTTTGAGTAATGAGGAAATGGTGCATATTTCTGAAGTCTGCAGAACAGGCTAAGTGGCTATTCTAGGACAAATGTGATTCCTAATGGAAGCTCTGTACCCACAACACTATGGGGTCACCAGGACCTGGGTACTTAGGTCATGGGATGATTTTTTCTCTCCCTCATTCACAAACTGTTACCAAGGAGAGTATAACGCATACAGCTTTGCTGTCTCCACTAACCTCAGTTCAGACATATGGCATCCTGGAGGAGGGGCCAGGAATTAGTTCTTCCTCTCCTTCTGTACCAAGAAGAGAGTGGGGCAAAGGTGAGAAGAATGCCACAAATTTACTATAACCTTGAAGCTATTTTGTGCTTGAGCCTTGGTTAAGCTGACTGGGTCCTTCACTAATTTCCAGTCATTGAAAGGAACTTTGATTGGCACAGTGTTGCTTGCCTGGTGATGGCCTCTGAGGAGCAACAAAACCAAGGATGGTTTGCTTTCTTCCATAACCATTTAAAAAATAATAATAAGTAGGGCACTAAACCTCCCATAAATTGGATTAAATTATTCAATGCCTTCCTATTAAAAAAAAAAAAAAAAAAAAAAAAACTCTTTGGCCTCCAAGCACTGAATAATTTGTCCCAAGTGTTTGCTTTCCTATCCAAATTTAATTGGTTCCATTCCTTTCCTTTCTCTCTGACCTCTAACCACAGCCATCTTCTTTCTGTTCCGAGAACACACTAGCTTGTCTTGCCTTGGGGTCTTTTCACAAGCTTTCACTTCTAAAAAGCCCTTTCCTTCCCTCTGTGTCACTCAGGCCTATTCTTTTCCTTCATGTATTATCTTTAGAGATTCTTTGGGAAGGTTGCCAGTGACCTTTCAAACTAGGTTAGTCCCATTGTTATATACATCAAATGTCAGGCATTTTTTCCTTCCTGTTACTTGCCCAGCGGTAAACATGTAGTTTTCTTTGTGAGGTTACTTACTTTGCATCAGATGCCCCTACAAACTGTCCAGGGTGCTTGAGCATAGCACAACACTCAAGAGTTTACTACTGGATCTGCTGCTTCTAGAACACTAGGATATATATATTATTTGAGAGCCCAAGCAAGCCTCTCCTGTCTTCCTTTGCCCTATTTTACTTTATATTGGTTCTTTTGAGTCACTGTGATCAAACAAATTCCCAACAACAGCAACCTATTAGGAGGAACAGGTTAATTTCGGCCATGTTTCAGGTTGATTTCTTCCTATCCCTGTTGGGACAGCATGGCTCAGTATCTGTCTGTGTTGGCAGAAGTGTGAAGCAGTTGCTTGTTCACATGGTATAGGTCAGAAAGCAAAGGGCACATGCTATAAAAAGAAGTGGGTATCAGCTTTAAAGGCCCATCCCTAGTGACCTACTTCCTCCAGGCAGGCCCACCCTCCTAATATTACAACTACACGTGGCAAAGGCACACATAATCACCATTGAGTGAAGACAATATAGTCAGTGACTCTTCTGTCACATTAACTATGACCCTGCAGGGCTGAAAAATTATGTAATCGGTCTGTCTCTCCTTCCTCCTCACCCTGTTCATCAACAGACTCCAAACCAACCTCCTCATAGTTCTTCTTTAGTATAAGCATGTCTCCTGAAATCTGTTTCTTCACCCCCATACCAGTCAAAAAAAGGGAGGGGGGGACACTTGGCAACCAATATGTTCTCTTTGGCCTTCAACCTTCAAGATATTGCTAGAAGCTGGGGACTAAGTTCAAGACATGAGTGAGCATGCGACAGTGTTTAAGATCTAAACCATGATTCTTTCCTCTTCACTCTTGTGTAGCTGCTGCATATGGACTTGCTCTCGGGCTTTAGTGCCTACACTGTCTCAGCGACTCTTGGTCATGCCTGGGATTGACATAGTGATCAGTGCAAGAGGAATAACACTTTGCTCCTCCATTTTGTCTCCTGAATCATCGTTTCCCTTCAGATAACAAGAACTTCGCTCCATAAAGAGGAAATACATTTTTAGAACTGACCTTTCTCTCCTACTAAATCATGAGCTTCCTTCATCCAGGGACCCCCTTAGCAGATGACAGAACAGAACCACAAAGTGGAATTGCCCGCATCTCTTACACAAACAAAGAAAAACAATTTTGGAGGAAGTGTCCCTCAAGTGATAACACAAGTAGAGTCCCTAACTCCGTTTCCTATCTTTTTCTCAATTCGTTCATTCACTGAAATGTATCTGAGTACCTACCACCTGGGTAGCTTGTGAAAGACAGACAGGACTGGACAGATGGATAATGTTTGATCCTCATCTTCAGATTCTGTCCAGCATAAGAGACAGATACTTACCAATTATTAACTCATTCAACAAACATCCATTGGACACTTGCCATGTGGAAGAAACTGTAGCAAATGTTGGGGGAAACAATGGTAAGAAGAAACACCCTTGGAATCAAACAGATATAGCATAAAGACAAACACATTTACAAAAAAATGTTAGAATTCATGGCCAAGGTCTTGGAGAAATAATAAATAATTCCTGGTAGCATTCTCTTATCAACTAAGCTAATAAAGGCAATTTCAGTCTCAAGACTATCTTGCTGTTGATCCCTTTAATAAGTTCAGGAGATAGACCTCCCCACTCCCCAAGCAAGAGAGCAAACCTTAAAGGGGAAATTATGATGAAGAAAGACAAAAGGAGCTGTAAAAAACAAGGAAAGAAATGTCAAAGGAGAAAAGGTTAGAGAAAAAGCACACTTAAACTTTTAATAAGGTCAAATGGGAACCAATTAAAAACCATAATACTTTCTCAATTCATTCTCCAGTGAACTACTGAGGGAACCTTGCCCCATACTGATCTAACTCACAGCCTCTGGGCAATACTTAACATCTACTGCCCCAGATAATGATGAGTTTTCCACCTGTAAGTCCTGTTTATGAGCAGTATCTTTGCCAAATAAACAAATTCACCATTTTTCACTGTTGTTGTTCTTGGTACGTGTTTTGTTTTTTTTTTTTTTTTTTTGTTTTTGTTTGTTTGGTTGGTTGGTTGGTTGGTTTCTTTCCTTTTAATCTTAGCAGAAGAAATGAACAGAACCAGAATCTATCTGCCCACTCCTTCATCTAGGGCACCTCAGAGACAGCGTTACCATAAAACTCAGCATCACACTGGAAACACATTATTGGAATTACTTTCCTCATGGCAAATACCTAACTGGAAGCCAAATAAGGAGAGTTCTTCAGTGCAAGGGTTATAGCCCATCATGACAGTCAAGGCATGGCTGGAGTAAAATGAGGACTAATCACATTGTTTTATAACCTAAAAGCAGAGAGGGAACAAGAAGTGGGGTCTGGCTAGTCTTCAGCCTACTTCCAATGACTCACTTCCTCAAGTAAAGCCCCACCTCAAGGCCAATCCCAAGCTGAGTCTAAGGAGGACATGTCACATTCAGACCATGACAGATATCAGGATTACCTCAAGATTTTTGCTTAATTAATGTGTTTATTTTAGTTTCTCTTAGAGACTTTCCTTTGGTTGTGTTGTTTAGCACTAGATGGTCTGATATGCTATCCTGGCTGGCCTTGAACTCCTGAGAGTAATATTCCTGCTCCAGCCTCCAGGATTCAGGGATTACCACACTCAGGGGTCTTGAAAAAGACAGTGTGACAACCATAAACATAACTATCTTAGCTTATTTTTTGTTATTGTTACAGAATGACATTTAGTGAGTATGTAAATTTCTTTGTGTTAAGTTTCCAAGTAATAGAATGACTGACTGATATTTAAGTCCCCTTCAGGGTTGATACCATAGGTGATAGCATATAAATCTATATGTTCTAACATATTATTTGATTTTACAAGGGATATCAAAATAGCAATTGTAGTCTATACAGTGATGGTCTGCCCAGATTGCTCCCAGGGGGCACAGACATTGTCTTGGTTAGGGTCTCCATTCCATGATAAACACCAGGGCCAAAACAACTCAGGGAAGAAAAGACTTATTTGACTTACATACCACTCTTAATTCAACATAGCAGACTTCCCTCTGAAACCTCACAAGCCAGGCTCTTAACATTCTTATCTCCCAAGTTCCCACAGAACAACCCACTGAGCTCTCAGTACTCAGTGGCTTTTCTAGGCCAAAGTTTCAAAGTCCTTCAACAACCCTCCCAAAATTAACATGATCAGGTCTATCATGGCAATACCCCACTTCCTTGGTACCAATTTCTGTCTTAGTTTGGGTTTCTACTGCTATAATAAAACACCATGACCATAAGTAACTTAGAGAGTAAAGGGTTTGTTTTGTTTATACATTTTGAAATCACATTCACTAGAGGGAAGCCAAGGCATGAATTCAAAGCACACAAGAACTTGGAGGCAGGAGCTGATGCAGAGGCCATTGGAGGGGAGCTGCTTACTAGCTGGCTCCTCATAGTTTGCTCAGCCTGCTTTCTTTCCTTTCCTTTCCTTTTCTTTCTTTTCCTTTTTATTTTATTTTATTTTATTTTATTTTGAGACATGGTTTCTTTTGTAGCTTTGGAGCTTATCCTGGAACTCCCTCTGTAGGCCAGGTTGGCCTCTAACTCATAGAGATCTGCCTCCCGAGTGCTGGAATCAAAGTCATGTGCCACCACCACCAGGTTCAGCCTGCTTTCTTATAGCACACAGGGTGACCTTACCCTCAGTAGGCTGAACAACCCCCGCTACCACCCCCATCAATCATTCAGTTTCTCAACTGAGGGTCTCTCCTTTCAGATGACTAACTCTAGCTGACGTAAAAACTAATCAGCACACATGTTACTCAACACTTTCATATTAAGGGGCTTTTGTGCATGGAGAACATTCATTCCATGATGCACTTCTTAGATGTTTAGTTGATTAAATTATTTTAAGTTAATTTTTATTTCAAAATATATTTTAAGGTTAAATATGCTTAAATAATTTAGAATTGAGATACTAATTCCTTTAAATATTTCCAGGATCTTAAAAGAAAAGAAGGTACATAAATCAATCTTTTTAAATATGCTTAGTTTTACTAGTGTTCTAGAACATTAATGACACATGCTTGATAAAGTTTCTTTATTATTTGTAGAATTCCTTACATATTGTGAGATTGTGGTAGGACTACCTTTATACTATAGAGGAAATGGTGTTCTCCTCAAATCAAAAGGACAAAGAACAAAGTCTCAGAAATTTAACATAGAATATGGGTCACCAAACAATTGATCATGAGATTTGATTATTAATTTCAAGATGATATTAAAAGATCATAGTAATTTATAGTCATCATATCAAATCTACAATAATTATATATCCATGGTTCTAATTGGATTTTAGTTCTTTATATAATTTATAGAAATATTACACCTTCAACACCCACATTCTTCAATAATGCGTGTCTACTGAGCACACTCAGAATCCAAGCTCATGGTTTCAAGACACCACTTACGAATAAAAGAAAAAGGGCTACTTGGAGACATAGCTAATTCCAGAGGAAGGAAAGTGCAAGGTGAGTGTAGAATATCATATTCCAATCAATAAGAAATTGTTCACAAATGGTGTTGAAAATGCCAACTAAGAAATAATGGAAGAAATGAAAAACAATTAGAATATTTCAGCCACTTAATAATAATGTATTTGCTGTTATTAATTTATGTATATGTAGTGTTGTTAATTGGTGCTATAACCATTCATACAATTTTGATATGGTGCTTTGACATTTTGAAGCAGGGGAAATAATGCATGTCTATAGAGAATTCTGACAGATTTCACCTACATGAGAAAACAGGTACATACAAATGAGGGCTCATTCTAGAAAGGAATTGGCCTTACCCTCTAAAACGCTAATGCTAAGAAAGCAAAAATGACTGAGCACAGCTTCTGAAGTAAATATTCCTAAGGCAGTGTGAATTCAATACAGTGTGATATTGGCTTCAGTGTAGGAAAGAAATTGTGATAAAGCTATTGGGATAGTAAATAAAATTTGAAATGCATTATATGTGAGATGCTAATGCTGTATCCATGGAGAGTGTTATGAATTTGATAATTGTGTCATGGTTAGGCAGAAGAATGTCTCTGTTCTTGGAAAATAAGTGCTGAAATGTTTATGGGAAAGCATCACTAAGTCTGAAACTCTCAAAGAATTTAGCTACAACAAATACTTCTTCCTTCTCGTTATTCTTGAAACAATACAGCATAACATGATTTATAGCACATTTACATATACTATGTCCTACATAATCTAGAGATGATGTAAAGTACATAGAAGGATATATGTATACTACATACAAATATTTTTACATTTTAATTATGCATATTTGTGTGTCTGTGTGGGATATATGCATGTGAGCTCAGGTGCCACAGAAGCCAGAGTGTTACATTTCCCTGCCCTGGAGTTAAGAGTTGTGAGCCATTCACTCAACCTGGGTGCTGGATCCAAACATAGGTCTTCTGGAATAGCAGTACATGCTCTTATCTACTGAGCCATCACTCCAGAAACATATGTCACTTTATGTAAGGGACTTGAACAACTGTAGATATTGGAACCACAGAAGTTCTGAAACCAATTCCCCACAAATATTGAGAGGTGTGTGTGCGTACGTGCGTGCGTGTGTGTGTGTGTTCATATGGACTGTGTAATGGAATGATAAATGTAGAGCAAGATTTCCTAGAAACAGGTAATGTGAGTAATTGTAGGAACAAAATGCTATTACAATTTCTCAGGGTATCTGACAAAATTCTTGATGGTGATTTGTTTATTTTCAGGCCCAGACATTTTCATTGGTTTTCCCAATTTACCACTGCATACCTCTCATGGAGTAGTATATTTATTAATATATACTAACATACATATACATGTGTTCTTTATGCTTTTATGAACAACTTTAACTTACAAAGATTTGACATACTTTTTTTACAGTGTATTTTGGACACAACAGGGTATATGCACATGTAAACTCATTATGACAACATCTTGTGCAAGCTCAAGCCATACAAAAACCCAACTTCTGATTAAAATAAAGTGACAATTGTTGAGATGAAGTTCAAGATAATTGCCCAGCATGAAGAAGGTAAGCCAGTAACAGTCATTACATATAAGGTAGGTATTTCACTATTGACAATCTTGTCCATAAATTCATCAGTGACAACATGAAACAAGTTAAGCCTATTGTCATCATAAAGTAAAGAACTAGGCTAGTTGATAGTAAGTAAAATTATTTGTCATGTGATGGAAAACGAGTTATAGAGCTGCATTCTCCCTTATGGTCCAGAGAGAATAAGAGCATTTCAAGACAGAAAAGCAGCATGCCATTGACCTTCCATGCATGCAAACACAGTGCCTGGGTTTGTTTCAACACTCCAAAAGGCATCATAAATTTAATCATGTGATCAGCAGCAGTGAGGCAATACATGCCAAAAGCAAAAGTGCCAAAGCTTTGAAGGAAGAGCTGCATAAGATAATTGTACAAGAGAGGTATTTGTCAGAACAAATATTTAGTGTTGATGAAGCCAGCTTACTCTAGAAGCACATGCCAGATCATGCATATGTTTATCAAGAGTTTAAGACAATGCCAAGACTCAAAGCATCAAGCATTACCCAGTGTTGCTTGCCCTGGAAATACTGCAGGGTCCAAGTTAAAGCCCTTCCTAATGTGTCACTTCAAGAGCCCTAGAGCATTCAAGAATGGGATCAAGCATGCCCTTCTTGTTTCTGATCACCACAAGAATAAAATCTGGGTGATGTCCAACTGGAAGACTTACTTTTGATCTGTGTTATTCCCTCTGCAGGCAAGAGCATATTGTAGACAAGATGACATGCTATGTAAGATTCTTCTGATCTCAGACATACTTCGGGGCATTCACAACATGTTTGCAATATCCAACCTGAGGCAAAGTTTGTATATTTACAGCTCACTCCAACTACTCATTCAACAAATAGATCAAAATGCAATAGCTGCTTAATAGCTACACTCAAGGCAGCTATTTACTATTATATGCTATTTACTCTGAATGCTCCTTCAGAATGTTGGGGCAGCTGATCACTCTCCAGAGCACTCAGACGTTTGGAAATGTTTAGCATCTGAAATGAGATGCAGAGCATCACCCAGCATGGGAAGCGGCACAGGAATGCATGAATGGCATTTGGAAGGGAGTTTTGAAGACATATGTGAAGACATTCAAAGGCTTCCACAAAGATTCTTCTGTTGATGAAATAGTAAAGAGCAGCGTGTTAGGGCTTGGGAAACAGAACCACGCACTGGTAAGGGGGAATATTCATGAGCTCGTTGTCACAGAAGTGAGCAGCTTTCCAGCGAGGTGCTGATGGAGCAGATGAAAAAAGAGGGTAAGAATGTGAGGGAGAAGAAGGAGTTAGACCCAAGACAACAAGAAATTTCACAACAAATAAAGCCGCTGAGGCATTTGCTGGCATGAACAGTGGTGTGCAGACATTAGAAGAAATGGAACTCAGCCCTCTCTGAGAGATTTGTAAATACTTTCCAGCAGATGTAGACTGTTCTTGCTTGATGTAGAGTAATGTGCAATGAAAAGAACAGACTGTTCAGTCAACATGATATCCTCTCAAAGAACATCATGCTCACTAAGCCATTAGCCAATGCCAATGCCCCAGTGACTTGTAACAGCTATTCTCAAGCCTCATGAGAAGAGAGAGAAATTGATGACCTATCAGGGAGCCATCCCAACACCACCAAGTAGTTCAATGCTGCAGGCATCCTCAGACCCACGGTGGCCTTGCTGTGCTCTGTCTTAGTTAGGGTTTTATTGCTGTGAAGAGACACCATAATCCAGACATTTAATTGGGGATGGTTTACTGTTCAGAGGTTCGGTCCACTGTCATCATGGCAGGAAGTATGGAGCATGCAGGTAGACATGGTGCTGGAGAAAGAACCTAGAGTTCTACATCTGTATCATCAGGCAGCAAGAAAAGAGAATGACACTGGGCCCGGCTTGAACTTCTGATACCTCAAAGCCCACCCTCCATGACATACTTCCTTCAACAAGGCAACACCTATTCCAACAAGGACATACCTCCAATAACTCCACTCCCTATCAATCTATGGAAGCCAGTTTCATTCAAACCACCACATGTATATTAGCAGGAAGTATTCCTGCAAAGATCATGATTCTCACAATATTCAGTAACAACTGTTTAGTGATATTTTACCTTAAGTTTAGCACTGTATGATTTTGTCTATCTGTGGTCTAGTCTAAGTGTTCTGAGCATGTTTAAGGTAGACAAGGCTAAGATAAGACATGGATTTAAGTAGACTGGGTATCTCTGATGCATTTTAAACTTTCTATTTTTTTTTTTTTTAAGATTTATTTATTATGTAAATAGTGTTCTGACAGTAGGCCAGAAGAGGGCACCAGAACTCATTCTAGATGGTTGTGAGCCACCATGTGGTTGCTCAGAATTGAACTCAGGACTTTTGGAAAAGCAGACACTACTCTTAATCTATGAGCCATCTCTCCAGCACCACCCTTTGATATTTTCATCTTACAATGAGTTTTTGTGCTATGGAGCTATCATCAATCAAACAACACCTATGCACACTGTAAAGAATGCCTAAAGAGTGGTGAAACATTCCATCTTGCATGAAAATGCCTAGAGACTTCAGGAAATTCTGAAAGGAGACTTGCTAAGACTCAGAAAGCAAACTCAGAAGCATCAGGAAGTCCCTGAAACCAACCAGGTGCATGAGTCCCTTCCAAAGGTTATATAATTAATAAGGAATCCTGAGGGACAATCTCCAAGCTACTGGGATGCCTACAAGAGACAGAAAAGAGACAGCTGCCAAGGGAAAAACAAAACAAAAACAGTCTCTGACCATTAGAACTACCTTCAAGTCCTGAAGTCTATAGTCCAGGCTTCTGTGAATTGTCACTCAGGCTAGGGTAAGCTTCCAATGATGTAGCTGCCTTTGAGTCATTTCTGCTCTTCACCCATACTCCTGAAAGTAACTCTGATAAACTCACTGGTTGATCAAGTTGGACTTTGGTGACATTGTTACTTTGTTCTATCAATGGTTTGCTATCTGGACTGAGTAGAAGTTTTTTGTTTTTTGGGTTTGTTTGTTATTTTTCACATCTTCCCCAGGGGTAGTATCAACAGTATCAGATATAGTAAAACCTATAAAGACAAAATGAGACAGAGAAACAGAAAAGCTCTGTACCAATGAAGCGCTCTGCAGAGGCCTCTCAAATAACTTAATCATATTTTAAATTTCTAACAAAACTTTTTTCCCACTTACAAGCATGTGAAACATTGATTAACAATAAAAATTAACCCACATCCATAATTTCATGAAGTTTCACCTAAGATCAAATGTTTAAAGAGGAGAGCATCATTATTGATTGTGGATTATTAATTCGGTGCACAGATATGCAGAGCCCTTGCACAGGTGCTGGAATGTACTCCAACTTCAATGAGCTCTGTAATGGAAAGTGGCATTTGTTACCCTATGAAACACAGAAGTCAGCCTGAGGCAACTAGTTTTTGCTAGCTCCAACTACACATAGGCAATTTATGGGAAGTGGTTTATTCAATTCCAGACTCATCTATCAGTCTACGAGTACCATCTTCAGAATTCTACGTCTGTTCAGTATGCAAATGGTGTACTTTTTGTAATTAGAGTGTAGCTGGGTCATTTCTCTTCCTGTGTCCATTCATTATGCTGTCTTTTACTTCAAATATACAAGAAGCATCTATGAGCCTTTACTTGTTATTAAACACGTGAAATGTGTTATTATGTCTTAGGGTCCTGGTCCATCCCTGGATATCCTATATTCAGTGGTGATTAGCACATGACTCTGAAGTTCCAGCTTCTTCTCCCCAGCTCAGGAAAACTGAAGGAATAATCTACCCCAAGAATTCCTCCATGGTAACACACAGTGACACTGGAAACTACTACAGCTTTCTTTCTGCCCTGTTTTTCCTCCCTCTTTCCTTCATTGTTTTTTTTTTCCAGAGCATCTCTGGAACAAGCTACCATGTTCCAGGGAGAACGATAGAGGTCTAATGACCACTATCAAGAGACCCACCAGATACAGAAATGCTTCCCTTCATTCACCACTTGTCCTGATGAAAATGATGGATCCTAGCAGACTGCAGTAGATAGATAAAAACAATCCCAAAAGGCAGCAGGAACAAATACCCCATCTTTTTTTATATATAATTATTTTTTCCTTTTTTTATTTAAATTTGAAACAAGGTTGTTTTACATGTAAATCCCAATTCATCACCCTCCCATCCTTCTCTGTCACCCCCACCAAACCCCATTCCATCCCCTTTCTGCTCCCCAGGAAGGTGAAGCCTTCCATGGGGAGTCTTCAAAGTCTGTCATATCATTTGGGGCAGGGCCTAGCCCTCCCCTCCATGTGTCTAGGCTGAGAAAGTATCCCTCTATGTGGGATGGGATCCCAAAGTCCATTCATATACTAGGGATACATACTGATCCATTAGTAGAGGCCCCATAGACTGCCCAGTCCTCCTAACTGACACCCACATTCAGGGGGTCTGAGCCAGTCCTATGCTGGTTTCCCAGCTATCAGAATGTACCCTATCTTTTTAAGTACACAAAAATGATTACACGCTTAGGTATAGAGGATGCATACATTCCTCCTTAAAATAGGAAGTAGGTGAAATGTTGGTTTGGAATGCAAAAATAAAAATAAAAAATAAATAATCAAACAAACAAAATAAAAATACAGAACAAAGGGGCATAAGGAACTCCCATTCACTTGAAATAATCAATAAATATTTATAATCTTGTCCAATAACTATTAAGTCTTCTGTGTTATAGTCTGAGGTTGTTTTTCATTTTTACATGTATGTTTATAATATGTGAATAAGTGCATGCACTCATTAGGATTTCAGGAGAGAATGTTGAATGTTCTGTTTTAACATATTCCACCTTTATTGCCTGAAGACAGGGTATCTCACATATCCTGGAATTATGTTGATGATCAGAAAACCCTACTGACCCTCCTGTCTCTGCCCCCACAGCACTGAGGTTCTAGGAGCTCATGGCCATGCCTTTTTTTATTTTTTATTCTTAACACAGATGCAGAGGATTTGAAATCCAATCCTCAAAAAGGGCTCTTAATCACTGAGCTACCTCCCCAGCCTCTAGTCTAAGAGATCATTTTATTCTCATTTTAAAAATTAGTTCTTTGAGAACTTGATACACCTTCCAGGTAACATTTCTAATTCACTACCAATCTAATTTTGTGTCCTATTTTTTAATAGACCCAGCCGGTCTAACATGTACTACCCATATATACTTTGATGTGTGACCTTCTACAAGAGTATGGTGAACCTACCAGGGTCTTTAAAGTCGTTAAAGAAAATTGATCCTGTCTCTGCCAGAAGTTATCAAATACTAATAATTCTTCATCTAGAAGTGGGACTTCATGACCACCTGCCATGTCCATTCTGGGATTTTTCTCTTGAGCTTGCACAGGTTTGTATGTACTGTCACAACTTCTGTGAGTTTTTATGTACAAATTGCCTCTGTGTCTAGAAAACACTATTTCCTTGTAATTGTCCACCACCTCTGACTCTTAAAATCTTTCTGACCATTCTTTAGAAGCCTTGGGAAGATGAGATGGAAAACTTATGTCCCAATTAGGGCTGAGGATCCTGTAATCTCTTACTCCCTTAATCTTAGTCATTTGTGGCATTTTGCATTAATCACCATTTCCTAAAAACAAGAGCTTCTGTGATGAGGGCTGAGGGACACATTAATCTATAGGTATAACAATAAATCATTAGGAGACAGTTTAATATTATTTCCATTTAGAAGAATAATAGCAGTAGGTTTCCTGTCTAGCTGCAGGTTTTTTTATGCCAATAATAGTGTGAGCTACAGGTTTCATCCTTTTGAGCAGGACTCACCCAATCTTATACGGTCATATCTCAAGTGGGTTTTATTATTGTTCAGGATTATCTTTGTTATTCTAAGTCTTTTGTATTACCACATAAAAATTTAAGAGTGTTTTTTCAATTTCTATGGAGAATGTCACTGGAATTTTTGTGGGAACTTCACTAAAACTGTTGGTTGCTTTTTGGTAGGATGGACATTTCTGCAATTAATCCCACCAATCCATGAGTGTGGAAGATATTTGCATATTCTGGAATATTCTTCCATTTCTTTTTCAGTGTCTCAAAGTCTTTTATTTCTTTTATTGGTTTCGTTCCAAGATGTTTTAGGCTACTACAAATGGAAGTCTTCCCCTAATCTCTTTCTCTCTGCACTTGTCATTTGTATACAGGAAGGCCGCTAATTTCTCTGTGTTAATTTTGTATATTGATACTTTGCCGAATGTTTATCAACACTAGGAGTTTACTTCTGTATCCTTTAGGCTCTTTCATACATAGACTCATATCAGCTACAGACATTGATTCTTTTACTTCTTTTTCTATTTGTGTCCTATACGATATTTATCTCCCTGGCTTATTTTATTGCTCTATCTAAGGCTTAAAGTTCTGTGTTGAATAGAACTGGAAGAAAGAGACATCCTCCTCTTGTTTCTGATTTTAGAGGAAATGTTCCACGTTTTTCCTCTGCTTAACAAGATACTACTTTCTCTCAGTGATCAAGGTTGACTGAGGCCAGACCTGTATTACTTTCCAAATATCAGTTCCTAGATTTACATATTCAACCATCTAGCCCATCTATAATTTCTGTCCCTGACACTATGGCTATTTCACTTATGCTTTAGCTTAGCACAGGAGAGACTGACTACAGAAAATGGCTGATGTTTTCTAATCTGGTCCTATTGTCTCCCTGGTTAGTTAGTACCTCTTCCATGGCAGGTGCTCTCTGGTAAGTATTAATATTGTGTGTGTGTGTGTGTGTGTGTGTGTGTGTGTGTGTGTGTTGCTGGGCATTTGAATTGGGGCCTTACAAATGTTAACTTGGCATATACCCTTTCCCTCTTTGGTATTTCTTAAAGCTGGTTGTTTTCGTGGAAACTGGCATATGATTTGGTAATAAAATAGTGCTGTCTCCAGAACATGGATATACATACCAGGCAAAGGGCTTAACTGTATACTATTTATTTGGAGAAACTATCTAAAAATACCTAAGACCACGAGATGCCTAAAATTTTCACTGATATAATGTAGACCCTTAGACTTTATAATATTCATCTCTCACCCTCTACTGTGCAGCATTTTTCCTAGGCTTATGATGAATTTGCCATTTTTTCTCATCTGACACAGGTAACGTGACATTTTCCATATAGCAGAGCAATGGTATTTTTGTGATATGCCTAATCAGTCAAGATATAGTAGACTAAGTAGGCATAGTTCACCTCATAATTAGACTTAAGGACAGAAACTACAGATAATCTCTTTAGTTACAGAAAATTTCTTTGACAAAAATCCAGCGTCAACAAGTCCTGCAGAATATGGGAACAGAGGAAACACATCTCAACATAATGAAGGTAATTAAGCAAGACTACAGTCATACAGTATCTTCATATTATAAGCTTATTGAGATCCTTTTCTTTCACTAATACATTTTATACTAACATCTTGTACCATTATATTCAATTTGTACCTTTCTAGTTACCTTCAGAGAGATTGTCTAAACATTCCCTCCTTTTTCTTTCCTATCCGTGCCCTCAATCCTACATGCTGTCATAAAAAGGCAAAATGTGTCAACATACTAAAATGGTAGCAATCAGAAATGAGGTTGGTGGCTGCTATGTGTCACTCGGGCTCTGAGGAGGAACCAAATATAGGTGTCTATGCAGGACTTCTTGCTGCCAGAGTTTTTTCCAAGGCTGAATTTTCTGAGTCATCTTTCATAGCTCCCAGGCCAGAACTCATAACTCACATGTTGTGCATTCCATCAAGACACAGTTAATGTCAAAAGGTAGTTACTCTCCAAAGGAAGATCTTTACTCATGTGTTGACTGACAGCTCACAGAGCTGTTGCTCAGCTGGACCAAAGACAAAGTGAAAAGCTTTGAATTCTCACAACTTCCCACAACAACAGTTACCTCCTGGTCTCATTTTCATCTGATAATGCCCTTTAAACCAATCATAATTACAGCAAATATATATTGACATGGTTCCAGGATTTAAACCACATGCAACAATCTTCCTGAAAGAGTGGGAGAGGTAAGAAAGTAAGGATCCTACACTAATGCCTCCTGAGTGCCTTCTGGGCCTATACATCCCATAAGTGTGTTTATGCCTTTATTGTGCAATGAATGTCGAGAATAGTTTAGGGGATTTGTTTGCAAATGCTGTCATTAAGTTGCAGTGAATCAGTGGGGTGTCAAAAACAAACCTCTTTAAACGGTGAGCAGTTTTTACCACTCTCCTTTCTCCTGTACATGTGAAAGTTGCAGGCCTCCTAATTATGCCGTTCCTTGTTCTCGGTGCCTGCATTTTAGTCAGTCTTCAGATGACAAAGAATTGCCTCTCCTCATTTCATTGCATTAACAAACTAACCCAGAGCTCCTTTCTTTCTTCCTCTCTTCATTTCTTCATTCTTTGCTATGTTAAAGGAATAGCTTAGAATGACGAAGTCTGAAAGTAACAAGGCCAACAAAGATGGAGCAGAGGATGTCCGCTAAGCAGGAGCAGGACTGAGGAGCTTATTGCAGCATGTAGTCATAACATCTGTTGCCTACTTTGCTGTTTGGTTAAGCTCAACACACCCACCAGAAGTTAGGGGAGGGCAACAGAATTGCCCCTGCCAGAGTTGGTGAAGTAGTAAGAGCAGGAGCTGTGGACTTCCTTAGCAGAAGGAGATGTTTGGAATTTGCATCAATGATTCTTATGCTTTTAAACTATTCCAGCTTGTACAACCAATGCACAGTAAGAAAGAGCAGGTAGGAGAGGATGTAAGGAGGTATAGCAGTGCCTCTGAGGGATACAGGTGGGCATTAATAATAAACAGGAGTATAAATGTTTGCACATGGGAATGTCTGCCTAATTGTCATCAACTAGAAGGTAAAATATATTGGCTGCAATATTGATTTAAGTGACAAGGGAGGTGTTGCATTACAACCATCTCTTTGAGTTCACACTCAACTTCCTCCACAGTTTTTGGCCACACTCTGCAATATTAGGTGCTGGAAAAACTTACATTTGGTACTTATTGAAAACTGTAGTTTGTAGGCCATAGTGAAAATGCAATGTCTGAAAGAACCAAGGTGATAGATGGATCATCACATCCCTTAACTCTAACAATGTATGTCTTGGCTCTTCAAGGGGAAATGACTACTGAGAAGGAACTACAGAGATGGGACATCTTCACAGGGCTCTAAATGATGCTGCCACCTTCCTTCATGCCACTGTACATTTGAACTCTGCAGAAATCAGTTTGTCTCTGATGGCAGGAGACCTGTTGTTTAGGCAACAATAGCAGCAGCATAGCTCATCCTGGAACACTAAGAGATAACTGTACCAAGTGTCATTTTCCAATTTGACTTCACCTTCAGGTGCACTTCTTACTACATTATGTAAGATTTATGCCTCCCCCAACAATGGCATGACAGTATTACATAGTCAATAATTTCCTTTGAAAATCTTGACAATAACTCAGCATACAATGGCATAATGTCCATAACAGTAACATGTAAAATTTACATATTGCTATAATGTATAATATACAATTGACATAATTGTCCTCAAACACTCAATCAATACATTACATTCACCCAAAACAAAATTAACATCTGACAACAAACCAGAAAAAAAAGGAGAATTACATGAAAACATAGACTAACAAACCAAGAATCAGTAGCTTCACCCAGCCAATAAGGAAGAAGACAAGAGATGTACAGTGACTTAGGGATAGCCAACTAGAAGAAAGGTTGGTGAACAACCGTTGAGAAAGAATTGTTGAGACATCAAACATAATGAACACATCAAGAAAATTAAAAAAAAAATCTTTACCCAAAAATGCACTTACCCTAGCCCAGGAAATTCACACTGGAGAAGGCCTGGGCATAAAGAACCATTCTGTCTGCCCCCAGTCAGCCCTGGAAAGCCCCTATGAGTGCAGAGAATGTGAGAAGTGCTTGAAAGGCATCATCAATCTTTACCAAAGCAAACCAGGAAAGGGCCTTTTGAGTAGGAGCCATGTAAGACTTCTATGATGTGCTTTGGCCTGTACCAGCACCAGGACGGATGTAGGAAGTCAGGGAGTGTAGAAAATACTTCAGCTGTAGTACCTTGTTCAACACAAGGTAGTCCACTACAGACTAGAGAGCAGAGTAGCTTTCGTGGGGATGCTGAATAGAAGATCCAAAATGCTATTCACTACAGTGCCTCCCTAGAGAGATTTCCCACAGATGACTGGAGGCAGGGGGACTCTTGGGAGCTGTACCACACCCTCTGATCCACCAAGCAGATTAAGACGAGTTACCTCACTGGCAGCTTCAGTGACCAAAACCATCCCACACTCATGGAAGGCCCCAGAGTACATTAGTCACCCTACTGTGTTCAAGGAAGCTGCCCTTGTATCCACCTCCTATCCACATAAGAAAAGAGTCTTGAGTGGTAGAAGTAACAATGCTTACATTTCTCCCTATTGCCTGGTTCAGATGCAAACAGGACCCAACTAGTCGAGAGAAACCAAGACAATCAAGGGAATTCTTCAGGGCATGTGTATCATTTTCATGGATGGATACTTTTGTCACAATTACCACATGATGCTGCTCATGCTTGGTAAGACTGTTTCATGTATGTGCTAATAAAAGCCTCATTGTTGAAACAACATTTAAAATAAATCTCATAAGGCAAAAAAATCTCAATGTTGTTAACTGCTTCATCTATGCCCTCTAGCAAACTTTTACAATAAAAACTGTCATTTGAACTTCTTTCCAAGTTTTCCCATCTTCTATGAAGTATAAGTAAGTAAAAATATTGCCAAAACTGACAACTGCAATCAGGAATTCTCTACATTTCTGTGTATTGTCAGTCCCTTTGGCCAGCTGATAAAGTCTTTGGATCATTCCTCAGACATCCAAAAACAATAATTTATCTTCATGCTTATATACCAATGTATCATGTGACAAACTCTGGGCATGAGCCTAAACATTACTATGACTTTAAAAGTGATCAATCATAACATTTCCTATGACAAATATCTTGTACATTTTAAAGGATGTCTGTAATTTCTATTGGAAATAAAGCAAATATGGCCATGATTTTGTACATACACATATAATTAAAGAAACTACTAAATTTCAGTTAGTGGTTAATTATGAAAAAGATAGAATTGTTATAGATTACTTGAGTTCTAGGGCTCTTGAGTCTGAAGACTCTAGGAACATTTGGCAAGCACCCAAAACACTACTGGTGGCCTAGATTAAGATAAGATAACCACACTGTCTCTTGTATCTCTAACAGTTTCCAACAACCCGTGAATAAGACTCAGTGACTTATCAGGTTCTTACATGGACTTCTCATCTGATTGGTAGTTGGACCAGTCTTGTCTGAGGAATCACTTCCTAAACTGACATCCATGGTAAAGGATAGGAAAACCATCCTTTACCAACTAAGCATGTGGCCTCAGCAAGCCAAAAACTGAAATGGCACCTCATCATCACTGGCATATAGGAAAATTAAAAAATCAAAATGAAAATCAAACAAATTAAAAACATATCAGAGAGACTGTCTCACTCAATATAGACTCTCCTTGACAAACCACCTCCTTCTAATGGAACACTTTACTTCCTGTAACACTCAATGGCAAGGATAGATCAGAAGAATCGTCCCATTGGATAAAGAGAGAAATGAAATAAATGGATGAATTTAAAGTGTACGTGGAAATGGGACAGATACCTCTGATGAATAACAGCGATTTACTGTCAATGGTTTCATTATGCAAATTATGTTATTTGTTTTCTAGCTTTATTCAAAACAAATGAGCATGCCAGTATAAAAGCAAATAGTGTGCTTATCAAATGCCTTACCAATATGATTTAAAATGTTACAAAATTCTTATACTACTCATTGATCACTTAATTTCAGTACTGATTTGCCTCTAATATCCTGACTGAAATGTTTTTCTTAATATATACTCTGTGCATGGAGAAGGACCATGGAAAATTACAGCTTATACTAAAAAGAAAAAAGAAAATGATTTTTCTCATCTTCTTGCCACTTAAGCAAGTTATTTTTTATTTTGTATCAGTATGTTAATGTTTTTTTCATGCCTCCATAGTAACAGTGAAAAAGCAAGTATTCCTGAGTTAAAGAATGAGTAAGCAAGAGAAATGTATTAAAATAATCTTTGCTCTTAGGCAGATGTCCTTCTGCGTCTTCCCAACTAGAAGTTCTCATTTCCCAGCTCTCTTCGTTCTTCATAGATTGTTCCCCAGTTTCCCTCAATGTTAATTCCTCATTCTTCTGCTTAAATTCCACATTGATGTCAGGAAGGTTTATCTCCCACATCACAAACCATCACTTGCTTCTTTTTTATTATTCATTTATTCTTTTATAATTTCATTTTACATTCCAACCACAATTCTCCCTCCTACCCCTCCTCCCACCCCCACCACCCCTCAGCCCACCCCCCCAGTCCACTCCTCCTCATGGGTAAGGGCTCCTTGTGTCTTATTTCTACAGATGTCCATCTGTGAATAAATAGATCAAGAAAAATGTGATACATATGAACAATAGAATACCATTCTGCCAAAAATTAGAATATGGAATCCTGTCATGGCAGCAACATTAAGGAACCTGTATATTATTATGGTAGTTGAAATAAAGTAGGGTCACATGTAAAATTGAAAAGCATAAACCTCAGAGAAGTTGATAATAGAACAGTAGTTACTAGAGCCTTGAAGAGGGGATGGTGACCAGATAAAACACTAGAATTAGGTACAAGTGAGACCTGCAGTCTATGATCCACTGGGAGAATTATAGATAAAAATAATGTATTGACTATTTCAAAACACTTGAAGGGACTTTGAGTACCACCATAGCAAAAAATAAATCATAATTTTCAAAGTAATAAGTAATACTGCTCAGATATCTAAGAATACACTGTCTTCTTAGACTTTATTGGTTCAAGAACCTTGCTGGTGGGTCAGGACATGAATATCTGATGGAGCAAAGATTTTGTTAATAAGATGACTTGTTAATAGTTTGAACTGGAGTTATTTCCTTGATAACTTATATCTTTTCCTAACCCTTATTAGAAAGATTTAATGAATAGACTTGAACTTCAAGTATATTTCTCTTTCATATGAATATATTTCTATTCATTTATCTTTTTGATGTTCATTTATAATGCAAAGATTCAAGTAAGTAAAGATACTTTGCTACATTACATTTTTCATTATTTAAAAAAATTTAAATGATATCTTTGGTTTTTAGTTTTTACTAATAATATACATTATTTATGGGGCATAATGTGATGCTTCTACACACATACACATTGTGTTATTATCAAAACTGAGCAGTATTACTTATGGCCTCACTGATGGGCTAGTCCTGTTGTCAAGCAAGCCCTTCCCAGAATTATTCTGCCTCCAGTTCCCAACAGTGGGCATGCAACCATGCTGAGGTTTTCACATCAGTGCTGGGGATCTGAACTTTGGTCCTCATACTAGCATAGCAAGCATTTTCCCAATCAAAACATTTCCCCGGTGCCAAATCATATTACTTTCATTGCTGTTTATTAAACACTTCTGATGTGAAAGTATTTGAAGACTATGAAATCATTTGTAATGACTTGCATGTTGGCCAAGTGCATAGAGCAGTAAGAGAAAAGAAGTAATGGTTTCTAGAATTGTGGTCCTGGTAAGATTTTTGAGCAAGAAAACAATTTGGTCTTGGTTTTAGTTCAGTAAAATTATTAAAAGTTAATAACTGGAGGAAAATACTTATGAAAGTGGGTTACAATCTAAGAGAGTTGTGCCTTTTTATATTAGTGCTGTATTAGCAATTTTCTAGTTCCTTCTGAACAAGAATCATGCCTTCATACCACCTCTATTGACACCTACATCTACTTTATTCCTATGTATTTATAACTATCAAAGAACCACTCAGTGTGAAGTCTAAATCAAACTTGTATAAGCCCCATTTTTTAAGCTCAATAATATGAAGTCAGAGTGTTTCTTTTGTTCAAGCTCACATAACTACTGGTATAGCTGAGGTGAAATTACAAGTTCATTGACTTTATGTCAAATGGTTTGTTCAATATTTCTATGGTTTGTAGAGTCAAACATCATGTAAGACTCAGTAGATGCTTCTAAGTTTCTAACCTTTCATTGCCTCTGATGACATAAAGACAAGTGTGTGTTTACTGTTTTCTTTTTAATGTTAGACCTAAGAAGCATGTCTTCTAAATGCATTTGATCTTAAAATTAAAAAGAATTTCTCATAAGAAAAAAAATCAATTCTTTAGAATAATGAAGTGAAAACTAATAAGGCAATCAAATATAATTACTTCAAAGATGATCAAAGATGTCAGTTACAACTGACAATGACAGGGCTAACTAAAAATCAACATACGTATATAATTGAGTCACATGTCTGTGTCTTCTTCCCAAACCTTTACTGTCAACAGCTTCTTCCTTACACTAGAATGAAATAGGGTATTCAGTCCCAGGAGATGCTGGTCTAAAGATGCTCTAAACTTGGGGATTTCAGTTACAGCTGAAGACATGAGCAGAGTTCTTGCCAGAAATAGGGAAACTAGTTAAGAATCTGCATAGTGAACTGACCCCAGTGCACTAGCATTCAGGAGCATATGTTTCAGACGGGAGACAATGAGAAAGAGCCTTGGAATGTCAGACAGAAGAGATTTTTTTTATTTAAAAATTAATATGTAACTCAACTACTAATCGAATGTGACAATATAATACATAGTTTCAGGCACTCAAGTCCTCCAAAATATTATTTCCTTTGACCCCCTTCCTAGTGACATTATTGGAGAATGTACTCCACCAAATGAGGTGTAATCTAAGAAACTGTGCTGTGGAAATGCAGTAATCCTACCAGCAATTGGGGGCAGGGTAAAGGAGTCCCCAGAGCAGGGAAAGGAAGTGTCCCAAAAAAATAGCAGGGGTGCAGGCTCAAAATGGAGCCAGTTAATGTTGGAGTAGAAGGATGAAAGTTTCCAGAAGGAACTATCAAAGAAAACAAAGAAAGAGAAGCATCCATACTTTTATAATGTACAAAAGATGTGGTTGTTTTAATAATCAATAAGGAGAAACTAGGAAAGCACAATAAAGTGAGCTATCCAATATTTACAATAGATTTCATAACAGTAGCAAGATTACAGTTATGAAATAATGTCATAGTTAGGGGTCACCAAAACAAGAGGAACTGTATTAAAGGGTCACATCATTAGGAGTTGAGAACCACTGCTCTAAATCAATAGAGTGAAATTCATATGAACCCACAGAAACTGAAAAAGCAAGCCCAGGGCTTGCACAGGTCGCAAATGTATAATAACTTTCAGCTTAGTGTTTTTATGGGACTCGCGGGTATGTGAATGAATGGAACATTTGCCTTCTCTTGGGTTCTTTTCTTTCTGTCGGTTTCCCTTGCCCAACTTTGATGTGATGGCTTTTGTTTTATGTTAGATTTTATTTTGTCATATTTGGTTTTTACCTCTTAGAAGCCTGTTATTTTTAATGAGAGACAGAAGAAAATAAATGGATCTAGATGGGAGAGGAGGTGAGAGAGAGCCGGGAGGAGTAGAGGGAAGGTGAGCTGTAAACAGGATGCGGTGTATGAGAGTGAATCTACTTTCAACAAAAGGGGGAGAAAGAGAATCCTACCAAAAAAGAGCAAGGAACACTTTGAGGCATCACTTAGAAAGTAAAGCATTACTACAAAGCAAATAAAACAACAACCCTTTATCTGCACCTGACTGCCTAACCCTTCCTTTCCTAACTTCATTTTCAGTAAAGCTATTAGTCTTACTTTCAGAAATCCCAGACATTATCCATTGTTGTCAATGGGGAGAAAAAAACCCAAGCCAGTATTTTTTTCAGATGCCTAACTTCTATTGTTACTGCTGGAGAATGCTGATGGTGTGGCCTCATCTACACCTCTCCATCAAGTGAGTGACCTCACCTACCATATTTGCCTCCATGACTTTGACTGTTGGCTGACCAGCTCCATTCCTCTGTCTGCACTGACCAGGGCCACCAAGCATTTACCATGCTTCAATTCCAATAACAACAGCACCATTGTTTCGTGCTGTTTATGTTCCTAGAACCATGATAATGAACTCCCTACCCATTATCCAATATCACATTCATGGCATTATTCCTGTTTTGTTTCCAAATTGGCAGACTGATGCTTGTAGAAATAAAGAAAGCTGCTCAAAGTAAAATTTCATAAATGATAGACCTAGGATTTGAATTTAAAGTAACTCTGAATACCTGTCTATGATGCCAATAATTTAAAAAAAAAAAAAAAGCCTCAGGAACCATGCTACATTCTGAGATAGCCTGGAACTAGGATACAGTCTGGTGAATCTTTCATTCCGGGTCACTGACATGTAATAATTCCCTGCAGACAAGTCACTGGGTCATTGAATCCAAAAGCAAACATGGACTGCTCCCAAAGGCTTTTCAATCTAGGTGAGAAAATCAGACAATTGGTTTGAAACTGCTGCAAACAACCCAGAGTAGACATGGCAAACAGTCAAATGACAGTCAAACTAGAGATGCCATTAGCAGGAGAGAGGAGAGATTAAATCAAGCTGGGAGGATCAGAGAAGTTTGTAGAAGAGAATCACAAGCCAGATCTTGAAAAAATGGCTCCAATTTTAACCAACGAGAAAGGAAGGGGGTTATGAATCCAATCAGCTGCCCAGAAATAAGGCTGTAATACTATTGTTGATGAGAAGACAGGAAATGAGCTGGTCCCACCATCTGATCTGGACCAAGACAGCTTTGCCCAGCAAGGAAGCATCCAGAGTTGAGCTGGGGACTGTATCCGCAAACTCAGTTAAAGATATGGAACCTGGTGATGCTGTACATTATCCTTGGAGCTAATGAACAGCTTTGCTTTGTGAGACATCACTATACCCAACCACTAGCCAAACCCACTTCAAGTTATTCACAATGTGTATTCTCAGATTTTTCTTATATGACTCATAAAACCAACAGTTTGAAGGAGCAGACTTAAAACTTGTAAGGTAGCAATGCAATGGGAAACTAACTCCTTTATAACTGCATTGCTGCCAAATTTGTAGGGAAGGATGAATTACATATACTTGTGTTATTATGTTGTGAGACAGATGTGATTATTAAATTTTCAGAGATGGAGTAAACTTAATTATTGAATGTTTTTGTACTCCTTTATTCACCAAACCTTTCAATATGATAAATGAACACAAGATTTCAGAAAAAAATTGTCTTGTAAATGAAACTTTGTCTTTTTGGAAGGAGCTATCATGCTCCTGGCTGTAATGAATTATAAGAGCAATAACTATTGCGTCTATTTTTAAAATGATAAAATAATGAAATGGTGTCTTTGTTTCAGCTTTTGCCATTCCAACTTAGTAAAATGACACACAGGATGATATGTGCCAACATCATCTTTCTTGGCATTCATAGTTAAAGTGCATGATTACAAGTGGTAATGCTTGCTACCCACAGTTCTGTGTGGGCTTTTGAATGCCCATCTTGAGCTTAAAGAGAGGGTGTAATTTTTGAGTGTCTGGAAATCTCAGTGCATGATTCAGTTCATCACTCCTCATTTGCACATAGTGTCACAGCCAGCTCAACTCTGTTTGCTGTTGAATGCCTACTGCTAACTGCCAGGCAGGGAGTATTTGTGTGTTTAAATATAGTGGGCAAATATTTGTGCCTAAAATATAATGAGCTAGATTTTAATTAATTTGAAAAATAAATGACAAAACAAACAAAAAACCTGTAAAGCACAAAGTAGTCTAAACAGAAGACACAATGTGATTATATTTTTGTTCTCTATAATCATCTTGGTGTCTTCCCACACACATTTTATTAATTTTAATATATAATGTTTGTCTGACTGTCCAAGCAGAAACAACCAACTGACTGGTTGTAGTCAGGAATTACTAGGTAGCTAGGTTTCCAATCAAATTTATTTGTAACTCACACCAAATTTATTTGTAACTGGTTTGAGAGTGAACCATGCACATATCCATTTGTATGTATTAACTGACAGACTGACATTAGTAATTTGGCCAAAATAGGAAAGCTTTGGTATTTGTTTGCTTATTTGTGATCTGAATAGTTGAAGGATTTCTCAGAAATATCAAAGACAAGAGAAACAGGAGAGTAAGTTTCACCTTCTCATCCCCATGTGACAACTGTGGAGAGAAGGGAACAGAGACAAGCAGGAAGGGAGCAAAGACTGTGAAAGGCTAAGCATGACCACTGATGTAACAAGGAAAGAGGGACAATGTCCTCATAGGCTCAAGCATGGTAGGAATGTTTTTAGGGAGCCTAGGTGATTGCACCCAAGCCAGAAGCACTGATATCTTCATGGAGATCAGCTATAGTAGAAGCTGGAGGCAGATGGAACACGCATGACCCTGCAAAACCTTCAGGATTCCACAACCAGGATTTTAAGACAAGAAGGCAGACAAAAGAACTCCCGAGTCTGCTTCTGCTCATTTCTTGCAGCAATGGCTGGCTCTTGGTTATTATACAAATATAAGATGCATGTATAACGTTAAAGCATCAGCATGACATCCAAACAAACAACTTTGGCTCAGTTTAAATTAATTTGAAGACTAATCTACACAAACCTCTGTGCATGAATATCAGTAACCATGAGTGACAGGCATCTCATAGAGATGCCTAATTTTCCTCTCTGCAGTTATTTTTGTAGGTTATTGTGCTTTTTCTATACAATACAGAATTGGTTTTTCCATTATCACCATGGGAAGAACATTCCACAATGATGCAAAACATTTCTCTAAAGAAGATAATCCATGATTTGATTCCATACTTCTCATCTACACATAATGTCACAGCCAACTCATTTCTGCAAGTAGAAAAGTATTTATAACTCATTCCAACCACCATTGTACATGGTTTTAACAAATTTAAAACAGGTAGTCATGTGTCACTTGGACAGTCTAGAAAATACATCCATAGGTGCTTCTTGCTTCTATATGAACAACATAGAGTGTAGTTCCATAGTCTAAGATGATTTCATGACTAGGTGATGTGCCTTTCTAGGGACAGTGTTATATAGGTACTCTGTCATTAATAACGTAATGACATGCAATGTGTAACTATATGTGACTTTAACTGAGCAACTAACCCTGAATGTACAAATTCCATGTGGCTGCTCTATGATTCCAATTCACTTACTACAATTTACTAAGATTGGATTTAAGGAAAGACTGAATTCTATTTGACCAGCTAAAGAATAGGGAAACTTTGCCCTCAACCTCTCTATTCCTTCTTATGTTGCACATACAAGTCATTGTAATCAGGCAATAAAAGGAAGTAAAAATCATATTGATTTGAAACAGAACTAAAATTTTCTTTATTGATAGCCAATATAATGTAACATAGTTAATCCAAAAAAATTTATTATGAAAATAAGTGATTTCAGCAAGATATCAGATTATTGACTACCATATGGAATCCCCAATTCCACTTCTAGATAGTATCAATAAATAATTTTAGATGAAATTTTAATGACACTATTTAATCTGGTACTAAAAACTACATCAAATACTTTGTATATATTTGCCTTATTTTCTCTTTTGAAATTTCACACATATATAATATTATCTGATTAAAATCACACCCATTGCCCTTTCTCATCAAATGCTTAAGAAAAAGTATTCAGAGTGATTGATATATATTATATGTATATATGGATATCAAATAATGAAAAGTTTCCATACAATTATCATATGCTAATAATTTTAAGTAAAATAATAAATACTCGATATTTGACTGTATATCATTTTACATTAAAAACTCCAAAATAGCCCTAGAAAAAAATTAAGAAGATATTTATAACATTTTAATAGAAAGAATTCAACATTATCAGTCACCACTTCTCACATCTCATCTCCAGACAGCTTAAAGACCACTCTGTCTCTAACTTCCCCCGAGCCTGGGTTGAGCCCTGCTATTGAAACAACTATGATTTATTGCTACCTCTCCTCCTCACTGACAAATCCTATTTGTCTGGTTTGATTTGGGTTTTGAAAAAAAAAAAAACAATGGATATCACTCTACTAGAACATTAAGTTTCTACAAAATGCACCAGGTTACTCTAAAGAAGCCTTGCCAACACCCAGCCCATTACAAATGACTCTAGAAGTCTCACTTTCCCTATATTTACCAAAAATAACCAAAACTCATTATCTTTAAAATACCCTGCCACCTCTTATCTCTATGTCAAATGGTACATAAAACTATCATTCAGCACATTTACTGAAAAGTTTTCTAGAAAACTTTTCAAGAAAAGTATTTTACTTCCTAGTAGAACTAGAAAAAGAGAGTTTCTCATTCTCATGTATGCTGTTCAATGATGTTAGTAGTGTAATATACTAACAGTATTAACATAGACAAGAGTGATATTTTTAATACTAAATTATGGCTCATCAATAATTTTAACATGCATGATCATAAACATATAGGCAAGTAGGTTATTGATACTCCAGTTGTAGCGAAAATTATGGTGTTCACTAAGAGAGAAGAGAAAAAGAAAATCATCCTGTGGCAATAGGAATTAGAAGCAACTCCATCCACGTGGACTGTTTGACTCCAAGATGAATATTATCTAATGATTTTTTG
The DNA here is from genome assembly GCF_943737965.1 of Phodopus roborovskii. Lineage (NCBI taxonomy): Eukaryota > Metazoa > Chordata > Mammalia > Rodentia > Cricetidae > Phodopus > Phodopus roborovskii. The sequence continues at coordinate 27,427,098 of NW_026126409.1, forward strand.
CTGAAAGTATTTCAAAGCTGAAAGAGAAAAGAATCATGTAACAATGGAGATCTGAGGTGGGTGTGTGCGGAGGCAGACACCCACAGAATGAGCTATTAAGGCTTCTAGATTAAAGGCTCACACCCACTGTGCTTCACAGACTGCTCAATGCTGGAACAGCAGAGAATAATCCCAGAATTTCTTCCCTGGATGCCTCTCACTAGACTCCCTAATGACTCCCTGATATTCCAGGGAGAATATTAGTAAAGAATAAATAGAATATTTAAAAGAATATACTATTAAAAGAATAAAATAGCCAGCCTATTTTGCAGCTTTCTTTAGTTCCCCTTCTGAATCAGAATGTTAAGGCTTTGTATTTTAGCTTCACTGGCAAAGTATCTCTGAGGTCAGTCACTCATGTTTCTCATTCACTTCAATGTTATCTGGGATTATATTCAGAAGACAATAAAACAAGCAAACTACACCCCGTGCTTGGAAACCAGTGCTTGAATCTTTCTGCCTTCTCTGCACCAATGGCTTTGCTGTTTTGTACCTCCTTTGGTAGAAGGACAGTAAGACATCTCAACTGGCAAAATATATGATCACCAGACATGTTTGCTGTGATTCAGCATGGGATAAGACTGAAATGCAGAATTAGTCCTAGATTTATCTCTTATTTTCTAGAATATGAGAACATGGAATGTGGAAATATTAAATGTTTTAAAATAGCAAAATCAGATCCCTAAGTAGTTTCTAGTTGCTTAATGACAATTCTGGCATCTCTCCTGATGCTTTGTGAGCAGTGGTTAAAATACAACAACAACAAAAATATTTTTCCTCTGTGGTTCTAGAATCTACCACATGGTTTTGTAAGTGCTGGGTGTGCTCTCTATCATTGAGCCATATCTCAAGCCCTACAGTTGCTCTTAAGAATTTAATAGTAGGTTCTGAGTAAGATAACAAATAGAAGATGCATTTGTGACCTGCTGAAGAGGAATCAGAAGGGAAACTAGACTACAATGCAAAACAAGAAAGATAGGAAGTGCTTCAAAAGTTCACGAAATCACAGACAGGATACCCAAGAGAGTTGGGCAGAACACGGTATACATAATAAATAAATAAATCTTTTTAAAAAAATCTGTTAAAGTCATATTGTGTTAAAAATAGAAAAGACAAAGAGAGAAACACATTGTGGATAATTTATGTGACATCTGCAAAATCAAAGCAGACAAGAAATACAAAAATAACAATAACAAAACATCTTTTTTTAATTGAATTTTTTATTACATAAGCAGTACAATAAAGTAGGAAACAGAAATATTGGAGATTGGGAGATACAATGTCTACAAAAGGAATAATTTCCCAACTTGGGAGAATTTAAGTGAAATATATTCACAATGGGAGTTTAAAAGAGTACTTGCTCTCAAATATTTCCATACACACAGTGAAGAACTCATTTAGTAAGACAAAATATTTCCAGTTAATTCCTTTGAAATACTTTTTGAGATTTATTTTTAATTATGTGTCTTTGTGTCTTGTATGGTTATACGAGTATGAATGAAGGTACCTGCAGAGTTCAGAAAAGTGTATAGTATCCCTTGGAGATAAAGTTACAGGCAGTCGTGAGCTACTTAAAATGAGAACTTGAACCCATGTCTTCTGCAAAGGCAGTATAAACTTTTAAGTGCCGAGCTATCACTCCAGTCTTCTGAAATAGTTTTAATAGAATCTTCAAAATATGGGCTTGGTGGAAGGGGAAGGTCAGTGTTTAGCATGGGAAAGGTCATGGGTTCAAACCTCGATACCATAAATAAAAGAAGAAAATTACAATTAATTATACCAAAATTATCACAGAAAGTTTTAATGCAAAACATTGAATGTTTCCTTGATAAATGGAAGATTAATCATAAGACATAGGAGTTGTCTTTAGCTAATAATATAGTTTAAAATTAATCTAAAGAAAAACATAAAATTTAAAGGAAAGATGAATGAAAAATATTACCAACCAAGCCTTCTTCATTATCTCCAAACAATAGTTAGACAACACAAAATACTATATACAACATTCACAGTTTATATGGTTTTCAGTCACATGTTGATCATTCACAAACATTTCCTAGGTAGTAAGTCATTAAAAAAAAGTTTAACAAATTCCCAGAAGTAAAAACTGCAGCAATCACCAAGTGTAGTACAAATGTGTATATATGAAGAAAAATGAATAATGCAACAAAAACGTTAGCACATCCACTTCCAATAAAAATTAAATGACTAAACATTGTTCATCATATTGTAAATTCCTCTTAGGTCAAGGGGGACATGAAATGGAAATGACAGTCTACACAGAAGTAGTGGGTGTGAGGATGAGAAAAGAAAGATAAACTCATAATGTTGCACCATAATTAAAAAGTGAGAAATTGAAAGGCGCTGAATTAAACTTTCAGCTAGTCCACCAACCTTTACTCAGATCCCAAGAATCAAAGTAAAATGTGATATGTTAGCATACATCTGCAACCACAGCACAGGTATGGTGAGATGGGAGGCAGGGGAAGAAGACTCTCCCAAAATCCAAGGAACAGCTACCCCAGAGTATCCCAGAGTAAAGCAGCAGCAGAAATAATAAAGAGACTGTGTCTCTTAACAAGATGGAAGATGAGCATCAAACCAAGAAAGTTATGCTCTGACCTCCATCTTCACATCACTTATACACACACAGAGTGGAGGGGAGGGGATGGGAAGAAGGGAGGGAGGGGACACAGGGAGGAAGGCAGGGAGGAAAGGAGGGAGGGAAACTCATATAAATACATATGTACACACAGACTCATACATGAGCTGCATAAGAATCACTTTTCCATTCCTCAAAGGCAACACTGATATTTAAAAGAAGGAAAAAAATGAATGAATATGTCATTTTCACTGATATACTAAATTTCCAGCTTCACTAACCACATACCAACAATGTGTTTAAAAGGTATATTATGACAAAGTATAACTAGTCTAGGATTCCAAAGACAGAGTTAATGAAATTAAAGTCAAAAGAGGAGAATTTTTATCATCATGTGTTTTCTCTTTACTAGTTACATAATTGTGTGTGTGTGTGTGTGTATCATATATATGTGTTCTACCATTCATTTGTCTTAGATCAGTTTAAGAAACAACATTTTTACAGAGATAATATAATATAAAAATTACTAGACAACCACCTTTTAAAGGATCCAAAAAGGAATACTGAAGTAGGACAACTGTAGGGAGCTGGCCCTGCCTGTGTGACTCGGAGAAATAAAGGAGGAGGCTAGTGGTTGCTTGCACCACCTCTCGCACTGGACTGTTCAGGAGAGGCACACACAGGTGCTAGTTAACCCCAGAAGGAGACAGTACAGCCAGGTCTGGGAAACCTATTGAAACTACAAACCGTAACCAACAGGGCTTTTCTCTGTATTTATTGAGCAGCACAGAAATAACCTTTTGTGGTCTGGATGCAAAATAAATGCTAGAGCATCACTGAATGGAACAAGAAGCTAACAGGAAGAACTGCCATCCTCCTTCAGTCTTCCAAATTGCCTCTAGCTGGGCACCCCTAACAGGAAGCTGTCTTATGGAAGAAATATATTTAGAACCCAAGCAGCAACGTGGACAGATGAGACTGAAATCAAGGCAATATTTAATCTGGTTGTGCTGGCTGTTTCTTGTCAACTTGACACGAGCTGTCATCCTCTGAGAACAGCTAATGTCAATTGAGAAAATGATTCCACCATACTGGCCTGTTGGCAAGTGGGTGGGGGCATTTTCTTGATTAGTAATGAATGTAGGTGGTCACATTCTACTGTTGCATGGTTCTGTTACTGGGTATGTGGTCCTTGGTTGTATAAAAGAAGCAGGCTAAGTAAGCCATGAAGAGAAAGTCAGTAAGCAACATTCCTCCATGACCTCTGCTTCAGTTCCTGCCTCTGGATGTCTACCTTGAGTCCATGCACTGACTCCCCTTGTGATGGACTGTAAGTTGAAGATGAAGGAAATCCCTTCCTCCCCAAGCTGCTTTTGGTTGTTGTGTTTATCATAGCAATAGAAACCAAACTAATAGACCAGTATATGTACAGCTGTAAAATTGTAAAGTCACACTGCATTCCCACAGCTTGACGCTTTCCTATACACTCAAACCAAACTTGCTTAGCTGCTGCCTATACTCTAAGACATCCATCAAAAAGTCACCATGGCCCACTTCAGATTATTTTGGTAGTAGTATGCATTTGCATAAATATAATTTTATAAAACTGTGGATTTGAACTGTATTTTTTCTTTACTTATACCGCCTGTCTTTGTTTAAGTACATTTACTATAATTTCACCCCTCAGCAGTTCAGTTGTTCAAATAATTAATGCATGGATTTCTTAAATTTAAGCTCTGTGCGTGTGTGTGTGTGTGTGTGTGTGTGTGTGTGTGTTTAAGTAGAGTAAGAGGATAGCAAAAGTTATACTTACAATAACACAGTGGTCTTGACATACTTCTTTGAATTGTATAAATCTCTAACTAGGTTTCTGGGGGCTCTGAGTGAAAGAGCTGGGCTCATTTCAGTGTTTTGAAGCAACTAAGTTCCTATGTATAGACAGAAGCAATGAGTACTTGAAATTCATGGGGTGGATGCTATTTATCTGGTCCCCTTGGGGGAGGGCCTATCTTCAACATCTCCTATGGCAGTCCCTTCTCATGAAAATATGCTTGGCTGAAAGTTGAGCAAACCACCAAATGACAGTATATGAAACAGAGTTCAAATAGAAATGTAAAATTTACTATAGGCATTTGACTTTGCAAGTATGAGGCCTGGATGAACCATAAAGATTTCTTTGTGTGTCTTGTGCTCCAGTCTGAAGCCTACATAAGCAAGATGGGCAATAAGAGAAAGATGAACATATGTTTGTACTCATGGAAAAGCACAAACTGGAGGCTGGGGGGATGAGATGATCATCTAGAAGCTGCTAGAACGTTCAAGAATGTCCTGTATGGAAACAGGTCCCCCCTTATTGTGTCACTACACATGCACCTAGACAGACAGCTTATGGAAAATTCCATGAAAGACATAAATTAGTGACTGTGGAGCAAGTTGCTATCACAGACCAAAAGCAGTGAGCCAGTGAAGAATGTGTATGTCACAGCAGCACATGGTACCTGGCTTTCCTTGTCATCATACGAGAATGCCTGACAGAAGCAATTTAAGGAAGGGATGGTTTATTTTAGTTCATGGTATCAGGGGGTGGTTGTCGAATTTGACAAAGGTGTATTTCATGAGAGACTGAGAAAAAAATATCTCACTGAGTGAACATCTGGCAGTGAGCAGTACAAAGAGTCTGAGAGGGGAAGAGATAAACTACTGTGATAAGCTTGATGGTAAAGGAAAACACAACACGGAACAGTGACGAAGACACAGGTCAAGGGACTTTTGCTTTGTAATCTTTCCATGCTTACATATATAGTGGGTGACCTAAACTGCTTCTGCAGGATGAAGACGAGCCACCTGCAAGAGCAGGGCATTTTGGAAAGGTCAGAGGATAAGATCAGGGGCACAGGCAGAGGGTTTAGCTTCTGGGAGAAGTAACAGAACTCCCATGACAAGTGTGGGGGGCAGCAGGACAACTCGGCATGCCCACCCAATGGACATCCATCCTTGAACATCTTCCTTGAGGCATTCCTGTCCCCTCCCCAGAAATGGGCAAATTGCCCTCTCTGTGTTCCCTTACCCAGTGCTGACCCTCAGCAGCCACTCAAGACATATTAATAAAGAATGCAAAAATGCATGAAGGCAGAGGCTACAAGGAGTGAGAAATAACAGAGGAAAAGGTGTCTCCATTTGCTGAGGCACTCCTTTCAGATAAAAACTCTATTCAGTAAGGGATTCCTATCCTAAGGATTAATGAAATTTGAAATTTGTAAGATCTAAACAGACAGGAGGGTACAGTAAGTCCTGGTAAAAAGAGAATATGTCATACTTTGGTACTAAGCCAATTTCAAATCCAATCTCAGAGCACCATGCTTCAAAATATAGATTTAAAAATATCTCACTGAAGTATTACTCAAAAGTAAGTGTGATTTTTTAAGTGAATGATTTTGGATCACTTTTCAATACCATGTTTATTTCATGGCAAATCAAAAACAACATAATCTTGTCATCTGTAGTCCAGACTTTTCCCCTCATCATTCCCCTTCCTCTCCTGCTTCCTTCATTTAATAATCACACGCTGTCAGAGCACTAGATTATAGCTTGATGTGCAAAAACCAATAATGAGCAGTACTTTTTAAAAAGGGAGACTACATCACCCTTGACTGTATATGATATGACAACAGAGACAATGGAATGGCTAGAATTTTCTCTCAGGCTACCTTCCTCTTATATGGAATTGACTCTTTGATCTCTAAAGCCTTTATAAGCAATCTCAAGTCTAGCAAGTTCCTCCTAGGAGGCATGTTAAAATCCAAGTCCCAAACACCTCTTCCTGCACTTTCTCCCTGGAGCAGGAACCAAGCCTCAAGCTGGGCTCAGAGAGACAGAATTTTGCATCCATCTATGGCTTTCTTTGGAGGGCATCCATCCTTCCTGCCTTGCTCTCCTCTTACCAACTTGACCTGGCTCTTAGCTAAAACCCTCACACTGAATATTCACTTCATAACTGTTTCACAAGTCAGGAATCCTGTTCTGTCGTTTCCCAAGCATGCCCAATCATGTGAATCCCTGGTATGCTCATAAAATACAAGATTCACACAGGATTCTCCCTTGGATGTCATGAATCAATAGGTCTGGGATGGAGCCCAGGCTGCTCCATTAAAATGCAAATGCATCAAAGGAGATATGAGGGCTTAGCCTCTTGTTTTATTCATTTCATTTGTTTGTATCTCCCCTCCTTCAGAGAATTGCAGGTTGCTAGTCACAAAATAGCCTAAGAGAAACTGCCAGAGTCCCAGTGTGAGGAATGTTATCCCAAACAGTCACTACTTTGCTGAGTAACCGTGGATACACTGTGTCCCCCACCCTAACACACACACCTTCACAATGTTAGGAGTAAGAGCTCCAAGGTCCACAGCCCCAAAGAGCCCTGCTCTGAGCAAATACCAAAGTAAAATATTCCCACTTGCCATCTGTTAAAAGTTTAATTATATGACCTCTAGGGACAAGTGAAAGGTCCTTACTCTCACTATTTGTGAATAAGGTCCCACTGTGCAACTCTGTGTCCTCCTCCTTCTCCTTTCTTTTTAGTAACCCAACAAGCCCAATTTATGTTGCCCATGTACTCACAGGGGTAGGACAATCTCTTGAAATATTGTGTACCTACCAGAGGCCATACCCCTAAAGAAAACTGACTCTCCTGCCCCCAGAAGACATCAATTGTCATTGACTCCTCAGTTACGAGGTGAAGCTTCATAAATCCTCCCAACTCAATGCTAAAATGTTGACTGACTTGATCCCAGACAACCAACTGCTGTCAGTTCATGAATGCTGTGGTCCTGTCAAGTCTGGGAGAAATTGGTTTGTGCTGGTTCTCTGAAATCTCTGGCTCTTAAAACTTTTCTGCTCTCTTCTTCTGCAATGGTAGCCTCTCTTCTTAATTATAAGAGGAGAACAACTTTAACAATATATATATATGTATGTTTCATGTGTGTGTGTGTTTATACAACATTATACACACACACGATATAGATATATATATATATATGTATACACACACACACACACACACACACACACACACACACATATATATATATATATATATATATATATATATATATCACAAGCATCATATAAAGATTTACTGGAATCCATGTGTAAAGTAAATATCAATGTGATGCAACCTGGAATCACCAGGCAGGGCATCTCAATAAGGAACTGTCTATATCCAATTAGACTGTGAGGAACTTTCTTAATTGTGTTATCTGAGTCAGGAAGATCCAACCCAATATAGCTGCAGCTCTTCACGAGCTGGGTCCTGAACTGATAGATGATCTGAACAAGTCCATGCATGTATTTATTCCTGTCTGGTCCTGACTGTGGATGTGATATGATTAGCTACTCCAAGCTCCTGCTGCCATGACTTATCATAATGATGGACTCTAACCTGGGATTGTCAAGTAAAATAAACCCTTTCTCCCCTAAGTTGTTTTTTGCCAAGATATTTGATCAAAGCAACAGGAAAGAACCTAGAACACATATAAATGCAATCAACATGTTGCCTGGCATATAACAAGACTGAGAAAGTGTTGGTAATTTCATTATTATAATTAATATATGGAATAAATTTGTTCACCCTTTCCTCTATGCACATATTTAAAAGCTTTAGAACAGCAGGTGGTGGTGATGCGCCTTTAATCCCAGAGCTTTGGAGGCAGAGGCAGCAGCAGGCATATCTCAGTGAGTCTGAGGCCAGCCTGATCTAGAATGAGTTCCAGGACAGCCAAGGCTACACAGAGAAAACCCTGTCTCAAACAAACAAACAAACAAACAAAAAGGCTTTAGGATGACTACTCACTGAATACAAATAAAATGTAAGCTCCAAGAATACTTAGTAACACAAAAGCAAACAGAAAATTAAGAAACATTAAGGATGCATTCATACCAAAGTATTCCAAAAATGAATAGCAGCTCTAACAAATGCAGGCATTTTCATTCACATGGAACCTCATCATATGACCTTAGCTGAAATTAGTTTATTAAAATAAATTAGTTGAGAGACAGTAAGATTGTATTATCAGCCACATTGGACAATTGATATTTTATGTATTTTAAAATCAAAAGGCAAAACATTCTCCTTCTTGGTTATAAAAACATGAGGATGGAGAGTAGACATTTAAAATATGTCATCTTTTTGGTCAAATGGGCAGAAGTTTTTTCAGTTTAAAAAAACACTATAATAAAGTTAACTTCAATTCCTAGAATTAAACATTAACTGAGATAAACTGATAAATTATTATAATGGGATATAGTACAATTCTAATAATAACGTAAATACTGTTAAGTCTTGGCCCCTGCATAGTAACATCATTCTAATATGTTTTGCTCCATGTTTACATGTTATTCTTATGGTTGCCTCTGGGTGTATGAATGTGCACTTCACTAACTGGACTAGAGGGATGTTTGGAATCCCTGGGTTCAATCCTAAAGCAACAAACCCCAACTTAACTAGTGCCATCAGTAAAGATTCCATGTGCAAATAAGATCACACTCCAGTGTTCTGGACAGCACCATTAGATATTGTACTGCACAGAAAAGCCGCCAAAACAATAACAAATGTGGAAAATGTTCAAGCCCCTCTTCTCAACTATGACATAACAAAGCAGAGGAAAACAAACTTTGACATCTAAGGCATTTCTCCTGAATTACTCCCAAGGCAACTGAGAAAATGAGATCTGCAACAATATACAACTTAAAAACAATGAGGGCTAGGGCAAAGTTCACTGATGGGAGTTTTTACCTAGTAGGAACAAGCTACTGGGTTCGGTCCCCAGCACCACACAAAAGCAAATAACAAATATAAATTAATAATAACAGTAGTGATATTTGTAGAAGAACAGAGAATACTACTATATTGCAGTCAGAGGAAAATCCATGACCTTAAAGTATTACCCAAAGGAAATGAAATGAAGCAGGAAAAATAAATAGCAAATTCAAAAACATAGACTCAAAATATACAACATCTGGAGCCAGTGAGGTAAAGGTACCTGCCCACCAAGCCTGACAACCTAAAGTCCCATCCTCTGCACCCACGGGGTAGAAGGAGAGAACAGACACCTGCAAGTTGTTCTCTAATAAAGGTAATTAATAAATCAAGTGACCAAACTTCAAATATTGTAACAAAATGGACAAATATCCAACCAGGATAATTAGAGAAAGAACAGAAACAAATAGACCAAGAGGACACACACAAATTCATTGATCGAAAATAACCAAAATATAAAGGACAGTGCTTCTTAATGTCAAAAGATATTTAACAAACTGTATGAACAGTGTGCCTAGAATCCTAGCACTGAGACACAAAGGCAAGAAGGATCTTGAGTTCAAGGACAACTCTTGACTACATAGTGGGGTGCCATAGTCAAATAAAAATGGATAGGTATTCATAATATAATGAAGTCTATCTATGCTAAACATAAAAACCCTCAACACTCACAAGTCAATTCAGAGTTCATCTACACTGTATTTAGGATCAAAGATTCTCAGTCAACATTGTTTTGCAATAGGACAAGACAGACATGCACATATACACACCCTATTAAATCTGAGAAATGAAGCAGAAAAGTCATTTTCTCTGCAATAATTAGCTCTTGGGCATCACTGAAACATTTATTCTCCTTGGGTTATTTTTTCCTTAATTTTACTGAACTGTTTGTATCTTCTTTATACTCTTTGAACTTTTTTATAAAGTTTATGAATGTTGTTTTAAATCTGTGTCCTGTGACTTGATCTGTCATATTGTTTGTAGTTTTGCAATGATATCTGGGCATGTAGACTTGTTTTGTTGGTTCTGTGTCTAATATGGAGAGAGTAAAGTAGGGCAGAAGACAAAATGTGGGTTGAGCCATGAAGGTGGAAATGATTTTCATGGAATAAAGTCAGATGGGCCAAGAAGAATAGGCTGGTATATACCATGTAGGTCCTGATCTAAGTCTGGAGTGTCAGAGTAGACCTGACTCAGTGGAGAGGTTGTATGTGGCATGGAAAGAGCCTGTGTGTTAGTGGGCAGGCAGGGTTGGATCATGACAGAAGCCTAGAGGTTTGCTGTGGTACAGGCAAGGTGAGCAGACTAAGTATGGTGGAACCCAGACTAGATATGGGGAGGATGCATGAAGGGAAAGATCAGGGAGACTCACTGACTACACCCTGAAGAAGGATATGTGAAGGAAGGCTTTGAGGTCTCACATGTGTTCAAACCATGCCCAGTGAATTTCAGTTGACTTGCCTGCAAGATGTAGCACTCTCAGCTCCAGTACCACACCTGCCTGCATGCTGCCATGCTCCCCATCAGTAAACTGAACCTCTGAAAGTCAAGCCAGCCACCCCAATTAAGTACTGCCATGGTCATGGTGTCTCTTCATGGAAATAAAAACCCTAACAAAGACAAGGATCATGAGCAATTTGTTTTGTTTTAACATCTGACAAACTACAACTAACAGATGAATTGATTAGTTTGGGTGGTAATAGAGTCTCTCTTAGCATGTGTATGCACAATACCCAGACATAGGAAGCTATCAGTATTATAGCAGATAGATTCTTATTTACAAGTAAGAATAAAAAAATTAACAGATGCATTCTGTAACAGTAGCATAATTATAAACTAACTAGAATGAAAATTTAAGACTATTATAACTCATACATAAAAATTATAAAATTGTATTATGACATATAAAGTGAAAGAAATAAAAAACATGCATGAGAATGCAATGTTCCAAAGTCTAAGGGTTCTGGCTAAATTAACAAATAAATTCACAATGTAAAGCTTTAGTTGAATCTGAAAGTGAAGTTCAGTATAGAGAATATGTTTAGCATATATTAAAGGCTCTGAGTTCAAAAACCCAAAATAAAGTAACAAGGCTTAGGGTAAGGAAGACATTGTTTGAATCCTTCAGAGGGAGCCTCTGAAGTTATCAGGAAAACTCTACTGAAAATATACACACTCTTTTAAAAATTAAAAGATAGAAAATGAAGTCTTTCCTTAAAGACTTGAAAATACTCAAATTTGGGGACTGAGAGGTTACATGAACTTACTCTTCTTCCAGAGAACCTGGGTTCAGTTCCCAGCACCCACATCTCACTGCTCACAGCTCCCTGTAACCCCAGTTCCAGGGGATCTGATGCTCTTTTTTGGCCTCCATGGGCACTACATGCTTGTGGTGCACATACATACCACTCAGGCATATACACACACTCATAAAATGAAAATAAGTAAATAAATAAATCTTTTAAAAGAAACCTGCAAAATCACACTCAATTTAAGAAAACAGCCTCTTAATCTGGACAATATTTGATTAAGAAAATCCTAAATCTACAAAGAAATTCAGATAAATATTTTATACATGGGGCTAGGAAAATGACTCTGCATGTAAGAACATTGGCTGCTCTTCTAGAAGACCTAGGTTCAATTCCAAGTACCCACATGTTCACAACCATCTTTAATTCCAGTTCCAAGGCACCTGATGCCCTTTTCTGGCCTTTGTGGACACTAAACATGCAAGTGGAAGACAGACATAATATAGGCTTTGAAAAAAGTAGGGTCAGCCAAAGAATCACACCCTGACTCTGACACCAGAGCCAAAGATTTAAAAGGAACAATGAAATACACACATCCAGCCCCCCAAAACCAAAGCCAAAGAAGTACATACACCCTGACCCGGAAAAACTCAGTACAAAAACCAACCAGTCCCTGAACATTAAACCAACCAATCCCTGAGCATGAAATTCAGCCAATCTCTGAGCTTGTCCAAACTTAGGGATTGAAATCTGATCAATTCCCACCTTGAGCATCTTCACCCTGAAAAAAAATCCACCCCTAAGAAATTCTATATAAGCCCTGTACCTGTTCAGTTGAGAGAGAGCTGCATTTTCCACCCTGGCAAAGGTAGCCATTCTCCTAGATTCCTCCCTCCCAATAAATCTCTTCAATGAAGTTTGGGTGATGACCTTCTTCACCATAGTGGAGTAGAGAAGAAACAACATTCACTGGAACAGAGCAGAACTTCTACATCTCTGTGGGAAAACTCCTTTAGCAGAGCAAAGCAGAGCTGTAACACCTGCAGGTATAGCCTGGCTTCTGATGTCCAGGAAAACTTTCTCTTCAGAGCTGTAACATTTACAGGCATAGCCTGGCTTCTGACAGCCAGGATACCTTTCTCTTAAGAGCTGTAACACTTAGAGGTATAGCTTGTAAATATAGCTTCTGACTGGCCAGGATACCTTTCCCTCTAGAGCTGTAACACACATACATGCAGGCAAAGCACCTATACCCATGAAATGTTTTTAATTTAAATTTTCATGCATGATCATAAAAAGGGCAATAAATATTAATCTATCAAAGCTAGTTGATATAAGTTTTAGGATTTTATTTGGATATAGAGACAAATTAAATCATTAAATATTCACTGAAATGGAAACATCTAGAAAATATCATATTGAGCAAGCTAATGAGTTCAAAAAGACAAAACACCTCATGTTCTTGCTTATTTGTGAATGCTCATTTTTAATTATTATAGGTGTGTTTATATGTGTGTGTAGAGGTACCCAGAAACTAGAAGAGACTCATGGAAGGAGGCAATATAACATATGTGTCAAGAAAGTAGTGGAAGTATTTAGGTAAGGAGTGGGGTAGGAAGGTTGGGAAAAAGCAGGCAGGGCAGTGGGGACAGAGTCAACTAACGCTAAGTACATATAAAAATGACATAAGGAAACCTGATACTTTATAAACTAATTAAAAATAATTTATCTGTAATCATAATGTTCATATTAATTTAAATAAATTTATCATGGTTAAAATATAAAAACAATTATCTGTAATCATAATGGTCATATTAATCATAATAATGACCATAACATTAATATTTTAATTGGTGATTTAATGATTAGATAGCTGTATGAAAATTCATGCTAGAGTCCTACTTCACATATTTCCCTAAGTAAACTCCAAGTAAGATATAGATTTCAGTGTTGGATAACACTGAGGCAGGGCAGAGCTTTCTAAGTAGTACAACAGATAATAACTTTGTTCACGGTCAGTCTAAAAGGATATTGAAAATTCAGGTACAAGGAAATATAGAAAGCAAGAAGCAAACTAGAAGAGTCTGGGGCACAGACAAATGCAATGCATCCTGACGAAACTGGCAAAAGCAAGGTGAAAAACCAGTGAGGAAAATGGATCAGAGATATGAGTAGATAACTCATAAAAGAGGAAATGGAACTTCTATTAAATATATGAAAACAGGAAGCATACATTCAATGTTACAGCAATTAGATTGTAAGTTCACATACCAGTGAACTGTGTCTGGTAATATAAACTTCCACAACAGATGTTGGAAGAGTCAGTCCCACTGTATGTAGCACAGCCAGCTATGTAATATGTGTCAAACCCTCAAATGCACTGATCCTGATTCAGCACATTTGTACACAGCATCCAAGATGGCTCAGTAGTTACCCTGGCTGCTTTTAAAGAGGACTCAGGTTGTGTTCTCAGCATCCATGTGGCAGCTCCAGCTCCAGGGGATCCAACACCCTCTTCTGAACTCTGCAGGGTAGCAGGCATACAGGTGGTTCACATACATACAGTCAAAAGACTAATACACATAAAATTAAAAACAAGTATTTAAAATGTTTTGGCTTATCTTTTTATTCATTTTGGGAAGAAAAGGGACTTTCTATATAACCCAGGCTAGCCTACATGAGTTTCCCTGGCTCAGCCTCCTAAGAATTTAGGATTAGGGTTACAGATTTATGCTACCATGCCTAAACTTGTCTTGTTATTAATAACATAAAACAATTAAACCAAAATAAAGACCTAAAGATAGAAACTGATTAAATAAGCTGTGCTTCATCCACAAGATAGAAGGATTGAAGTTCCTAAGGAATTTTAACAAGTAGTAGGAGATTTGCTGTAACAACACATGGGAAAAATGAGTTATCTAATGGTTTGCTCCGCGTGTTTTCACCTAAAACATCAAAGTCCATTACCAAACACAGACTGGAAAGAAAGAAAGACCATGGTGCTAGATGTGTCCTTTTTGCTTTTTTGAACTACTTTGCAAAGGTATTCTACAATGAATACATATTGCTTTTACCATTGGGAAGAAAGCGAATATCTTTCCGAAGATACATAAGATCTGTGTTGCTCGGTGTCTCCCACACTGATACATCAGAGTAAAAGCCTTTTGCTTTTACTCTTACAAGCTCTCTGCTAATAGAGATGCTAGGTAAAACTCATCCATCTGCACTATCTGGACCATTAGCCAGATAGTCTCCTTGGCACCTAGATGATGCACCTCATCAAACATTTCTGAATCTTGCAGAATAATAGAACAAAAAGAAAAAGTTTGAAAACCTTGAGATTACTAACATACACAGAGAGTCAGCCACCTCCAGGGCTCCCATAAATTGAGATATGGTAATATTTCTATCTGTACTGATGAATCCTAGCTGGGCAAGAGCCTGCTATAGCTGACTTTAGCAATTCCTTCTCAAAATACTAAGACCAGATAGAATTAGGCTAAACTGGACAGGCTTACAATTCCAGAAGGGGAAATGGGAAGACAGAGAAGAGTGGCAGGGTAGGGAAAAAATAAATGGAGTAAGAGAAGAATTGGTGGAGGACTCAGGAGAAGACAGCAGGTCCAATTTAAGGTGAATCTGTTGGCTTTGTGCTGTCTAGCTCATCTCCATAAAGGACTCAACTTGGAAAAGACAGTAAGCTGGCTCCGTTGTTCTTATCACAAGCCTCAAATATCTCTTTTATTAGCCCCATTCTATGGAAGACCAAGCTTTTAAAAGAATCAATAAAATATCTCACCTGATCTTTGCCTGGCAGATCATCAAGGGAAGGAGACACGCCGAGACTCAGATTGCCTGTCTTGAGTTGGTTCTTAGCCAGGATCCCAATGCATATTGAAGACCCGTATTGCACCACAGTGCAGCAAACTAATTGGAAGTGTTCTGATTTCTGTGACTCATAAACTTTATGCTCTTTTAGCACCGTTTTGGCTGTGCAGGCTTCCTAATGGTGGCTTAATAGAAGGCATTTAAAATAACAATCTAAAAAGTCTTTTCAACCTCTCCAATTAGAGTAAAAATAAATTGTCTCTTAGAATTGGGGGCTGTGCTTATACAAGCTGTGTGATAGCACCTTGGTTTCTGACATCTTAAGTATGGAGTGGTGACAGTTATGAAGATCCTTGCTCATAGGATGGTGCCACCTGTCTTCTCACATCATTTTTCTCTGATGGTCCTCTTATGGTTTAGCTTGGATTTTGTTCACTTTCTAAATTAGAGCTGTGAGATTTGGTTCATCAGATTGGAAGGTCAAATGGCCATGTTATCATCAGTAGTTAGCATTCACTGAACCACAGGCTTTACTGTAGCTTACGCAAGAAGAGCCCCCGTATCTTTACATCATATTTCCTTCAGACTAGGCCACTTTATAAACATTGTTTTCCCTCCAGTTTTAATGATTAGAAATACCCTCTGATCCAAAACTAATTCTTAAGCAAAGATACTTGATGAGTGGTCTGATCTGGGGAACCAAAGTTACTTTGCCTGAATGGCATTCTTCTGGGTTTCCTGGATCACCCTTTATTGCCAATTTCAAAGAATATGGATACAGTCCTTTTGTGGGACTTTATAAACAAAATAGTCACAATGAGACAAAGAAGTACAGCTCAACCCTTCCTTAACATAATGATGTATCCAAATGCATAAATTCACGTAACAGGCACATATCTACCGCTAAGCTATTGTCTGTTGGATGGCTGGTGTCTTTCCAGACACATTTCTGAGAAGACATTGCTACTTAAGTCTCTCCAAGAGCAGAGACTTGGGACATGTTAAAACCAGAATTTAATACAAGAAGTTATAAGGATGATTTATGTCTCAGCCAATATCTGCTCACCTTGTACTTAATATTGCATCTTCATATGTGCCTTTGGGTTTGGCTGACATTAGCCACCCTGCTACTCCCTATCTTCTTCCCTATAGGACAGTTTTGGATTTATGATTTCTACTCCCATTCTTAAGTAATTTTGACAAAGCTCTCATTTTGCCCCAGTTTGCTCTTATCATTTTGTTTTTAATTCTTACTATGGTTGGCTTTTCAAGATCCTACCATTTGGATGCAACCTTTTACTTATGACCCAGCTGTATCCAAAACTCTCTCCCCTCCTTCTGCAACATTTCTACATATGTAGCTGCTCTGAGACAAGGCTGGAGTAAGACCTTGGCTCTGTTCCCCACCCTCAGGATACTTCTTTTATATTAGCATTTCATTATCTTTTTCCCATATTCTTAAGTTTCTCACAGATACATATTTTACTATGGATATAATAATAAATGGATGATGGATAGGTAGACAGACAGATAGGTAATAGATACCATGTGCTTTTGTATCAGCCTTCTCCAAAACAGTAATTTTGCATTTCTATTTCCTTTTCTGTCCCTTCCTTTTTTAACATTATGTATTATCTGGATATGAGAAACTTCCTATTAAGCATGAGAGTTTCTCTCATGGAGAAAGCATAAGTTGCCTTTGCTTGAACTTGGACTTATCTATGAATCTACAGACCATAATTCTAGCCTCTTTGCTATGTTGGTCACAGAAGGGAAACTGAGGTCAGCTCTAGAATCCAAGGAGAAGAGTCCCTTTGTGATAGAATTCATAGCTTACATGCATTGTGAGAATTTAAAAGTATTTTTCACCTCTCTCAATTCGCAGATAGCTCAGTCTTTCACAGATCTAAATTACCAAATTGTGGAATAATTTTCCTTCTTAAGACATCTTATTGATAAATGTCTGGCCATTCTTAAGGGTTATGAAAAAGACCATCACAGTCCTAAGCTGCTTATACCAGGAAAAGAGCAACTGTCTACAGTCAGAAGCTGGCGTATCACACCTCAGTGTTCTCTGGGCTTCATTCACACAAGGTTTACGTTTGTTATATCTTAGCTGCTACTTCAATCCTAACCAGGAGAAGGCAGTACAGGCTAAACAACTAACCCTTTACATTTTCTTTATGTAAAAAGGAAAGATCCAGGGAGATTTCTCATTGTCCACACTGAGACAGCCAGGAGTGCGGCTTCTCTGACACTATCACCATCTTCTGCAGCTTCCCTCTACCAACCCCGCTATTCATCCTTGCACATTAAAGTCCATGCACAACAAAACTACCCAACATCCCAATTTCGTGGTTTGTTGATCCTGCATTAAATTTCCTGCATTACAGTTTTGAACACTACATGAGGCTTCATTGCTTAAATACAAATCTGGTTGATGTGTTGATGTGGAACTTTTTTCTCTACGAACATGAAAAGTGAACATTGCTCACTAAAAGCACAAGGGTTCCACTAGGAATCCCCACCTTTGCCACACTAGGAATTTATTCACACTACCAGGTATCCACTTTCAGCACAAAAGGGAGATGCCAAAAGAAAACAGCTGAGTTGGCATGTGGACTTTTATGTACAAATTTTCTACCTCATAAAATAGCTCAGGCGTCATTGCTCATCACACCACACTTCCAAACATCCTTGTCTGGGTGGTTGAACTTTCTGGGAGGAGTTATTACCAGACAGCTATGAGCAAAAGTGTGCACATTAATTACCTCAGCACTGGGGAGGCAGAAGTGGGAATATTGCAAATTCAAAGCCAGACTGGGCATAGTGAAACCCTATCTCCAAAAAACAAAAAGCAAAAAACAAAACCAAAAAAAAAGTGTTGCTCACTGAAACCTCCTTGTCCTCCATCATGAAGGCTTGGGGCTGATCTGCCCCTCAATGCCACCTTGACTTCTTGCCTCAGGTGCACAGGATCTCTGACTGGTCACTTTCCTTAAATTTCTTGGTGGCTTGTCATTCTCTGTACATCTCCTTCATTCCATTCTTCAACAGAAATGTAATGTTACTTAAATCTCTAAGTAAACAGTTTCAGGGTTTCTGAATCATTTTTTCTTATTCATTTCTAACTAGCACTTAAAACTCATTATCTATGGTCTCCAAACCTGGTTGTAAAGCTGAACCAAATAGGATACTTGAGACCCCAACACTGTCTGCTTTCTTCATGTCCATTCAATTGGTCTCCTGTCCCTAGAACCATCCTGCCTATTTCAAGGAAACCTGAAGCCCAGAAATTAGTTTCTATACAGTCAGATGATCTCTGAAGAGAGGTAAGAACATAGTAATCTTTCCAGTAAATGATGTGGGGGGGAAGTAGATACCCACATTCAAAAGAACTGATTTGGATTCTTTGCTGACACTGTCTACAGAGAGAAACCCAAACTGTAAAGTTTCTAGAGGAAAACAGAGAACAATTCCTCATCTCCAGTCTTGACAACATATGCTTCAGATATGACACAAAGGCACCGAAAAGAAAAGGGAAAATAAACAATTGTGACTGCATCGTGTTAAGAAGTATCTGTAGCGAAAAGAAAACAAGTGAAAACTGACAGAATAGGAGAAAATATTTGTATACCCTGAATTGTATAAGGGATTAATATCCAAACTGCATAAGGAACACATATAACTCAAAAGCAAAATAGTAACAATAATTCAATTTTAAAATGGGCAAAGGACCTTAGTAAATATCTCTCAAAAATCTGCTTGCAAATACCTAACAGATACACTTTTAAATGTTCATCACTAGTCACCAAGGGAATGCAAATCAAATTGCAATGAAATATAGCCTCAAAAAAGAATAGAGGCAATGAATATTGAATCTGAAGAAAAGGGAAACCTTCGTGGCACACTCCTTAATGGGAATGTAAATTAGCACAGATAGAAAATTTCCTTAATAATGAAAAGTAGACATAGCACATGATATAGCAATTCCACTCTAAGGTATATTCAAAGGGAATGAAGTTGGACTCTTAAAGAGATAACCCTACTACTATGGTCATTTATAGCATTATTCTTAATAATCAAGAAACAGAAGTAAATCTTTATCAATAAACTAATGGCCAACAGGAACAAAAGAAATATATGAATGTGCATATGTATTGATGTATAAAATGAACATCAGTTAGTCACAGGAAAGAATTTGTTCTACTTGCAATGGACATGACCAAATCTGGAACAAACTGTGAAAGTAACATAAGCCAGACAGAAACAAACACTTTTTTGTGTCATGTATACAGGAGCTTAGCAGTACAAACTCACAAGAGCGAAGAGTGGAATGTGGTTGTCATGGAAGTCAGGGGACACAAGAAAGTGTCAGTCAAAGCTACAAAGTTTCAATCAGATAGGAAGAAGGAGACTGAAGATGGTGTGCACCTTGGGGACCTGGATTTAATAAAGTGCTATATGCTTGAGATTTGCTTAAAATAGATACTAAACTCAATATAAAAATAAACATAAGATAATAGGTAAGAGATACATGTTCATTAGACTGCTTTGAATTTACATGCAAAAATTACATCATAAATGGTATTTTATCACCACAACAAGTAACCTATACAGCAGTCATTAAAACTAGAAAATAATAGCTCAATAGAGAAATATGACAAGACAATTCTTGTCTTAAAAACGATAGAATAAAAATATAAAAAAGAAATAAAAAAGATAAATAGGATGACCATCCTACATATAACTTAATTTGTTATTGCAGTAACAGGAAATGAATGAAAAAGACATATTTTTTTTCCTTAGAAGAAACAATGAGAGGGTGAATAGGGAGAGAGAAGGTACTGAAAGAGATGACTGGAAAGGAGGGGAAGGCACTTCAGAATAGAAACCTGGTGCAAGGGAAACTCACAGAAACCTACAAGGATGACCCCAGCTAAGACACTTAGAAATGGTGGGTGTATGGCCCGAACAGTCCATCTCTGGTAACTGGCCATTACTTCCAGTGGAGGGATTGGAACACTAGCTCAGCCACACAACCTTTGACCTACAGTGTGTTCTGCCTATGGGATGTGTTTGGGAGGGGCACAAAAATGGTGAAGGAATTGTGGAACTAGCCAACGAGGCTTGCCCAGCCTCAGACACATGCCACGAGAGTGAGCCCACACCCACACTGTCTGGAGGCCCAGAGACTCAGGATATAACCAAACATAATTGGAGGGAAAAATGTAATGATGCCTAATGATATTCTGCTATTCTCATAGATTGGTACCTATCCCAATTGTCACCAGAGAGCCTTCATCCAGTAACTGATGGAAACAGGTGAAGAGACTCACAGTCAAGCATTGGATTGAGCACAGGGAACCCTGCTAAAAGAGAGAGGAAGGATTATAGGAAGGGGGACCAAGGACATCACAAGGGAACCCACAGAAACAACTAACCTGGGCTCATGTCTGGATTGACAGCCTGGGAGCCTGCATGGGACTGACATAGACCCTCCACATTTGTATGACAGTTGTATAAACCTACTTGTGGGACTCCTAGCAGTGGGAGCAGAGACTGTCCCTAAAGCTTTATCTGGCTTTTGGGAATCTACTCCTCATACTGAGTTGCCTTGCCCAGCCTTAATACAAGGGGCGAAGCTTAGTCCTACACCAACTTGATATACCATGTTTGGTTGACATCCATGGGAGGCTGCACCCTTTCTGAACAGAAACAGAAGAGGAGTGAATTGAGGTGGGGGGGGAAATGGAGGGGAGGGGAAAATAGGAGAAATGGGGTCAAGTTGCGAAATAAATAAATAAATTTAATTAATAAAAAGAGTCTAAAAAAAGAAAGTAAACAATGAAACATAACAGTGCAGTGTTTCAACAGGCATGCTTTATGTACAGGTCTGTGATTAATTTAAATGTAGATTTTTGAATAAAAATAAACCACACAAACATCAATTTTAAAAAAGCTGGAGGGCTGGCCAATGGGCTCATCAGGTAAAGGTACTGGATGCCAAGCCTGATGACCTGAGTTCAGTTCCCAGGACCCACATGGCAGGAGAGAACCAGTGCCTGCAAGTTGGCCTCTGAATTCCACATGCATGGCTTGGCATGTGTACACAAGCTAGTACAAATGTGAGCACATGTGTGTGCATACACACACTTGATGGGAGATGTCATTCTGTAAATATGTTTCTCGTATTGGCCAATAGAAAAGCAAGATAGGTGGGACTAGGAGACAAGGAGGAGAGAGAAAGTGGTAGGGAAGAGTTTCAAGATGGAGGATGGAAAGAACACCAGCCTCTCTCCAGTAAGATGAGGCCACGTGGAAATGCTTAGTTTAATAGAACTAGGTTAATATTTAAGACAGAGCTAGCCGGTAAGAAACTAATAACTGGCCAACAGAATTATATCTAATACAGAGTCTCTGTGTGTTATTTGGGGCTGGAGTGGCAGTGGGACCAGAACGACCAATGAGAAAAACCTACTCATAACACACACTAAATAAATATATTTGTATTTTATAAAATAAAAGGTAAAAGGAAAGCTGGTACATATATACTAACATGAAAAGAGACTAAGAAATAATATTAGGGAAATTAAGAAATTTTGTAATAATAAAATAGTGATTACAAAACAAAGCAAAATCCTAAACTTACTTGTATCTAATGACAAACTGAGATATACATTCACTTAACTTCAGAATACATTTTTAAAAAGTCAGCGAGATTATAAAATACTTAAACAGTAGTATGATTGACTATTGTAATAAATAAAAGATCAGTGATAGGCAACTAATGATAGATACATGATAGCTAATACATGTCTAACTATAGAATGAATAAGCATTACTGCAAGTGAATGTGAACATTTACCACACAGTTATTAGGTCAGAAAACAAGGCTCAATAAATTCCCAAGAACCAAATAGACTATGCTTTCTGGTCACAACAGACTTGAAGAGAATGACATGACAGGAGAGTAGCAGGTTCGCATAGCTGACATGGTGTGTAGAGAGAAAGCCTATTTTTAACTGTTTGTTTTAGGAAAAAGGAAAAGATTGAAAAATCAGCAATCTAAGTTTCCATCTCAACAATCTGAAGGGACACAGAGGAAAGTAAATTGTAAAATAATAAAAGTTAAACAAGCAAAAAAATACATTCAACAGAAAAAAAGGCAAAAGTTAGCAAAACACAGTTAAGGAAAAATATAAAGATAATAAGAATTGCCAATGTTAGCAATAAAAAAGACACTTCTATTAAGTAAATGTAGACACTAAAAGGATTAGGGACAATTTGGGAATGGATGTCACTAAGTGGTAGAGTGGTTACCCTGTGTGTGCTGCAACACACACACACCACATGCACAGACACACACTTGCCCCACAGGCACACACATACCACACACACATATATACATGCACACACCACTGGCACACACATCACATGCACACACATACACACACACATGCACACACAGACACACATACCACATGCACACAAGCACACACATACACAAACACACAAGCACACTGACATATAAACAGGTATAAAAGAATGGTGTCCTTTGCCTGTCACATAATTCTTCCTCAGCCTAAAATACCATCTCCTCTGAACCCCACATGCACAGAGGTCATGGCTGTTTTATTCTTCCGGAACTTCTTTAAGTCAAGCTAGTGACTTAACAGACATTTACCTTCTTACAGTTTTGAAGCTAAATGCCCAAGGTCAGTGTTCAAGAATAATTTGATTTCGAGAGAGGCCTTTTTCCAGACTTGCAGTCACCTTCTTAATATGCCTTCACATGACCTCTGTGTGTACACGTGCACAGAAGGACAGGACCCTGATGTTGCAATTGGGGAAGACTCTAACCCTGCAGCCTCTGAGCCACACCCTTGCAATTTCATTTAACCTTAAGAAATTAATCTTATCTCTCCAGAAATTCTACCTCCAAATCCAGCTATGAAAGAGTTAAGGCTTCTGCAACCAAATTTGGAGGGGAGTATCTGAAAACTCTTGGTGCAACAAAAGCATCCAGTACACACATGCCCCTCTGAAATCAACTCTACATCCATGTTCTTAGGCAGCCTTACATTTCCATGTTCTGGGCCACCACGTGTTTGTACTCATTATATTCCACCAGTCACTCACTATTGCATCTTAACATGTTAGTACCAATTATGTTTATGCCATACAGTTATATATATATATATATATATATATATATATATATATATGTATATATATATATATATATATAATTATTGTACTGACATACACATTAGCAATGTATTTTCTTTGGCTAATTCTAACGGAAATGTGGCTTTCAGAAACAAACAATGATTAATTAATTAACCATATGCTAATATTTGAAATGTACTTGTTCATTTAATGCAGCCTTGTTAAAACATAAAAAAGTCACCTACCCATCAAAATGTTTAAACAAAAAGTTACATAGTCACCTCTATTATTCACATGCAATAATATAAATGAGGTCAAAAGTATTATCTACTTACCCAGCATAAATTGTTCATCAGCCTGAACATGCGGAAAGGTATTGACTATTTCCCAGGCTGAGGTAATCCTCTGCCTAGGTGATGACTTACCACTGTGAAATGGATTATGGTATTAGAGCATCACACATCTGTCAGGAATTATCAAATGAATCCTTAGTCAGTGACCTGCAGACAAGCTACGCTAGATAATAAAACAAGTTTGTCCTGCCATAAGAGAGAAGAGTGAGAGAATATTCTCTACCCAACTTCATGTTCCTATTGTTTTCTCTCTCTCTGTCCCTCTCCCTCTCCCTCTGTCTCTCTGTCCCTCTCCTTCTCCCCCTCCTCCCTCTCCCTCTCCCTCTCCACATGGAGTCTGGAATGTGGTCAATATACCAAGTATCATTAAGAAAACTCGCTTTCCCTCACACAACAGCCTTCAAATTCTAATAGCTCCTTAGCACAGATAGGACTTTATGCCCAACTCTTCTGCTCCATATTGGAATTTTTTTCAGCCTTGAGCTTGTGAAGATCATATGCATGCCATCACAATTTCTGTCCATTCACTTGTGCACATCCCTTGTGTCTGAAAAACAGTTTCCATGAAGCCATCCACCACCTCTTGCATTTCTAAAAAAAAGTATTTTTAGAAGCCTCTGAGTTACTGGTTACTAGCTTAGAGAATGATGGCAAGTATTAAAGAAATTTCTTAGCACAGACAAGTCCTTCTGTATCTATGAAGCCTCTTGAATCACATCAACCCATTGACTTCATGTTTCCTGCTGTCTCCATGGCTCCCTTTGATGTATGGTAACCCTCGGGTAGCTGTTTTCTTGCTGAGTGCCTATGGGATACTCGCATATCCATCCCATAACCTCATCTATCTTAGATAGAAATCTATTAAATGACTGACAATAAAGATTGATAGAAGATTTCATTACAAGGATAATTACAAGAATACCTCAAAGACATTCAAGCAAAGGTGAAAGAGATGTGTGTGGGGGGGGTGTCTTCCTTATCCATTTTACGCTACATGTTTCAGATTCAGTATTTGGATATGGAAACAAATCCAAAGAGCAAGAAAAGAACTTCATGAATCCAATCCTGATGTAAATTTAGTATTATCACCTCTTTTCACAGATGTGAGACCTCCTGAAGCCCTTTCTTGTGCAATTCCTTGTTCCTTGTGAGCTCAGTCACTGTCCCCCCCCCCAACCATGAGCTGTACGCAACTTCTGTAACAACTTTCTCCCCACCAAATTCAGAGAGAGCTAACACCCAACTCAGCACATGATCTACATGTTGTCTGCTTACACTATTCATTGGGTACATGGATGTTGGATGGATGATGGGTGGCTGGGTGAGTGGGTGGGTGGATATATGGATGGTGGATGGATGATGGGTGAGTGGTGGACAGATAATGGATGAGTGGGTGGGTGGTGGATGGATGGATGGTGGGTGGAGAAAGGATGGATGATGGGTGGCTGGGTGGGTGGATGGATATTGGGTGGGTGAATGGATGGATGGATGGATGGGTGGGTGGGTGGGTGGGTGGATGGATGGATGGATAAAGAAGCAAGAGGATGAATGAGTGAAAGGGATCCTAAACAAGACGAGTGGAATACCCTGGAGTTAGACATAGTAAAAATTCTGACTACGGTCTTTTACAAAGAGTTCAGAGAAGGCTATTTTGGGTAGAGATGACTTGGGGTTAATACACAGTTTGAGGGACACATTGTTGCAACTTAGCAATAAGAGAATGCAAAATTTCAGCCGAAAGGGATTAATCAAATCTCTAACTACTGAAGAATATTTCAGAGCTAAGGAATTATAAGTATTTAAATTTCTTTTATTACTAGCATATGCATCCCAGTTGGCAGCAATGGAAAGGGAGCAAGTACTTAAGATAAAAGGTCAAGCCCAAAACCAGTGAATTGCATTTGGTTGGATCTTCAGTGTATATTTTAGGGTCCTATATGTTAATCATGTACTATATGAGATGTGACTTTTCAAATTGTAAATTTCTCTAGATAAAAAAATGTTTACCTTCTCGGCTTACTTTAAGTTACCTTTTTTGCATCATTTCCTCCTTGGTACTTTACCCATGAAACAAGCATGTGAGTGGTACATGAAAATATATTTACATGTGCAATATAGAACTTTCATTGCAACTGAATTACTTCAACCCCTCATATCTTGCAGAAGTAGTTCTTGCAGAACCACTTGTGATGAAATGACCAGAGATGCTGGAGGGACCTGGTATGCATTCAGATTGGAGCCTCCCCCTGATTATTAGCTGTATTTAACAACTTTGCAGCTTCCTGCCACTGCCATTCCCATGGAAACAGACACTGAGTCTCAGAAATCCCGAGTGTGAGAGCTTAAACTAATCACTGTGACTAAATAATAAATAAATAAATAAATAAATAAATAAATAAATAAATATTTTTTTTCCCTCACAAGGTAAAAATGGTGATTAGCTTAACAGAACCTAATTCTTTTTCCCATGGATGTGTTTTTTTAGCACAGCATAGCCATTCATCCTATTAACCAACTTTTTCGGCACCTGTTCCTTCCAAGCTGTGCAAACATCATTTCTACCAGTACTTCAGGATTCAGAAGGATCTCAATACAGGAGTTATGTATAAATTAGGATCTTGCATTTATTTTGCATCTCTCTGTTGATGTCTTATTCAGGAAAGAAGTCAAGTTTGTGTTTCCTACTGGAGGGCTATGCTGTGCTCAACCAATTAGAAATTTAAGAACATATAATTTCCTAATGTTTGTATTTAATATAACCAAGCCATAGAGATACAGATAAAATACTACCTGGACTGAAAATTGATAGTATCTCTATATGTAACATGTCGTGAAATTTTGACTGTACTGTTATTAGATGCTTACTCAGTGGTTATAACTACAATGCCCTGGAGTTTCCAGACAAGCTGATTTACAGGCAATATTAACTAGCCTACACTGTTGGGTATAAAATGAGAAGGTAGGCTTTCTTTTCCACAGATGCTCTTTTAGAAGAAGACAAGCCAAGGCCTTACTGGCCACCCAGTGAACCCTAACTTTGCAGACTAAATAAAGAAGAAGTTGTTTCTGTGTGTCTCCATGGAAAGAACAAAATTCTCTAGAATAAAGATACTGCACATCTGAAAATGAGGCATTCCTGTTCAGTGAGCTGTGAGAAGGCTAAACACAAAGCTGCTTCAATTCAGGGAAAGACAAACCTCATTGGCTTAGAGCTCGTCTTGCCCCCATATTTTCATGTTTCTCCTCACTACCGCCAGATAGCATTTCAAACACCCACCCATATCAGTCACCAAGGCCTCCTGTTCTCCTTCCCACCTACATTCAGGCAGCCATTCTACTGACATACAATGTGCAGAAAGTGACCACTGGCTTTCTTTATGTATCTTCGACACATGCAATGCTTTGATTTGTATCATATTACAATTACTCTCTAATGCTGTACAACAGATTTTTATAAAGTATATAAATATATGTGTCTCAGTCAATGTTTTGTTGCTGTGAAGAAACACCATGACCATGAAGCTCTTATAAAGGAAAGCATTTGATTGGGGCTTGCTTACAGATTCAGAAGTTTAGTCCATTGTCATCATGGCAAGGAGCATAGTGCTGCAGAGTTCTACATCCAGATCTGCAGGCAGCAGGAAGAGACCAACACTGGACTTGGAATGGGCTTTTCGCAACCTCAAAGCCTACCCACAGAGACACAAGTCCTCCAACAAAGCCACACCTCCTAATCCCTCTCGAATAGGACCACTCCCTACTGACCAAGCATTCAAACATTTGAGCCTATGGGAGCCATTCTTACTCAGGCCACCACAGTATAAAATCATAACTTTATCAAGTATTAAATAGTCAAGTAGTTACTATTTTAAATGTTTTAAAATTTGTAGAAATCCAAGTCATTTTTTTTCACAGATACTTAAAACTATTTCAGTAATGTTAGAGGAACTAACTGGGATTTTGTTTGAGTGAAGAACACATACCCCTTTCTGACTTAATAGATAATGGGCTTGTTTTTAAAAAGTTTAATGTATAAACCATATGGAAGGATGTCAAGTATTCTTAAGTATGCATTAAGTTGTTGTATTATAAATTATCTTGTTTTTCTGATTTTTCTGTTTTATAACTCCCATATTAAATATGCATTTTTATGTTAGAAAATAAATCAGACAAAAACTATAAAATCGTTTTCACTTATAACAATGTGAACATATATATCATTGTTACTCTCAAACAATTATATGTGAGAGAAATGAATTTGAGTTATAAATTCAATGCAATTGTGTAAATACACCTTCTTTGAATTTGAAACACTTGTATTAACCCAAGTTAGTTAAAAATAAAAAAAAAGACTCAGAAACAAGGTGACTCAGCAGACACTGAGAACCCTTAGTGCCCAGACTGAGAACTCCCAATCTCCAACAAATCAAGTCAGAAAAGAAATGTCACAAAAAGAATTAGTTAAATACACAAACAGGAAATTGATAGAAAAAAGGAAATCCATAGAGCTAAAACAGCCTGGAGAAACACTTAGACTTCATAACCAGGGAAGTACGGAGGTAGCATTGCATTAGACTCAGACACAATGCAGAGCAGTGAAGAGTCTGGAGTGGCAGAACCACCCGTGACTGGTTGCAGCCAATGTGACTTAGCCACTTAGTAAGTACAGCTTATTGAGATGTAATCTGCATGTGTTGCAACTTGCTCTTTTAAAGTGGGAAACTGAACTGTTTTTACTGTGGGAGACGATCTCCACAGCCAAGTTTTGTCATCTCAGAAACCCCCATAAGGTTTTGCTAGCACCCCTCTATCCACTTGTCTCTTCTTTCCTAAGACAAATTAATTGACTTTCTATTTCTGTGTATTTCTCAAACTAGATCACAACATATAGGCTTTCATGTTCCCTTGATGAGTAGGAAGGAACATGACAGTGTGAATAATTATTCATTACAATTCTACCTTACCAATCGGGTCTTATTCCATACACATTATCAGAAAAAAAAAATGAGATAAAGATTGTTAATCTCAGACCTTTGTACAAAAAGAAAATTTTCAGAATCAGAAAAGTGCTACTGTCTACCATTTATTTACCAAGAGGAAAAATAAGGAAGACCCCCAAGCAACCAAAGTTTCCTGTAAGAAAATAGAGACAAGGGAAGTGTATTTGCAAACACCATTCAATGAAAGCAAACATTGGAGTCACAAAGGTAAATCCGCATCTGTCCACACCAACAGAGAACCTGCATTCTAAGACTCATAATACTTTTCATATTTCCAAAGTAAAATAAGTAAAAGTAAGGCTTACAAAATGCCTTAACCTGACTGCATGTAACCCAACTAAAATAACTGGGGTTTGGCAAACTCTATACAGTCTTATGTAGCATTGCAAAGATTGCCATACATTTCCAAAAATGCTCATATGGAAGTGTTCTATTTGTAGTCAAATGGTGACAAATAAATCCTTTTCTAAACTTCACAAACCTAGGTTTAATTGAGTGAAAAACATGGAAAATGGGTAGGGAATAAGGACACTCCTATTCCTCTCTAAGCCAGTAGTTTTCACTTAACAACTTAAATGAACATTTGGAAACTTTGTGATGTAATGTGTCCAGAGATTACTTGGGAAGGTTCAGTGTAGAGATAAAATGGGGTTTGCCATACAGTGTGAAGCATGGAAAACCCTTGCTACTGAGTTACAGACAACACAGCCAGAAGTTGAGGGGTTGAATAGTCAATGATTCATCCACCAAAAGATAAATCAAAATTTGCCCAGCCATGTGACATTCTAAATTTAACTTTAAATAACATAGAAAGATCGTGGATTTCAAAAAACAACACAAGAGGGGAAATCAGTTGCTTTCCTGGATTGTTGTCATGGAAGTAGAAAAAATAACAAATAATAAACAAGCCTCAATCATAGAATCACATCCATAAAAACATAGTTGGGGGGTGGATGTATGTCTTCTGTGTGAATCTTCATTGTTCACTTTTTTTCAACAGTTTCCCAGCTAAATAATTCAAATGTTTCCTCAACAAATAGCAGAGTGTGGAATCAATACTGCTCTCTAATCCTTGAGCAAACATACTAATGTGAAAACATAATTGTTTCTTCTCAGCTTTGCTCAGTAAGATCATTCTCATCTTTTAGAAATATGTGAGTTTGTTGCATGCTGTTGTGCTTCATAGCAATCACCATGGTCATAATTTCTATGGCCATGATAACACCTCATGACCAAAAGCAACGTGAGTAGAAAAGTATTTATTGCACTTCACATTTCCAACAGCCCATCACTGTGGGGTGTTGGGAAAGGAACACAAGGGAGGAATCTGGAGGCAGGGACTAAAGCAAAAGCCATGAAGGGGTGTTGCTTTCTGGCTTGCTTGCTCATGTTCTACCTGCTCTCTTGCGATATCTAAAACCACCTGTCCAAAGGTGCAACCCACAATAGCCCTCCCTCATCAATCATTAAGAGAATGCTACACAGACCAATCTGGTAGGGGCAATTTCTTAATCAAGTTTTCCTCTAGCTTATGTCAACTTGACATAAAATTAGTCAGCACAGTAATTCACCTACTATTTTCTAAAGGACAAATACTTGCTACCTGTGCTTTCTAGCAGTTCAAATAGCAGCTGAGTTCCAGAATGATACACAACCCCATACCTACTTCTGTAAGTTTCCTATATGACATCTCTCTCTCCTGTTCAAAGTCTGATGGAAATAGTCCCCACTGTTTCCACTTGCAGCCCTCAAAGGGAACTTCAAACCTCATACCATATGATAGAAGAATTTACCTTTTCCCAGAGAGTTTCTGCCTCAGCCCTTGAATGCTGGGAGGCACGCTCTGGACTCTGGAATGCGACAAGAGTTATCTCAGTTTGTGTCTGATGGTCTGGCAATGTAACTAAGAGTAGAAGCTTTGCATCATATGTTGTCATCTCTGTTTCCAGATGGTCAGCAGTTATGAAAATTTAAACCACAAAGCAGCAGCATCTCTCACTTTGTTTTGAATCTATCTTATTTACTTCAGGTCAGACTTCTTTTTAACTCTATACAGGCCTGTTAATCACTCAAGTGGTAGAAGCTTTGGGTTGTGCAGTGTCAGCACTGCCTCTGGATGTGTTAACCAACAACATTAATCGAACTGAGCTCTGGTATTCACCCTGATCACCATGGCTCAGTGTTATACGGAGATAGGTTACAATACATTTATAATTAGCAGTATCAGCCACAAATCATTCCAGACAGAGTTCATATTAATGACCCCATTGTGAGAGGACAAATGGAAGCTGTGTGCTTTGATCTGATGCCTGCCCATCTGTCTCTCTCTTGGTTGATAGTAGGCCATAAGCATGACTATAATAGCTTTCAGTAAGTTATGCATCCTTCCAGCAAATTATTAAAACTCACAGTGTTCTTGGGGAGGAGGATACCTTTTCTCCTGAGTCTGCAGGTATGAAAACAGAAGCCACAAATTATAGCAGAGAGAAAAAAAATAGTCTTTCTTAAAAAATCAATTAAAATTACCTAGAAATACAGCCTAGGAAAGAGTTCTCAAATAAAACTTCTTGTTATTTTATTTTAAAATAAACCATATGAATATTTTAGGCCAATAATGATGTTCAAATCATGTCTTTGCATACTAAGTTATTCCAACACCTCTTGAAAATCTCAAATACATATAATAATAACAAACAATATGTGAATTAATGGGTAAGTAAACAAAAGCTTCTGAAGCTAAATATTTTACTGAAGTAAGTATCTCAGATTTTAAGGTACAAGCATTAGGAACACATGCTGGCTGTTTTGAATAACTTGCTTCCTGTGACAGATCTTATGCAAAAATAATAATAATAATGACTGGACCTTTCTACTGTTCATTCAATCAATTTACAACCAAGTATTTACATTCCTAGGCTTTATATTCCCAATAAAGGACATCTGTTCAGAATACTTTCAAGTGATGTAATAAGGGGATGGGGAGATGGCTCCTCATTTAGGAGCACATGCTGCTCTTGTAGAAGACTTGGGCTCATTTTCCAGAACCCACATGGCAGATTCCAACGATCTGTAATTCCTAGATAGACCTAAAGTCTCTCTGTCTTCTGTGGGCATCAGGCACACAGGTGTTACACATGCATACATGCAGCCAAACTACACACATAAAAATAAAAAATATTTATATGTGTATGGTGTTTTACATGCATGTATGTCTGTGAACCATGTGTGTAGTGTGCCTGTGGAGGCAGAAGAGGGTACTGGATATCCTGGAACTGGAGTTACACAGGGGTGTAAGCCTACCATGTGGGTGCTGGGAATCAACCCTGGGTCCTCTGGAAGAGCAGCCAGTGCTCTTAACCACTGAGTCATCTCCCTAGCCCCAGTAAATAGAATTTTTTAAAGGTAGAATAAAATGCCATCAGAAAAAAAAATGTAAAGATAAAAGGCTATAGTCAGTACAGACAAATGCTGGACTTAATTCCCAGGCTTGGTGTGAGTGGGAAGCCCCCAACGCTGCCAGCACAGACTGATAACCCAAACTGGCATGATCAAAGTCTCCAATGCTTCCTCTTATGTTTCAACACAGTGAACAGCCTGAATCAAGGAAGAGCGCTGTGCATAATCAGGGAGGGGAAGAAAATCTGGGGAAAATAATCCAAAAAGATGGGAAGGGAGAAGCAAGATCAATATCAACTTTGTAGTTACTTTCATTAATGTAGGTTCTATTCTACTAAGAAACTTACTTGCTAAAGCCAAAGATCAAGATAAAAATGTCATCTCAGTAATCCAGTAAATAGTTTCAGAGACAGAGTGTCAAAGAACCAGTATGACACCAACAGGTTTTAGCTTTTGAAGCATTGATTGAGCTGCCTCAATACTTAGTATGAAAGAGACCTTGATACATGTCTGGGAGAAGAAAATGAATATTAGCTTTTTTGAAATCTCTTAAATCATCTAAGTATCTTTTCTGTTATATAAACTAGTTTGTCAATAGTTTTCCTGTACAGGTATATGAATTTAAATTACAATGTATTATTAGATTTAAAAAAGGGGGGACAGTACATGAGTTAACGAGATCTAGAAACATCCATAATCTTTAAGTAAGGGATATCAAAACCTGCTTTACTTTCTAATAATAAGTTTAGCCATACTATCCGGGTGATTATCTCACTGTTTAAACTAAACCTACCAAGGGCTTAACTGTTGTATCGAGGTCTCCAAGTCTTAGGGGAAAAAAGTTTTATACTTAATACAGGCTCACAAACCAAACCTATAGAAGCAAGGAGCACAGTAACTCCAAATCATGCTAAAAACACACATTTCTGCAGTAGGTGTGGAGCCTAATAACAGAGTAGTTACCTGGAAAAATCTCTGGGATCAATCCATGCAAACATCATATATACTGAACAAGGGGAAAACATGAGGGCAGATGGTCTTGAGAAATAATCATGAACATAAAAAAGGAATCTGTGTTAAAGAAGTTAATGAGAAGAGTTTCTAGATTAAACATTAATGCCAACTTCACACTAAAAGATTGGAAGAGATATATCACAGAAGCATAATTTTGACACCTATTTCCTGGAAGATAGCTTTGACCTTTCTACTTCAATCTTAAAATTGGCTTGCCATTGATTCTAGACCATTTTGTTTCAAAAAATTTCTCTAAAAGTACATGAGGATGTTTTTCCTAAAAATGTGTATAAAGACATATGTGGCTGTCACAATTTAAATAAAAATTTAAAACAATAAATGTGCAAAAGTGGGATATTTGTTGAATATGATACAGCATTTATGATTAAATATACAAAAGAACTTAGTAATAATTTGTAGAATATTTTTACATTATTTTATTTTTTAATTTTTATTTTACACATCAGTCCCAGTTTCCTCTCTCCCTTCCTCCTTCCCTCCCTTCCTCCTTCCCTCCCTTCCTCCCTCCCTCCATCTCTTCCTCTCTCCCACCTTCACATGCACCCCAACAACCCTCCCCTCCCATCCCCCCCCACTCTACATGTAGGGTGATGCCCTTCAGGAGGGGTCATCTAAATCTGTCAAGTTTTTTGGAATAGGGACTAGGACTTCTCTCCTGTCTCTAGGTTAAAGGAATATCCCTCCATGGGGAATGTGCCCACAAAGTCCTTTTGTGCACCTGGTTCCACGGTATGAGGACCCTTAGACTGTTCAGGCCTTCTAGCTGAGACACATGTTCAGGGGGTCTGAGTCAGTCCCATGCTGGATTCCCAACTATCAGTCTGGGGGCCCATTAGCTCCTCCATGTTCAAGTCAGCTGTCTCTATGTGTTTCTGCTGCCTGGTCTTGTCCTCCCTTTCTGCATCTGGATTCTAGTTCGGCTCAGTGTTTAGTTATGAGTGTTTGCTTCTGTTTCCATTGGCTACTAGATGAGGGCTCCATGATGGTGGATAAGTTAGTCATCGATCTCATTATCAGGGAAGGACATTTATGGTAGCCTTTGTGTAGGAGAATATTTTAAAAATATTATTCATACTATAATAAGTGGAAAACCAAGTGTTTATTAGAATACTGTTGTAGTTAAAACTTTGGAACCAGGCAATTTAAATTCAAAACCTGACCCCACATTCACTATCAATGTGATGTTAAGAAACTTATATTTCCCTGGTAATAGAAGTAAGATAATAGTGATATTGCCCAAATGGGTTGCTTTGAGGAACAAACAATACAGCACCTGTCTAATGATTGTAAAAGTACCTCATGCAAAGAAAGGCTTCATAAACTTTAACTTACTCAGCCGGGTGTTGGTACACACCTCTAATCCCAGCACTTGGGAGGCAGAGGCAGATGGATCTTTGTGAATTCAAGGCCAGCCTGGTCTACAAAGCTACTTCCAGGACAGGCTCCAAAGCTACACAGAGAAACCCTGTCATGAAAAAAGAATTTAATTGACTCATCTATTGTACGTGATGTTTATATTTGGTTGTCAACCTGGCTGGGTACACCTGTGAGGGCGCTTTTTTTTTTTTTTTTCTTGAAGTCACTTGAAATGGGAAAACCAATCTGGATCCTTGAGGTGGAATGATCCACCTTTAATCTGGGCCATGTCTTCTGCTGGCAGCCTGTATAAAGGACATGGAAGAAGGAAGACTGATCTCTTTGCTTGTTCTCACTCTTGCTAGCACCCCCATTCCTTAACTTGTGTTAGCACATACTTCTTCAGGATTCTGGTGTATTCTGAAGACTAGGTGAGAGATTCTGCCTTGTGAACTCAACAAGTACTGGGTTTTTGGACATTCCATTGAACTAGCTGGACTGGAGCCTGTAAGCCATTCTAAAAATCATATACATACATACATACATACATACATACATACATACATACATACATACATTCTACAAGTTCCATTCCCCTTGAGAACCCTGACTAATACAATATACATCATTTTTAAAAGAATGTAAAGTAAACAGAGGATGGGAAATTGGCAAAGGTCAACTGCAACATGTCACAATATACATTATCTGTTAGGACATCTTTGTTAGCATAGACAATTTGACCCAAATAACAGTAAAAAAATAAAAATAAAGTTGGGAACTAGAGAGATGGCTCAGAGGTTAAGAGCACTGACTACTCTTCCAGAGGTCCTGAGTTCAAGTCCCAGCAACCACATGGTGGCTTACAACCACCTATAATGAGATCTGGTGATCTCCTCTGGCCTACAGAGATACACGCAGAGCATTCATATACATAAAATATAAATACAATAAAAATCTTTTTTAAAAATGAAATAAAGTTGAAAAATGACTGCTGCAATTTCAAAACTGGAAAAGAGCTATGCACATTATCGTTCATTCATGAACTCTCAAATATCTTCCAAAGGTCAACACGGCACTCAACAAACCATGCACCTGGACTCTGAGAAACTACTAGATGCAGGAAATTTCTTCTCACTTTAAGATAATTAAATAGGAAATAGATTATTTTGAAGTTTCTCTTGAAAATACTATAGTAAGTCTTTTGCTTCCAAACATGATGAAGCATAAATGTCAGACAAGAATGCCTATAAACACACACACAGAGAAGAGGAGACAAAATATATGCAATATAACTGTTTGCAGACATTGGATAATTGACAACATGGAGCTGTGAAATCCAAAGTAGGAGGCTAAAGACCTAAGTTCATGGGTAGAAGCCACTAATACTTGTGGTACAGAATACTAAAGAGGAAGAAATTACACAGAAAAAGATGAGGCAGAAATCTGTACAGAGGCCCCTTCAGTGTTTGACCTCATACTATATACCGTGCATTCATGAGAGGAAAAGTCCACGAGGTGAGCAAAGATCAGGTTCCAGAGAAAAGCATCTACTGGAAAGCTGAAGGATGAATCCTTTGAGGAAGACTATGAGATGTGTGAGTTCTAACAGGCTAGAATGTAGAGATTCTGCCTCAGTTAGGGTTACCAGCTGTTGTAGGTTTATTTCATTCACCGTTCATACAACAGTTTGTCATCAAAAGTAATGAGGGTAGAAACGCAGGGATGGCTCCACCCACAATGGGCTGGGCCCTCCCCCATTGATCACTAATTAAGAAAGTGCCCCACGGCCTTGCCTGCTCTTATGGAGGTATTTTCTCAGGTGAGGATTCCTCCTCTCTGACGACTCCAGTTTGTGACAAGTTGACATAAAACTAGTAAGGACAAGGCTGAAGCAGGAGTATTTTTGAAAATTTTATTGACATGAGTGTATCCTGCTGCTATAACAAAATGAATTTATGTTAGGTGACTTTAGCAATGGATGAATGTTAACAGTTCTGGAGACAAGAACATCTAATTTTGGAGCTAATATGATCAGGTTTCCAGTAAGAATCCTCTTAGTGGCTTGTGGATAATCATCTTCTCACTGGGTCTTCCCATTGGAGGAGGGGAGAGGGGCAGCTCTTATCTCTCCCTCTTCTTTGAACACACTAACTGTTCTTGAGGGCCACCCCCCCCCACCTCATCCAAACCCAGTTATCTCCCAAAGCTTAACATAAAAACACCAACACATTAGCAACAAGGCCTTCAAGCATGCCAAATGAGGGAAGCATGAAGATTTAATCTACTAAAATAGCACCTGGGGAGATAGCTTAGTGAGTAAAGCACTTAGCTCCCAGCTTGAAGACCTGCGTTCACTTCTCTAGAACCCATGTAAAACAAGACACAGTGGCACATGTCTGCAATGCCCATGTTCCTGATGAAAGATGGGAAGCAGATTCCAAAGAGTCCCCACACAGTCACGGTCCCACAGTGGTGACAAGAGACACTGTCTCAAAATAGGTAGAAGATTAACACTTGAAGACTGATAAAACTCCAGAATAGCATGAAGGGGTACTCACAGCTATATCCTCAAAACTATGTTATTTTTCACTGAAAAGATAAGACTTTTAAAGGCCTATAAAAAGAAATAAAAATCAGACTGTCATCAATTTCTAAAACTCCAGAAAGGCAGTGAAATGTCATATTTACAGTTCTGAGGGAAAAAAAATTATGTCCTTTAAGGACTGAAATCAGCTGAATTTCAAAATCACAGATGACTAAGCAGAAAGATATTTTAACTATGCACTGTGCAGAGTTTTAGCTTCCATGTTATATGTGACACTTTTGCAAAGATCAGCACTCCCATCTCAACCAGAAAAGTACAAAAACATCATCTCTGTCAAATGGCTAGGTGTAGTGGGTCATGCCTGTAATCCTAGCCACCAAGTCAGGAAGATCACGGGGTCAAGACTAGCCTGAGTTACACAAAAAGGCCCAAAGAAATGGAAATCATTTTGAAAGCAGAAAAGAGTTGTTGAGGCAACAAGAACCAAGGGAACTAATATTTCTGCCTGTAAGAAAAGGACCAGAGGAGGGAATTGGCTTCCTTCGCTGCCTTTTGCCTCTGAATTCTAATAAATTTGCAGAGAGGCAAGAAACTAAGAGTCTAGAGCAAAACTCAGTACAACACCAGAAGGACAGCTTCTATGGAGGCAGGAAGAAATCAGCAGAGGTTTGGGTAGAGATAGGGAACATCTTAAGCACTTGAAGATTTTCTTCCCCAGGATGTGCGTTCAATTTAGACATAATAGTAAATGGAAGGGGCCTAAAGAAAAGGAGAAAACTTTTGAATGGTAAAATAGTATTATATCTTAAAGATCTCAAAAGTTCCCCCTAAGATTAGTCTGTTCGCAGTTCTTCTGGGAGGTGGAAGTATGGCTCCAGTAAAAGGAAGCTGAGACTTTAGGGCATTTCCCTTAAAGGGGATGTTGGGAACCAGGCCTTTGACTTCCTTTGCTCCCTCACCAAGCAGCTGTGCACCCCTGGACTCCCACCATGATATCCTACCTCATGCAAACCCTAAAGAAACAGCACCTACCGATCATGAACTGAAACCCCCAAATCCATGGACCAAATGAACCTTTCTTTCTTTTTAATTTTTTACCACAGGTATTAGTTACAGCAACAGAAAGTTGGCACAAAGCTCTACTGTATGTCTGTGACACAGAGAATAGAATTGGAAGCCCATGATGGGATGGGATGGGATGGGATGGGATGGGATGGGATGAGACGGGACGGGATGCTGGTCCCCCAAGAAAACAAATAAGAACTCTTGATGGAAACATCATGTGCCAGGTGTGAACCATAGGTAATGTAATATGTGTGTTAAATATCATGTTTCCAAACAAAGTCTTATGAACTAATACAACTCACTCTTTATTGAATTTATCAACCCACCCAAAAGGAAGAGCAAGTGGTCAGGAACCTGGAGTCTAATAACCACAGTCTAGAAGTCATTCAAATATTCTGTCACAAATCGAAAAGGTCAAAAATAAAAACAAACCAATAGATGATCACGAATCTTAGAGTTAGCTACAAAGACCTTAAAAATAACTATGATTGACATGCAAAATTAATATGAAAATAGACAAATGGCAAAAAGGAGTTGGAAAATAAGTAATTTCATTCGTATACTACAAATTATAAAAAGAATTGAATGAAAATTCCAAAACAACAAGATCTGATACCTAGAGTCAGAAATAACTAGTCGGTTTCATTAACACTAGACATAGCAGAACATAAGACCTCATACTAGGAGATGATAGATAGATAGATAGATAGATAGATAGATAGATAGATAGATAGATGAGAGATAAGTAGTAACACTTAACACATTAGGCACAGCAGAATATAAGATCTTGATAAATGAGAGAGAAAGAGGGAACAAGAGAGAGGAAGAGAGAGAGGGTGGGAGGGAGAGGAAAACAGGTACAAAAAAAAGTAATCAAGACAGATGTGACTGTGGGAGGAGATGACACAAACAAGCAAGAGCTGTCTCCAAAGACAAGGAGGAAAATGAATTAAAGGCCAGTTGACACAGGTCCTGGCAAAGGTTTTCAAACTCATGGAACATTTCAGATCACTATCAGAACTTCCTTTACACTGGCCCTTTTATTCCACTACAAGTTCCATCTTTATCTCTATGACATATTTTTATTCTATTTCTATTTAAGGCCTGAGGTTACTTTCAAAGATGTTATCTTTCCACCCTCTAATGATCGTTCTATTTGTATCTTTCCTTCCAAAGCATGTCTGCCATTGCCTTTCCCCATGAAGGGGATGGAGCACTTGTGTGCTCTCCTGGTGAATCTGCTAGATCCCTCCCCCCATGCTGCCCTTCCCCCAACCTAGGCCCAGCAAAAAGATACAATACTTGAGCATCACACAAGCAACCACACATCCACACACCATCTCTAAGATTCCCCCAAACACACCAGTAACAACTAAATTGGAATCACTCCCCCTCTACCATCAAAATTCCACACTGTGTAACTGAGGTCTTAGCTACAAACTCCTCCTGTCTGAATGCAAAACTGAAATTTGGCAATAACAGAAACAGACCCCTGTTTAACTTGGGCTGATTAGAAACCCCTATCATACACACAACCAACAAACTGATGCACATACCAAGGCGTCATCTTTAAAAATATGTGAAAGATCAAGACAGGATACTACCCCCAAAAGACCACCCATCCATTTGACAGAAATCTTCTCTAGCGGAAATCTCAAGACTCAGAATTCAAGAGAACAATTAGAAACAGGTTCAAAGAATTTAAGCAATTTAAAGCAAACACAGACACCTGAAGATAGGCATAAAATCTAGATAATTTAAGGAACACAAACAATAGTTGAAGAGAATTGTAGCATGAGTTCTAATAGGTCTTAATAATAAAAGCCCGAAATCAGATATAGAAGAAAATTCTGAAAGACCAGAGAGAAGAAGGAACAAACCATAGTCATGCCTTACCTCGATAACGACCCAGCCAAAAAGAGACAGAGCTCCTGTCTTCTCCCGCCTTATGACTTCCTCTCTCCACCCAGCCATATCACTTCCCATCTCCATGTACAGACCTCCAGACCTCTATCGTTAACTAGTGGCTAGCTCTGCCCTCTTATCTTCAGGCAAACTTTATTTGTTAGAGTATAAACAAGATATCACTACAGAGAATAACAAAGGTGATTCAGGATTTTTTAAAAAAATGAATTCAATAGAGAGAAATATTGAAGAAAATTCAAACTGAAATAAAGACAGAAATAAAACCCTCAATAATCCAGTTAGAAAAGGCTTGCCAGTAGAGCAGATGAAGGCGAAGACAGAATATCTGGGCTTGAAAACAAAGTAGAGGAACTGGGCCACTCCATCAACAAAAAATAATATTTTCAAAAGAAGGGGGGAAATATGCAGGCTAAATCTTCAAATTATGGGCATAGACAAAGAAGTGGATATGATCTAAATAATACAGTTATTTACAAGTAATGCAGTAAGTAATGCAGTTGTGCATGAAATTCTCAAAAAATAATAAAAATAAAAGTTAGGTTCATCTCCTTTATAAAGGACATAGTTGGATATAATTTTTCATCCAGTCTGATTATTTTTGCCTTTTGTTTAGATTATTTATTACATCTATCTCTAAGGCTATCACTAACATGTTAATATTCCCATCTACCATTACAGATTCCTTTGTATATCCCAAATAGTTTTCTTTCTCTAGTCTCCCTGGCTTGTTTTGCTGTTGTTAAGTAGTATTTTCAAAGTGAGGAGTGTATGCTGTTTGATTTTCTTTTCTAGTCACTTCCTCACTGGTTTTTGAGAGGTATACCATGGATATCTTTTATTATTAAGATTTTTACTTTTATTGGTTCTTTGTGGAGTTCACATCATGCATTCCAATTCCACTTATCTCCCAGTCTCCTCAAATCTGCTCTCTGCTCTTACAACCTCCTTCCAAATCAAAACAAATTTCAATAAAATAAATGAATAACAGGAGACAAAAGGAGAATCTTGTTGTAGAAACTGTAGACCCATTGAGACACAATTTGCCCTTTAGTCCATTTACCTTTTCTTTCAAGTGTTCACATTCCCACTTCCTCAACTTCCAGGAAGCCTTCCTGCACTAGAACTCTAATTTCTTAGTCTTATGTAACACTTTTTCATTTAAAAAAAATTATAACCTGTATATGTAACTTTTCTCATGGCTCTGACAAAATACCTAGAAGAAGCAATCTAAGAAAATGGGTTTATTTTGGTGTCAGAGATTTCATCCAAGGTCTTCAGGAAGACTGGAGGAAGAATAGAATGAAGGGGACTGGGGACCATGTGTAACGTTCTAGGCACCCCATCCACAACCTACTTCTTCCAACAACAGCTCTTGGTTCTAGGGAACCAAGTGTTCAACACATCAGCCCTGGGGGGTGGGGAGGGTGTTTCAGATTCAAGCTATAGCTATTTCTGTGTCCCTACAGCCTATATAAAAGCATGCTTAAGTATTCCCAAGAGATCCATAAGCAAATCAGGCCCCAGATGGACTTGCTGTCTTACATGTACACACACACACACACACACACACACACACACAGAAGATGCACGTGTATACATGTACTATAAAAATGGATTCAAATACAATTAGACCAGAATGGCAGATGACATTGGACAAGGCTATATTTATGAGTATAAATTTCATTATTGGTATTCTTATTCTTTGAGCTTGTGTAGTTCTCTGTGTGAGGAAGTACAACATGATGCAAAAAAAAAATTGTTTCCTGGGTCTTAAATAAAATTGGAAGATCCAAGCATGACAGAGACTGCATTCAACTCTAAAATGCCAGAGGCATAGTGATAATATTAAGAAGCGAAATCAAACCAAGACCCTGGTGAATATGTCTGGTACTTAGAAAATTATATTGCCAAACCTGGTAAGAACTTTCATTCTAGACAATGCTCATAGTTGGCCAAGAAAGGGAAAACACCTGTCCACAATATGAATATAGACTATCAAAGATGATTCTTTTAATCAGATAGACCTAAAGGACCCTGCCTATATGAGCCAGTCTCTCTCCACATATCTTCAGATGCCAAGCTATGCTTGGTTTGTTTATAGGGACTTCCCATTGCAAAGTCTAACCAAGTGCTGAAACTCAAATATGTACAGTATCTCCCAGAGGTCCATGAGTTAAAGTCTTAGTTCCCATGATACTACAATTAGGAAGTACGTCGGGGAAGTAGAACCTATCTGAAGGACTGGGGTTGCATTCAGTGCACTCTTAAAAGGGACTATGGGACCGTGTTTCTCAGTCTCTCTCTCTCTCTCTCTCTCTCTCTCTGCCTCCTTGTTCATGGTATAAGTGTTTGCTCCAACATATGGTACTCACCATTGCTGCACAGGCAATTGCCAGAGACCCAAAGTATTGAGGGCACAAATCGTGCATAAGACCTACCAGAACCTCAGGGTGTTGGTGGTGCATGTCTTTAATCCCAGCACTCCAGAGGCAGAGGCAGGAGGAACTCTGTGAGTTCGAGGCCAGCCTTGTCTACAGAGCTAGTTCCAGGACAGGCTCCAAAGCAATAAGAGAAATCCTGTCTCAAAGTCTCGGGGGAGGGGGGGAACCCTCCATGGACATGAACTAATTGCCCCAGGTATTAAATTATTACATGAAGTTGACTAATTCACCAAACTGTCACCATTGCTCTCTACTCAGGTTTTATTGCTGCTGAAATAATATAAGATGCCAATACTATGCAA
The DNA here is from genome assembly GCF_943737965.1 of Phodopus roborovskii. Lineage (NCBI taxonomy): Eukaryota > Metazoa > Chordata > Mammalia > Rodentia > Cricetidae > Phodopus > Phodopus roborovskii. The sequence goes on from NW_026126409.1 coordinate 27,470,221, forward strand.
TACCACCAGGGGATAGCTATTTAGAAGCCAGCTATGAAAGTAAACTATCAATGTGCAAACCCACAATTTATTCTCTTACTTAGTTTGAATTTCCTTTCCTCCTTACTGAGCTTCCACAAGTACCATTATGACTGCCTTCCTTCTACACAGACATGGATCCCAAACGATATTGTTTCTTACCAAGAATGTACTTTGTAGAAAAGGGGGAAAGGTAATAAAACTAACTGCTGTATTTGTCATGTGTTCATTATCTAAAAGCAGCTGGACTTACAGGACAGTGTAATGAGCTACAGAAAACTGGGTCCCTCCAGCTGAGAGACAATATTTTATCAGGGTAGACAGACAGGATTCCTTGTGTGGTTCATTGCTTCTATAGTCACACTATGGGTCGACAAGCCAGTAAGCAGAAGTGAGTGTAATACTTCTAAATTAAAACTAAAATGTAATTTTAAAGACTTTATGTATTTTCATAACCATTCTCCACTAGTTTGAAAGTCCTGCTTACAACAGAGAAAAAACATCTCACTGAAATTTTAGGTACCTCTTTTTGATCCTATGCCCTGAGTAAATAGATAAAATGAGGTGTTATAGAACTTGGTAGCAACTGACACATATTATCAAAAGGAAATAAAGTTTTCATTTTGCATAATGACAACTAAGCATGATTGAACACTTTGCTAAGATATTTACTGATGAGTTTTGAATGGATGGATACAGAAAACCTAAAGAGGCAAGATTAGCTACACATTAGAGTTATGCCAAAATTGAGAAGAAAAAAAAAAAAAAAAAAAAAAAAACAGCAGGTAAGAGCCTGATTGACTGAAGTATAGCTGAGTCAAAAGATAGAACATTGTTCTATTTAAACTGTGTACCATAGCAATGTTGTTTAAGTTTAAATTAAATACAACTAAAATATTCATTCCTTAATTTCCCTTGTTTACTTCACAAGTATTCTAGCCACATGTGACTATTGGCTTCCATCCTCCCTAGTGGATGTGTGTAGTGAGATAGTCCTTCCACAGGTCACTTCCGCCCATGTCTCCACCCCCAAATGGGCGTGGTCAGTGCCACAGAAGGACTATCTCACTACAGATGTGTCCACCATATCCATCAATGATCTACTGTGACTTCTTTACTGTGACTATATTTCAATCACCAGAGTGCTTGTGAGTAACTAACTCCTCAGTTTTGTCACATTCCATAAAATATTAAGAAGGAATTATAATAAGACCAGGTAAGGCATGCAGATTGAGCACATACTTGAAATTCAGAAGCCCAGGAATAAGAGAACAATCACAAGTTGTGGAGGCAATGGCTTAAAGTGGCAAAGCATGGCGGCAGTTTCCATAATTCACAGAGGCCACGGAGGCATCGCGTGCTGCTGGTGGCTTCTCCCTCTATATCTGCCTCCCTTCTACTGAGTTTTTTGTTTTTTTTTTTTGTTGTTTTTTTTTTTTTTTTTTTGTTCTGTGCTTACATGTATGCCTGCAGGCCAGAAGAGGGCTATCATTATAGATGGTTGTGAGCCCATCTTGTGGTCACTGGGAATTGAACTCAGAACCTCCGGAAGAGCATCCAGTGCCCTTAACCTCTAAGCCATCTCTCCAGCCCTCCACTCATTTTTATTAGCAACCCCTTATCTGTCTTTCCAAGGGGGAAGAAATATTTTTAACTTGCTCAGATTCTTTTATTATTAGCAAATAAAAGCTGTGGTTGAAACAACAAGAAGACACAATCAGTATTATTTTCTAAAACCCAAAAGACTATAATTTGAAGAGGGGTTCTTACACTTTGGGGACACTAGAAGAAATAAAAATGCATGATGTACAAAATGAAGGACACAAACCAAAAGGCAACAAGGAATATGAAATCTAAAACCATAAAGCAGGTAACAGAGGTCAAGCATGTAACTTATGATAATAAATGTCAATTATTACAATTCCCCACTTAAAAGAAAAAATTTCAAGCTAGATACTAGGTAACTGATGAAACGTGAAGAAGTCGTCAAACGGACAAGGGATGTGTTAGAGAAAATGTGATAAACAAAGGTTTATCTGATAAGTGAAATCTCTAAGAGGGAAAAGTGGTTTGTTTTTTTTTTTATTTCAAACAGAATTTAATGTAAGGCTAAAGCTTTCCATGGGAAATGGGCTGTTCTATATTCATAAAAGACAAAAATCTACATAAATTTTGTAATAGCCATGAACCTTTATGTATCATATAAAAGCATCAAATTAAAAACAGAAATGGGGCTGCTATGAGAGACTGTAAAATACCTTTTCCACATGTTATAGATCTATTAGGGGGGAAAGATAAACGGAGAAAGGAGCTGGGGGAGGGGTGTAAATACATTTGGTAGCCTGAACACAGATGTGTTCATCTTTTCCTCTTTAAATTCGGTGAAATAACAAGGGAATAAATGAATAAAATATAAATTTACAACAGCGATGAAAAGTAAGTGCTAGTGCCCACCGGGGGACCAGAAATTCTGAATGCTCTTGGAAAATGAAACATCGTTAGTAGCAAAGAAATGGAGACCAGGGAAAAAATGGGAAGAGATATTTCAGCTAGAAAAACTAAGAAAACCAAAAACCACTGAAGTATTAAACAGCCATAGATACTTCAAGTTAAATTCAAGCAAGACAAAGAGGGCTGTGGCACAAAGAAAATGATTACCAAAGAGCTATGCCCCAGAGTGGTGTACATACTTCCTATCCACTTCTCCCAGCAGGCAACTGATAAAAATAGCTCCTGAACGAAGAGAAACTCCATGGCTTTCTGAACTTCGGTGAGAGATCTGCCTAAACCCATTTCCTAGCTCTGTGGTTAGCCATCTTGGCTGTAAATTAGAATCAGCTGGTAAACTTAAAAAAAATAATAATCCAAAATCAAACCTGCAACTTAGACCAAACACTTCGGAGGTTCAGCTTGGATGCTTCCAATGTGTAAATGAAGGTGACGATCACAGATTCGGTGGAAATGCTGCCGCTGAAAACCCACAATGCCGAGATGTCCATGTACACAGAAACGAAGAGAGGGCGTACCTGAAAACCCAGGTGACTCTAGCTTTAGTCTCTAACTAGTGCACTGGGTACAGCTCTCTGGAATGTTAAAGTTAACCCTCCAGACAAAGGGTTGTTTAAGGAAGAAAAGCCGGACAGTGAGGAATCTCAAATCCCCAAGAGTGATTTATGCCCAAACGATTACACCCTTATTCTAGACAACCGAACAGCCCACCTGCCTTCAACCGCATGAGAATTGTAGGTGGGGTATCTTATTTCTCACTGGGATGCAATACCCGATTCAAAAAAAAAAAAAAGAAAAAAGAAAAAAAAAAAAAAGAAAAGAAAACTTACAAAATGGAACAGCTTATTTCAGCTCCCAGTTTCTGGAGGCTCAGTTCATAGTGCTGGGCAGCACTGGCCCCTGTGAGGCAGAGAGCATCATGGCACAGATGTCTGTGGAGAAGGAGGGTAAAAGAATGATAGAGGGACCTGGGGCAAGACATGGCACCTAAGACTGGAGAGATGAGAGATGGTAGAAAGATAGATAGACGATAGATAGGAAGGAAGGAAGGAAGATAGAGAGAGAGAGAGAGAGAGAGAGAGAGATACAGAGAATATAGATAACAGGCTAAGCAAGCCATGGGTTGAGGAGAAAGGTAAGACCCAAAGAAAGAGAGATGTATGTTGTAGGCAAGAAAGCTGAAGGAACTGATTTGGTGTTTGCCCCTACAAGTTTCAGTCTACCTTTAGTCTAACATTTTCCCCCATAAGCCCCATTATTCCATTTTGGAACAGTAATCAATGTATATTCTGGGCCATTGTATGATGAAAGTATTTGGTTTACTTTTTTGTTTCTACTTTCAACTTTTCAACAGTGTTGAGACTGAGAAAGACTATGAGGACTTTTAAAGATGGACTAAAGGCCTTTGTGTTTGGGGAATGCAATGTGGGGTTCTGAATGAAAAACAGATTCCAAGTCTCACATATTTGAAGACTTGCTCACCAGGTGGTGGTGCTGTTTGGGGAGGTTATGGGGAGACTGGGCTTATTAAAGGAAGTATGTCACCAGGGTGGGCTTGGAGGGTTCTTTCTTTCTGCTTTGTGTATTCAGTTGAAGATATGACCTCTTAACTCCCACTCTGACTGTAAGCCAAAATACACTTTTCCATAAGTTGTTTTTCATTGTGGTATTTTACTACAGCAATAGAAAAAGTAACTACATTGTGTTGATTGCATAGACTTTCAAAACTAAGATAAATAAATAAATAAACAAATTGCCTTCATAATGAAATGCTTACCAAACAGGGAGAAGAACCAGTGCTATAATTTGGTATAGTTCATAACTCCATGATTAAAGAGATGAAGTTAAACTCTGCTAAGGAAAAGCCCTGGGCTGCCTACCCAGGAGTATCCTTGTCTTTGTTATCAGCACTGACATTTGAAATGATTGACACTATATCAGCATATTCAAGTTCAGGATAAAAAATACTCCAGTAAAGATCTGAAATAGTAAACATAAATGATAAAAGTGAATAGCATATTAGGAGATAATGGTTACCTGGGGATTAAGATAAACAGACCAAGACAAAGGTGATTAGGACCTGCAGGGTGGTGAAAAGGGAAGATGCTATGTAACCTCAGCAAGGATGGTCAAGAACAGACTAACTACCATGATTTAGACAAACATTTGAAGGAAGGGTGAAAGGGTCCATCCAAAAGTTATACAAGGCATGGAATTATAAATACTCTTTCTCCTTTAAAATGAAAAGCAAAAGAGAATAATGTAGCATGAATCTGTTCTGGATTTGTCAATCTGCAAGATTAGCATGGGAAATAGAACCATGAGAGGGCAATATTGCACAGCTCAACAGAAGCATTGAAGGCTATCACAGAAGACCTCCCAGGGATAGTGCTGTGGGGCCACCACCAAAAAGGGAGAAGGACACGAGAGACCCCGGGGGAGTGGGATCCAGGAGTGATCCTGCTCAGCAACAGCTCTGAGGGCTCTTGATCCAAGAGCCCCAACAGACAAGCACGGTCTGGGGATTTTGTAATTCCATGGTTTGTGATATCAGTGGCCAGCAGAGACAGGGTACAGATTAAAACAGCATTTAAGACAGGGTAGCCTGTGAGCAACAGAAAACATAGTTATATTTGGCTACACTTGAAGCAAGTGACTGAAGGAATTTCTGCATGGCTCCTGCAGGATTTTATATGCTGTGAAGAAGCAAACAAGTTAAGGGCTAATACACAGGAGCTGTGTTTGGCCTCTTTCTATTGTGAGAACAGACATTCCTAGAAGTCTTATGTTATAAGAAACCAATTACTTGATAATCTAGCACCAAGTGAACTCATAAATGTGCCCATTTATGAAATATATAAATCCCTTATAAAACAAAAGACAATGCCTCAAAATAGTTCTTTTTTCTTGATGTTGTTCTAATAGATTACAAGTCTATATATTTGCAATATCTTATGTCACTCTGAATTTTTAACTAGAGCATTTATTTATGCATGTCTATCTACCCTAAGATTTTAGGGAACAGTAAAAGTTTCTGGCTATCACCTCAGTTCTGCAGTTTCTGGTCATAACAGATACTCAGTTAATATTTTGAATGATTAAAAAAAGTAAAAGTATAACATTTTCCAGTCTAGAAATATCAAGAATAATTCTATTATAATCCATATTTACTTTGAGATCATAAATTCATTTTGCTGCATAGCCCTAAATTATCAAATTTTTCACATGTAAAAGTATCTAATTCAAAAATATATTAGACAAAATTTTAAAACTGTTAAGAGATGGTCATTAATTATGCAATTATTTTGTGGGTGACCGAATATCTAAATTGGAAAATGGAGTATAATTCCTGAACCTCACTGAAAATGCTTAGACATAAGGAATGTATAATCTGACATATATGAAAATGTGGTTCCAGGTTTTCGTAGGCCATTTTGCTTCCATATGGTTGTCTGGGTTTTCTTTTATGGTGTTTTCTTCTGTAGGTGTAAGATGATCACAGGTTCTCAGATACTAGCATCACATGACAGAAAAGATGAAGACACTTTTTCTATGGTGATCTCTTAACCAGGGAGAAACACCTCCCCCCAGAAGCTTTGAGCCAATGCCTTTTGTGTCATGCTGCTAGAACTCAGGATTGTTCCCACTTCAAACCGACTGCTAGCCAAAGGAAACTGACATCCTTGGTCAAAAGTTAGGGGTGGGAACAGAGAGAAAACTTGTGGTCCCAGATTGGCCAGGTCTGTATAAGCACACATTGTACTATCACTCTCAAATTTTACAAGAAATGTTGAAGAAAACATGTCACACAGCAACTGGGGACTCTGATAAGCAAGTTATAGCAGCCTAGTTGGACAAAAATCAAATCCCAAAGAGCAACCCAGATGGCAGCAAATCTCTTGACTTTCCTCCCACACCTGCCAGGCTCAGATGGCAGACATTGCCAGCCCAGGAATCATTGCAGACAGAAAAAATGGTCTAAGAGAAAGTATTTCCATCCAGGAGGCCTGTGACAGGGCCATTTGTGGGATAGAGAACAAAACATGGGGGAAATCCACATCTTCCTCTGCATTCTCTAAGTAGCCACACAGAGACAACTCTGGCCACAGCAGCTGCCACTGGCAGGAAACTGTTAATGAGCATTTCTGTCTGACTGGAACAGCTTGAAAGAGGTCCTGTGTTGGTCCCACATTTTCTAGAAAAATAAAAAAATGCAACTTGATCCAATTAAGTTCAGTTTTTCATAAGATATAAAGTTGAAATCCTCTCCCCTACCCAACATGAATGACAGGCTGTTCCAACATCATTTGTTGAAATGACCACCATAGTGCAGGTCAGTTTCTAGGGTATTCCTTTACTAATGGTATATGTGTCAATCACCCTTCACCAGCACCATGTCAGCCTGAATATTCAGTAGCATTCTTCTAAAATCATTCTTTCTCAGGGATGAGATGGGAGTTGGGAGGGGGACAAGGGAGGAGGGGAGGGGGAGGAAACTGAGATTGACATGTAAAACAAGCTTGTTTCAAATTTAAATAAAAATCATTATCATAAAAAAATCATTCTTGGGTTTCAAATGCTTTTGTGTACAAACTTTAGAACCAGTTTTCCTCTACACTTCAGGTTGGTGTTTTAGTTATTTATCTAGGTGGTTATAGGTGGTTATTATGTAGACACTATGACTAAGGCAACTTATTAAAGAAAGTGTCGTATTGGTGCTTACAGTTTCAGAGGGCTAGAGTTCATGACCATCATGACAGCAGGCATGAACAGTTACTCAGAGCTTACATCTTGAGACACAAGCATGAGGCTGAGAGAGGCTCAGAATTCCCTGAGTCTTTTGAAACCTCAAAGCCTACCTCCAGTGACATGTCCACCGTGTCCTCAAACAAGGTCACACCTTCTAATCTTCTCAAACAGTTTCACCAACTCGGGAACAAGTACTCAAATATATGAACCTATTGGGGCCATTCTCTTTCAAACCACCACAGTTGGTACTGTACTAAATCTGTGAATCAAATGAGAGAGAATTGACATTGCTTCTATACTCAGTCATCCAATCCATGAATTACTTTTACCTGTAGTTAGTAGGCTTTAACGTATAAATCGCCCAAATGTCTTCTTAGATTTGTATTTAAGTCATAGTAAATGAATTTGTATTTAAGCAATAATAAATGACACTATTTAAAATTGTGATTTCTAATGCACTGATGTTAGTGTACCAAAATATAACTTATTCCTGTACCTATAGACCCTGAAGCCTACAACTTTGATACATGTACTTATTCATTGTAAGAATGTTCTGTAAATGTCTTGATAGTTCATAGATTAAAAAGGACAATTTCTTTCTTCATTTCATGTGCCTTTGGTTGTTTCTTATTGACACTGCACTGAAAACCAATAGAACTATAAATCATGGAAGTGGTCAGAGGGACAAGTCTACTTCACACTTCATTTCAGATAACAGCCCTTCAGGCTCTCACCATTAAAATGATGTTATCTGGAGCAATATTTTTTTCAGCTGGAGAAAGTTCCTTCTATAGACAGTTTTCTGAGACTTTTTAATATAACTAGATGGTATATTTTATCAAACACTTCCTCACTTTCATAGGATCATATGGCTTTACTTCTTTTTGTTAGTGTGTGTGTGTTTATGTGTGCTCATCCATATGCCCAGGTCCACACATGTGTGGAGATCAGAGGTCTGTGCTGGGTGTTTGACTACATCGCTTCCTCCCTCATTTTCTCAGACAGTCTCTTCAGGTGTTTGTTCTTTAAATCATTAGCATGATTATTTCTGTTTGGAACTAACATTACTTACTTTGGATAAATCCAAATTTATTCTACAGTATTTTTTGTCTATATTTCTGGATTCAATTTGCCAGTGTTTTGTGAAATAGTTGTGTAAAGGTGGATGGAAATATTAGAATGAAGTCTTTATTTTCCTGTTATGTCTACTTGGTTTGGGAATTGATGTAATATAGGATTCATAAAGTGAGCATTATGAGATTATTGAAGCAGTAACCCACTATCTTCCTAGCTAGTTTATGTGTTCTATTTGTTAGTTGTTGGTTTTTTGTTTGTTTGTTTGTTTGTTTGTTTTGGTGGGTTTTGTTTTCTGGTTTTTGTTTGTTTGGTGTTTTCTCCCTTTTAAGCCTCCTCTTCTGTTAGTTAGAAATATTCAATTGTTCTGTTTTATCTCAGTTGTTTTTAAGAGTTACCCTAGATTTTAAAATATACATATATGCCTGACAAGCCTATCTAGATGTCTCCTGTGTTGTATAAGAACATTATAGCAGTGTAGTCCCATTTTGTACTCTTTATGTCTCTCTTGATCCATATTCTGTTAGAGGAAAAATTGATACAGGGTAGGTACATTATGAAGAAAACAAGTTCTGGAGGCTGTACATCAGACCTCATTAGCTTCCAGTAAGAGACCCACTCCTTCAGAGCAGAAAAGAGCAGAAGGACAGCACGCACAAAGAGGGAGGGGACAAAGGGGCCAGCCTGTGAAATAGCAGCTCAATCTAAGAGAACAATTTCCTTCAAATGAGAACTCATCTAGGCTCATAAGAAAGCCACCAGTCCCTCATAAAGGTCCTACCTTCCATTCTAAGACTCCTGACCTTATTAGTTTCTAGTAGTTGGCTAGGTTTACAATATCAGGCACAACTGCCCCCTTGGTGAGCAAGCCTTAAATCCAATTGGGAGAGCTGCTGGTTCCCAGTAAGGTATGTGTGCCACTTACCTGCCCTTAGATTTGCCATGCCATCATGATCACCATGTTTCATTGGAGCCACAGCTGGATTGGTCTGTTGGTTGCTTTCTTCCTTTGGAAGCTTACCTGATGCTTCTGGTACTACAGAAAGATAGTCTCAGGGAGAGGACATTCAAGCCAGGGACAGTCATTTTGGTAAAACAATTAACCTGAGGAAACTTGAAGTCGATCGTAGGCTTATTGAGCCTGTAGCTTCAGGATTTAAGGTTGGAAAGCATGTTAGGGTGCATGTCCGCTGTTGTTGGTTGTCCTTGGTAAGATATTGCAAGACAGGACTGAGCTCAGAAAGAGAACTGGCTGATTTGGAAAGACAGGAAAGGAATGGGCAGAGTTCAGGGATCAAAGATTTAGGAGAGCTGAAAGGTTTTACTCCATCAGTTAAAAGCAAAGACAGAAATGCTGGGAATGACAAGGATCTATCAAAATCCAGCCTCAGGGGATGGTTCTTTCAGTAGCAGTGATCAATGCAGCTTTGATAAAGATGATACCATAAACTAAGACCTAAAATATGAAGCAAGACATTAAAATAACCTTCCAGAAAGGAACAGAAATTATTACAGGACTTCAGAAGACTGGGGTAACCATCTGTGCAAATGTGTATGGTGGACTCCATAGCCAGGAAAACATTTGACCCAAAATGCTGACACACATATATAGATAGATAGAGACGGGGGGGGGGGGGGGCAACAGTATTGTGAAAGAAAAATTAAGAGAGAGCCTGCAAGCCACAACAACCTGGGTGTAAGAGTAGTGGGAGGGGGCAGGCAAGAATACCTGACAGCTAGTGTTGGGACTCTGAACTGGTGTCGGGTTTGCTAAGGGATGAGATGAGCCATTGCAGGAGGTTGTTGGCTGTAGGAACCGAGGAGAAGTGTGGTGGTTTGAACAAAAATGGCCCCCAGAGACCCATGAGTTTGAATACTTGGCCTATAGAGAGTGGCACTATTAGGAGCTGTGGCCCTGTTGGAGTTGGTGTGACCTTGTTGGAGGAAGTGTGTCACTGTGGGGGAGGGCTTTGAAGTCTTAGAAGCTCAAGCCAGTTCTCTTCCTGCTACCTGCCAATCAAGATGTGGAACTCTCAGCTCCTTCTCCAGCACCATGTCTGCCTGCACACTAACATGCTTCCCACCATGACGATAATGAACTAAACCTCTGAAGTCTAAGCCAGCCCAATTAAATGTTTTCCTTTATAAGAGTTGCTGGGCATAGTCATGATGCCTTCACAGCAATAGTCTTCACAGCAATAGAAACTCTAAGACAAACAAAAACCTGCTTCACAAGATTTCTGAGGAATTCCTGTAAGGAGTTTGGGTTTTTCCGCCTGCCGCCTCCCGGTCTAGTTTTGCTGTCGCGCCAGCCCCAAATAACACACAGAGACTCTGTATTTGATATAATGTTGTTGGCCCGGTTACTTGTTTCTTATCGGCTAGCTCTGCCTTAATTATTAACCCATTTCTGCTCATCTATGTATTTCTCTTACCGGGGAGCCGGCGGCATACAGCTTTCTCCAGACTCTCCATCTTGACTCCTCCTTTCTCCTTCCTATTTTCTCCTCGTCGCCTAGTCCCTCCTATCTTCCTTTCCTATTGGCCAACAGTGCTTTATTATTAACCAGTATGAGAAACATATACAGAATGACGTCTCCCATCATCTCCTCTTTTCTGTTTAAATAAAAAGAAGGGGTTTAACCTTAACACAGTAAAATATATAACACAACGGTTATCTAATAAGAATTACAGTTAACAATATTTAGTTTATTAACATTTAGTAAGATTAAAGGAAATTATTTTATTATTTATCTTATCTTTGTGTGTTTAAAGTAACTTATCTTTAATATTAAGGAAAACTATAATTATAATTATTTGTCTTTAACTCCTTTAAAGACCATAGAAGGATAGTATATAAACTCTAGATATGACAGAGACATTTTGTTTTGTTAGTTACCTGAAGTTTTATTGTAATCTTTTATCTTTAGCCCATAGGCCATAGTGTGTTTGGCAGACTCTTTAGTAAAGTAGGAAACTTTAAACTGTCTTTTTGTATTGGCAGTTTGACAGTTATTTTTTTTTTGTGTCCTGTATATTGTCTCGTAGACTCTTTTATGAAGTAGGATCTCTGTAGTAATGTTTATCTTGAATCAGTAGTTACTTTTTGTTGGGTCCTGTATGTTTAGTTTATACAGCATAAAGTCAAACAGTCCAGACAAGAGTAGTATCTTGTCTAAATGGCTTGTCTTGTTATATTGAAAGTAAACTTTATAACATGTTTTTTTAATGTTCATTTTTTTTTTTGGTGTAGGTGGTATTGCCAAGAGCAATTATGTCTCACTGTCACGAAAACCCTAAACCATTTTAAATGCCATATTTTGTAGGTCTTTGAAAGGTTTGAAGAATGTCTATCTATTTCAGATACATCTCTGTGTATCTTGAAAACCTAACTAACTTAATTTTAAGCTTTGACTATCATAGGTAATTATTTATAATCTGTATTGAATTATACATTACATTTTTAAATGAGTTATATAAACACAATACCTAAACAAAAGGAGAAATATACATATCACCTTATTGACCTTAAATTGTATCAATAAATGAAAATCTATTCCAAAACAAAGTATTCACACCAGATATTGCGGTAAATAAGGATCAGGATAAACAAATAGGCCGAATAGATGTTTATTCAGGGAGAAATAACTTACAACCTAGACAGATGAACACCAGGAAATTCAACCCGATCCTCTCCTGTCCGAGTCACGCCAGAAAGAGAGAGCGCCTTCTTGGCCCCCTCCGACCTCCTTTCTCAGGTCACCTCCGCCCATCGCTCCACCCCCCAATGGGCGTGGTCAGTGTTACAGAAGGACTACCTCACTACAATTCCCTTTTAGTCTAAAGAAAAGATTTAGGCTTAATACAAAACTATATACAAAACAGTGAATAACAAGTGTGCTCTAAGAAAAGGAAAATCGAGAACAAAATGACCTACAAATTCCAGTTTTAGGCTTTTATCTATCTGGTAGCTTTATCCCACCAGAGTCCAGCCTGAGTTGAGCACAGACAGTGTCAGCGGCACTGTCATTTTTGGAGAACTGACTGGGACCTAAGACTGACAACAACAAAAACGGAAGTAAAGTCAAGAAGTTATACAGAAAAAGTTTGTGACAGGCCCCCCAGACCATAGCACAACTGATGTCATGGTGGAAAACCCATTCAGGCCTTGGAAGCCAACACATAGGCATAACACCTGCCAAGACAAGAACAACAACCTGGACCATCAAAGTCCGTGGATGGGAAAGTCCCTAAATGTACTAACCTTGCCTTTAGAATTCTGTAGCTCTGTTTGACTAGCTGTTCTTGCTAACTGGGGTGTGTCAACCCAGGGTTGGAGGGACTTTTGTGCTTTAAAGTCCACCCTGAGGAAGGCTTGGGCTCCGAACACCTAGTGTAGTTGCCAGCTAGTTAATAAAGGCTTTCTGTTGACTCAAAGCTGTGAGAGAGTAGTCTTCTATGGTGGATAGATACTTCATAACATAACCGCCTTACCCTAACAGGAAAGACTACCAGAACCACCATTTACACAGAGGCTAACAGTGGCATATCAGGTGGTCACAGATCTGCCAAGGCACTTGCCTCTCATTTGGAGGGCAAGCTTGCTGATTCTACGTCCCATCAGCTAAGTGAAGGTCTGTTTTTATTGCTGCACATTTCTAATCACCAGGAATATTATGTGCAAATGACCAATGAGGAATAAGTGAGGGTTTCTTTATCCTCCAAAGAGCCATTGTTTTCCTAGGCTCTCATTAGCTCCTGATATGAGTTAGGAGTCAAATCTTGTTTAAAATAATCAAATCAAAAAAAGCAGGCAAACTACAAATTACTATTGTACTTCTGTATGAAAAAGGAATCTTCTAGCTTGGAGACAAGGTAATTTATAAGACACAGATGTAGAGAAGAAAGGAAAGGGAGCATCCATAGACCTGTCAAAATAAGCTTTGTGGTTTTTTGCTTGTTTCTCCCAATCTAATCAACGTGCAGTTTAGGCACACATATTTAAAATGTATGGTTTGATCAATTCTGGCATACTTAAGGACTTGAGAAACCACCAACATCATAAAATGATTTCATCATATCTCAAACTGTCCTTGGCCCTTTGCAGTATATGTTTCCTATGCCCATTATCATATTTCTGTCATATAGAATTATTTGAATTGTTAGAATTTTATATAAGAAGAACCATAGTGTATGCACAATTCTGGCATTATTTTTTAACTCATAGCAATGATTTCGAAGTTCATCCATACTATCACATACATGGTTTTTTCTTTTTTAATTGTTTAATGGCCTCCTGGTGTATATGGATATTGTACTCTATATAACCATTTGTTAGTTGATGGACAGTTGTATTATTTTCAGCTTTTAGTCAATAATAATAATAAAACTGCTATGAACATTCTGGAGCAAGTACTTTTTGAACATATTTTATATTTAACATTTTAAGAGCTGACAGCTTGTTCTCCAAGTGTCTATTTGTCTTCTTTCTTAGCAGTGCATGGAGTTTCAGTGATTCCACAGTCCCAACTCCCAGTTGTTGTTGTTTTGTTTTTTGTTTTGGTTTGGTTTTTTTGGGTTTTTTTTTTTTTTCTTTTTTTTTTTTTTTTTTTTTTGAAGAATGTGACTTTAGTTTCTGTGTTCCTTTTGTCCCGTTGTTTTTTCCTACAATCCTGCTTCCTTTTATTCTGTTCCCATACTCTGCATTGGGTGGGTGCTCGAGTCTGTCTTTTACTCTTGATTTTTCTATTAATCTGTCTGCATGTGGTAGTATCAAACCCAGATTTATACTCTTCTAGTAGATGGCTGATTTTTGGTTGTTTTAGATAATGCCCTGGGCCAATAACTTGCTCTACCATCAGATTCAATTAAATTAGTGTAGAGATAGTGTTCTTTTGTTTTTTCCTTAAGTTTCAATGTTGTTCCCTTGCTGAGGATGGAGCACAGTGCTTGGGTTATGCTGTTCTACCACAAAGCTATCTGCTTTCCATTAGTTTGGCATTGCTTTTTGAGACCAGACTTGGAGGTATGCTCTTTTCCTAGTGGCTACGTATTAACTGTCTGCTTCTTCTTATAGCTATTTCTAACAAACTAGATTGCCTACAGCTTCATGTGTTGCCCTCAAACAGCTATAGGCCTTCTCTGAATTGCTTACTGACAAAAATGTCTACCGATTTTCAGTAAAGAATGCCATACTGGGGGCAGCATTCAAGGGCTCCGTTCTTATAGACTTGCCTCTAGTTTTTGTTTTGTTTTTAAAGTCTCTGAGCTATCACTGAGGTGGGAATGGGAAGACATTGTGGTGGCTTGAATGAAAATTGCCCCCAAAGACTTACAGGGAGGGGCAGTATTGGAGGTGTGGCCTTGATGGAGGAGGTGTGTCCCTGACGGTGGGCTTTGGGTTTTCAAATGCTCAAACCAGGCCCAGTGTCATCCCCCCCACCCCGCTGCCTAAGGGTCCTGATATGGAACTGTCAGCTCCAGGACCATGTCTGCCTGCATGCCGCCATGCTCTCCCCATGACAATAATGAACTAAACCTCTGAACCTGAGCCAGCCCCAACTAAATGTTTTCCTTTATAGAGCTGCCATGGTGCCTCTTCACAGCAATAAAACCCTAACTAAGACAGACACCCATGCCTTATGAGTACTGATAAGGAGGCCCTGTCCTGTGCTGCTCAACTCCTCCCTACGAAGGAGTGGGACTGAGGATGACTAGGGACTAAATATTTTAAACTTTCCATCTCTGTGAGTATGAGCTGGAGATGAGTGGAGGAAGTGAGTCTGTGCCTTCTCCAATGAACTCACTGGGAATTTAAACTGTGTAACTCAAGGTTGGAGATAATGGGGAAAGCTGGGGACCTCTCCTCCCGGGTACATTCTGTGCCCTTTGCAGAGTACTCAGGGAGGACAGACTTCTGTTCTTTGGGATACAGTGACTCCAGTAAGCTTTATCAAGCTAAATTGTAGTACCAGGAAGCTGGAGTGAGTGTAGGTTCAAATGCCTCAGACTCACAGTTCTTTTTGAAGCACAACAGATTTTTTTATTATTATTCGTCTCCCGAATCAGTCTTCCTGGTTCCACATGCTGTCCTCTCCTCCCCTTCACTTTATCCTAACTCCCTCTCCAGTCACTGCCACCCCCCAACTCCCAATATGCTCTAAAGATCTTGTCCCTTTCCTCTTCTGTGAGGGACCTTGTATGAATCTCTTAGGTTCCTCCTTGTATCCTAGTTTCTCTGGCAGTGTGAATTATAGGCTGGTGATCCTTTACTCTTTGTCTAAAATCCATATATGAGTAAGTACATACCATGTTCCTCTTTTGGCACAACAGAATTTTAAAAAGATTTTTCCTAAAGCACATTGGGGTCTGCCCTTAGGATAATTTTCAAAGACTTTAAGAGTGGAGTCCTCACATCACCATTGCAGAAGTAAAATTCTCAATAAGCATCCTTTTTTAATTAACCCCACACATTCTTGACAGTGCTAGGCAAATTGAGAACAATAAAGAACTGTTTTGCAAGACTTATTCATGTAGCATACAATGTAGCTGGGAAATGAAAGCTGTAAGCTCATGAATGCAGACGGCTAAAGAGCAAAGACACTGTGTCCAGCATGAATGTTAAGAAAAGCAGACACAGAGCTGTGCAGGTAGGCATGGTGTAGGCCAACAGGAAGAGCACTGACCTCACCACCATCACACCTGGGTTCCAGTCTCAGTTCTCCCTCAACGTGTGTAGAGATAAAACATGTAAAGGCTTCTTGGGGCTAGACAGCTACACTCTTACTAACAAAACTGTCAAGGAAAGGGAATGGCTGCCTGGAACACAAGAGTGCCGGGCTGTAGATGAAGTACGGCCAAGTGCTTCATGGCAGAAAGTTGAGTTCTTCTTTTCTCTCCCTTCATTTTCACACTCTGGTAGAGGAAAATAGTCAGTCTTCCTGTGGCAAAGCAGGAAGGGAACCAGGTCATGAATTGCCTTCATTACTTTCATCTTCTCCTGCCTTGCAATTTCCTGTTGTCTCGCATTGACTCAATCCAATAGAAGCTGGAGGACAAAAGAAATCAGTTTATGTGGTGTGTGAAGGCCAGCTGCCCAGTGCACAGTTAGGTAAAGAAGAGTGATGAATGAATTTGGAAGGCAATAGAAATATCAAGATCAACCACCAACTAGCTAGCTATATGACCTTTCGCTTTCTTGAACATTTACTCTTTCTAACTATTTAATTATAAAATATTAAGGTAATATACAGCAAGAGGCAAAGTTAAGGATGGAAGTATAATTTTAAATACTATTCTTCAAGCATTCAAAACATCTACAAGGTTGGTTCAACTACCATCATGAAAAGCATAGTTTTGGTGATACTTTGGGTCTCATAGTCTCTGTGCAATATTCCTATCAGATATTTATGTGAAAGCTTTGCTCCTGAACTCAGAGGTTGTGAAGCATGATGCTGCTTGCTCACTTCACCTTTAAGTCTATATCAGATATCTAGGTGTAAACAATTCCTTTTCAAAACTTTACATCAAAAAAAAGATGCTTTTATGAATTGTCTAGAAGCATGTAAATAACTGGATTGACCCATTAGCTATTCACCTCAAAGTGTTCTGACAGTTGCCACACTCTTGGGTCTCACTGTCATTTCTCTGCCAGCCAGTGCACCTATAGTCATGGTGATATTCTGTGAATGGGGAGGGGATGAATGGAGCTCCTCGTGGAAAGCATGCAGATGAATCGTCTTTACTAGTGAAGAATATGATGACTTCATATGATAGCGACCTTTTATGGTTAGGTAATTTATGTAGAATTTAGTTTTTATCGCCCCATCACCGGGCCTCTGCTAGAGGAGTTCCAGGCCCCTCCCAGAGATCTGCCTATCCCCTAGGGATCACCTGAGACTCTACCTGCTGGATCTTTGACCCCTATCTGCAGGCCTCTGCTAGAGGTGAGTCTGGGACCAGTTTGGGTTGATCCCCTCACATCCTTCCCTGGGAACTCCCTGAATTGGCCCCCAATCTTGCTTCCCTCTGTGTCCTGTCCCCAGCGAGAGTGCTCCTGGTGCTCTGATTCACACTCACCACCACCCACCATGAACAGCCTGCCCTCCCCCCACCCTGTGCCCTACCCTGCCCACTGTCCCATTGCTCTGGTTGAGCACGCAACAGAGGGTGGGACCAACAGTCCTGACATCTTCCGGGAACTTCCTGGAGCTGCTCTGAGCACACTAGACCTGCCTATCCATGAGGGTCCACCCTGAATTCCCTTGTGCCTGAACTCTGACCACCCCCCCACACACACTGCCAGTCCTCTGCCAAAGCTCAAGCCCTCAGCCATACATCCACCTATTCCCACAGGACCATCCTGAGTCCCTGCCTGCTGGATCTTTGACCCCCTTTGCCAGGCTTCTGCTGCAGCCTGATTTTTGACCCCCATCACCAGGCCCCTGCCTGAGGAGAGACACCCCTGGAGAACTTGGACCACTCAGAGCTACAGACATCGAACTTCTGACCCACCTAAGCCCACCAGGGGAGTACGAGACAGAGACAGAGAGAGAGAGAGAGAGAGAGAGAGAGAGAGAGAGAGACCCCACCTGCACCCACTGGAGGAAGATGGGAAGACAGCAATACAAGAAAACACCTAACAATAGAAAGACAAGCATGACACCACCAGAATCTAGGGACTCTACACCAACTAGAGCTAAACACTCCAAAACAGATGAAGCAGAAGAAAATGACTTAAAAAATATCTTCATAAAAATGATAGAGGCCCTCAAAGACAATGTGAGAAAATCCCTTAAAGAAATGGAAGGGAAAAAAACAAACAAAAAATTGAAGAAATGAACAAGTCTCTTAAAGAAAGTACGAAAAGCCAAGAAAAAACAAGCAGGTGAAATGCAAATCAGGGAAATGCAAATCAAAACAACTTTGAGATACCATCTTACTCCTGCCAGAATAGCTAAAATTAGAAACACTAATGACAACTTATGCTGGAGAGGATGTGGAGAAAGGGGAACACTCCTCCACTGCTGGTGGGAGTGCAAACTTTACAGCCATTTGGAGATCAATATGGCGGTTCCTCGGGAAAATGGGAATCAGTCTACCACAGGACCCGGGAATCCCCCTCTTAGGCATATACCCAAATGATCCACATCCATGCAACAAAGACATGTGCTCAACTGTGTTCATAGCAGCATTATTTGTAATAGCAAGAACCTGGAAGCAACCTAGATATCCCTCAACTGAAGAATGGATAAAGAAGATGCAACACATCTACATAATAGAATGCTACTCTGTGGGGGAAAAAAATGGAATCTTAAAATTCACAGGCAAATGAATGGAACTTGAAGAAGCCATCCTGAATGAGGTAACCCAGTCACAAAAAAGAGGAACATGGTATGTACTCGCTCATATATGGATGTTAGACATAGAGTAAAGGATCATCAGCTTATAATTCACACCACCAGAGAAACTAGGATACAAGGAGGATTCTAAGAGATTTATATAAGGTCCTTCACAGAAGTGGAAAGGGACAAGATCTGCTAAGCATATGGGGAGTGGAGTGGAGGCAGTAAGTGTAGAGGGAACTAGGAGAAAGTAAAGGGGAGGAGAGAAAAGCATGTGGGACTAGGAAGATTGAGTCATGGGAGGAATAGACGAGAGAAAAAAGAGAAAGAGAAAGAGAAAGAGAGAGAGAGAGACCATAAAAGAGTGAGCCATTATAGGTTTAAAGAGAAAACTGAACCTAAAGAAATGTCCAGAGACCTACAAGACTGACCCAAACAAACAATTTGAGCAACAGTGGAAACGCTACCATCATCACAGTTAAATAAGGGTCAGGATAAACAAATAGGCTGAATAGATGTTTATTCAGGGAGAAATAACTTACAACCTAGACAGATGAACACCAGGAAATTCAACCCGATGCTCTCCTGTCCGAGTCATGCCAGCAAGAGAGCTTTTCCTGGCTCTCCGACCTCCTTCCACAGGTCACCTCCGCCCATGGCTCCACCCCCCAATGGGCATGGTCAGTGCCACAGAAGGACTATCTCACTACAATTCCCCTTTTAGTCTAAAGAAAAGATTTAGGCTTAATACAAAACTATATAGAAAACAGTGAATAACAAGTGTGCTCTAAGAAAAGGAAAATCGAGAACAAAATGACCTACATATCTAGTCCTAGGATGAAGGCATAATGGAGTTGTCCTAAGCTGGAAAACATAAGTCTAGTACCTAATATATCTAACTAGGAAGAGAGAATAATAGTTGTGATAGTTTAATCTTCAATTTCATCAAGACCTGAGAAGGAAAATAACAATACTAGAGTAGACAGGAAGTGCGGATGGACAACTTCCAAAAGGTGCAGCAAGGACAGAAACAGCAAGCCACCTGAACAGTCACACAGCAACGTTGGTACACCCAGTTTTGGCTAATATTTGGCTAATATTTTGCCAATATTCGTTATCTTTCCATAAGGAGGAAATTTCCTCATTAGTTAAAGGTACTATAATTTCTGCTGGGTCCCTTCCTATTAGCTGACAAAGTCTTAATTTACCTTTTATAATCAAGTCAGAGATCTTTTCTATATATGTTTTTAGTTTTTTATTCTGTTTTTGTGGTATGAATATCCATTCTAATATGATATCTTCTCTCTGCATCAAAATCCCTGAAGGATATTCTCTAAATGGTAATATAACCAGAATACAGTCTAGGTTTGGATCCACACGGTCCATATGTGCTTCTAGTATCCTCTTTTCTACCCATTCTAATTCCTTCTCAGCTTCAGCTGATAGTATTTGTGGACTATTCAAGTCCTTATCTCCTTTTAGGGCCATTTTCAGGTTTTTCAAATCATGCCCTTCTACTCCAATAATGGTTTGCAGTTGAAAAATATCTCCTAGTAATTTTTGAAGATCATTAAGAGTCTGGTAGCGATCTCTTCTGATCTGTACTTTTTCTGGTCTAATTTTCTGTAGACCTATTTTATATCCTAAGTAGTTGATAGACTCTCCTTTTTGTACTTTTTCAGGTGCAATTTGTAATCCCCAGCGAGGTAAAACTTCCTTTACATTCTCAAACATTTTTTTTTAATATTTCTCCTTTAGAGTCAGCTAACAATATATCATCCATGTAATGATAGATTATGGATTGTGGAAACTGTTTATGAATTATTTCTAATGGTTTTTGTACAAAATATTGGCACAGGGTGGGGCTATTTAGCATTCTCTGTGGCAAAACCTTCCATTGATATATCTTCATCGCTTGAGAATTATTGTAATTAGGTACTGTGAAGGCAAATTTCTCTTTATCTTGTTCTTGTAAAGGTATAGTGAAGAAGCAATCCTTTAAATCAATAACTATAATAGGCCATTCTTTGGGTATCAAAGAAGGCAAGGGCATTCCAGGCTGTAGAGAGCCCATTGGCTGGATAACTTTATTGATGGCTCTCATGTCTGTAAGCATTCTCCACTTACCAGATTTCTTTTTTGATCACAAATACAGGAGAATTCCAAAGGCTGGTTGATTCCTCAATATGTCCAGCATTTAGCTGTTCCTGAACCAGGCTTTCTAATGCTTCTAACTTCTCAGAGTTCATAGACCATTGTCCTACCCAGACGGGTTCCTCTGTTAGCCATTTTTAAGGTAGGGCTTTTGGTTCCTCTGTTTGTTCAGCACTTGTATTCTGTTTTTGTACCGCCTGGATATTTGGTATCTGTCTTGTATAGTACTTAATAATATTTTTCCACAATCATGAGGTCGTTTATGGTTCCTATCTAATACTGGAGGAATGTTAATCTGTGTATTCCATTGCTGTAATAGATCACGACCCCATAAATTTATCACTACATCAGCCACATATGGTCTCAACCTTCCTGTCTGTCCTTCTGGTCCTATACATTCAATCCATCTCGTGCTTTGTTTTACCTGAGACAGGGTTCCAATCCCTAAGAACTGAACATTTACCTCATGTAGGGGCCGTCTTCGAGGCCAAGATTTATTAGATATGATAGTTAAATCCGCCCCTGTGTCCAGGAGACCCTCAAACAGTCTATTATTCATCTTATCAATCTAGGCCTATGACTATTTAGAGCGGTTTGCCAAAATATACGTTTTTTATTTCCTTCTGTCATGTTTGATTCAACTTCCGTCACTAGTTTGTCATCCAGAGCGGTATGAGTTTTTATAATAGGCACAGAATTTTCTAATTGTCCTGTGGGAGATTGTCTTCCACTGTGACTGGGAATGTTCGGACCACCTGTGATGTGGGGGCCTTCGAGAGGCCCCCCTAAGGAGTTTCCCGATAGTAAAGGGTTTCCTTGCTTGTCTCTGGTCGATCTACACTCATTTGTCCAGTGTCTGCCTTTGCCACACCTTCTACATAACCCAGGAGGCTGAGGCCTTCTGTTTGATTCATTCCTGGGAGTGTTATTTCTAGGGAAGCTTTGCCTACAATTTCTTTTTAGATGTCCTATCTTACCACAGTTATAACATCTGACATGTTGATATCTCTTCAAACCTTTGGAGATGGCTTCTCGTACCCAAGCTTCGAAGTCACCATAGTAAGGAACTCTGTTATCTTGATGTCTTCTCTGACCTTTAGATATGGCTTCTCCTACCCATGCTTCAGTTTTATTGTCATTATACTCAATGATGCCTGTATATAGGACCCATTCATCCAAGGGTGCTGATCGCATTTTTAAAGGCCAAAGCACCTGTTTGCATTGAGGATTTGCATTCTCATAGGCTAAAGATTCTAAGAGTATTCGCCTAGCATCTATGTCTGCTACCTCTAATTGTACTGCCCTAGATAATCTTTCTAGAAAGACACTAAAGCGTTCTCTAGGTCCTTGCCTTATCTTGGTATAGGGTTCTATCCTCTCTCCTAATTCATGAACCTTATCCCAAGCATTCAAAGCTGCTGTACTGCATAGAGACAAGATATGTTCATCATAGACAGCTTTGGTTTCTGGGTCAGCATAGAGACCCTCACCAAGAATTTTATCTTGGGGAGCTTTATAACCTTTCTTTAAGCCCTGAAATTCAAGAGCTTTTGCTTCCTCTCTCCATAAAGCCCTCCATTCTAATTGAGAGGAGTTTTCAAGGACAGCTGATATTAATTGATCCCAATCCTTAGGAGTTACCTTGTTATTCCTTGCCCATGATTCTACTAATTACTTCACATAAGGTGAGTGCATGCCATAAGAGACTACTGCTTCCTTTATACCTTTTAAATCTTTCATACGTATTGGTTCCCACTGATATGCAACGGCACCTTTTGGGTGTTTTTTCGTTGCTGGTTTTTCATTGATACAGGGAAAACTCCCCTGACCCTAAATGGTGTGGAAAATTTTAAGTCTTTTGCATGCCCTGTTACCTGTAGTTCTTCTTCTGATGTATCAGACTGAAAGTCTTCTAAAGCCTGAAATCTATTCACCATTGTTTCTTTGAATGTCTGAACTTCTTGAATCAAATAACTTTCTAGAGACTTCATTGCATCAGTCAGTTTCTTACTTTCTCCAACTACAAATGATTCCATGTTTTTAATCTTCTCATCCTTAGATATTATCTGAATGGCATGTAAACTGCCTTCCAGAAACAATGTTCTATCTGCTAGCTTGCCTTATCCTCAGACATGGAAAAGATTCTATCATCTAGTCTTTCTAGCTGATGTTCCAGTTTTTTAAACTTATTAGTAGCTTCCTCCAACCAGGAACGAGCTGTTTCTGCTAGCGTGTTAATGCATTGCATTGTTTTTGTTCTGGTTATTGAGGTATTTGACATGAAACAAATTCTACCTGTCAGCTCTCCAACGCCATCTTCAATATTCTGAACCTTTCTTTCTATACTTTCTATGCTTTGAATTCTATCATTTTCAATGTTTCAAATCCTTGTTTCTATGCTTTGAATTCTATCATTTTCAATGTTTTGAATCCTTGTTACTAAGTCTCCTATGGTTTGTACAAGTTCCTTATTGTTTGCTGTAATCTCAAACCATTTCTTTAAGAATATCATGTTAATGATGAAACCCATTGCTATTACAAAATAAAAGTACATATTGGTCCAGTCATAAGTTTCTTCTGCTTCTATATATGAAGTAAAATAATTCCTAAAGTTCTGCATTGTAAAATTATCTGCCATAGTTATGGAACAATTGATCTCAGATTTTATATCAGCTTAAATTGCAAAGGATGTTACAATTACCTTAGGTGTAATTCTGCTGTCCTGGAACTTTGATGCTTTTAGTTGTAGATCTCAGCTTGTGGTAGTTACGCCTGGAGGTGTGCCACCAAATAGCGCCTAGCCGTCGAGGCCCATCTGATCCCGGTTCTGCCTAGAAGCGTACCACCAAATATCGTCCTGCAGCAGACAATCCTTCTGATTCCGGTCCCTGTAGAATAGCTCTTAACAAACTATGGCAAGCAAAATTTTGTTAAAAGAAGACTTGTGGAATTACTGGAACACAAGACTAAGGGCGGGAAAACACGCAAGCAGGGCAGGTGCCGAGCGGCTCTGTACGAATGCAAAGTGCCGTGCCGAAATGGACAAAAAATGAGAAGCGGTGAGTGCCTTCTCAGGTCTGCTTTGGTGGCAAAGATCTCCTTTGCCATAAGGAAGAGACAAATGTCCCAAAGCTGTGGTGAGTCCACCTGGTTAAACCCTGCCCGTTGGGGAAGGTGGGGGAGGGGAGCGGCGTCTGCCGCCTGGGTGAAACCCAGGTCCCATGAAAATCCTAATCCTGCTTCTGACACCAGATATCGTGGTTAAATAAGGGTCAGGATAAACAAATAGGCCCAATAGATGTTTATTCAGGGAGAAATAACTTACAACCTAGACAGATGAACACCAGGAAATTCAACCCGATCCTCTCCTGTCCAAGTCATGCCAGCAAGAGAGCTTTTCCTGGCTCTCTCTCCGACCTCCTTCCACAGGTCCCTTCCACCCATGGCTCCACCCCCAATGGGCATGGTCAGTGCCACAGAAGGACTATCTCACTACATACCATAAATGCCCTTCTCTGATAATGAGATCGACAACTAACTTATCTACCACCATGGAGCCCTCATCTAGTAGCTGATGGAAACACCCACAACTAAACACTGAGCCGAACTGGAATCCAGATGCAGAGAGGGAGGACAAGACTAGGCTGCAGAAACACATAGAGACAGCTGACTTGAACAAGGAAGAGCTAATGGGCCCCCAGACTGATAGCAGGGAATCCAGCATTGAACCAACTCAGACCCCCTGAACATGGGTATCAGTTAGAAGGCCTGAGCAGTCTAAGGGACCTCGGATAGTGGAACCAGTATGTATTCCTGGTGCACAAACGGACATTGGGGGCACATCCCCCATGGAGGGATACTCCCTTAACCTAGAGGCAGGAGAGAAGGCCTAGTCCCTACTCCAAATGACTTGACAGATTTAGATGACCCCTCCTGGAAGGAATGACCCTACATATGGAGTGGGGGGGGTGGAAGAGGAGGGTGGTCAGGGGGAATGAGAGGCTGGGAGAGAGGGGAAAAGGGAGGGAGGGAGGGAGAGAGGAAGGGAGGAAGGGAGGGAGAGCGGGAAAGGGAACTGGGAGCAATACACAAAATAAAAATAAATAAATAAATAAAAATAATTTTTTTTTTAATTTAGCTCTTACCATCCAATAGATCTATCCATGAAAATGCACTTTCTGAATTCTGGGCACAAAATGAATCCAATCCAGTCTGAAAGGCATTTGAGTTAATTTGCTGGGTGGAGTTGCCCAGAGAGATAACAGCAGTAGTATATGGATGTGTATATGCATGCCTTCAGTGAGATGTTGGGAATACTGAGGCACCCCGATTCATAAACCAAGTAGCTCTCAAGCATTCTGCCTCTCTATCAAGCAAACAGTCATCACTGTACTACCTAGCCCCTATTTTAATCACTCTGTGTGGTTTAATCACTCCTCTAGTGGTTTATAAAATATACACTGAGCTATTAAAAATTACAGTCACCCTACTTTTGTGTAGAACACAAGATCTTATGCCTCCTGTCTAAATGTGTTTGAGTAGCTATTAATATGTTAGCCCATTCCTAAGTGTAAATCCAAAAGAAATTGTGGTAGTATATCAATTCCATATTCAAACTTACTGCTGCATTCATTATTCATACTAGTTAAGGTGCTGAATCAATCCTGGTCCTCATTGGTGGATAAATAGCTAGAGAAAATTGGTGTATATACACAGTGACATATTATCTAGCCCTTAAAAAAATGATAACCTATTATTTGAAGCAAAGTGGATAGAACTGGGAGACAGAGTGAGTTGATGGCTAGCTAGGACAAATTAGTGAAAATATGAAAAGTAAATAGATACAGCTCTATTGGGGGCATAAATCGGTGGTTGTTTAGTGCTGTTAGCCCTACCTTGACATTTAAATTCATGAAAATTCCCTAAAAATGCCCAGTCCGTTGGGTTGACCAAAGATATAAAACGTTGCTCATGTCCATAAATTATGCTGAAAGTCCCGAATTTGTATGATTGATATGTGTTAGTTATAAAAAGCAAAACACGTTGATTACAGCATGAAGGTGGTGCATAGATTAGTGGGTTGGGGATCAGGAGCATCCATTAAATGATCTTGTAATTTGATGATGATAGTGATGATGATGGTAGTGATGGAGATGATGGTGGTGATGGTGATGATGTCAATGATGGTGATGGTGGTGATGACAATAATAATGATTGTAGTGATGATGACTTTTTTGAGGCAGGGTCTCACTGTATGGCTTTGACTGGCCCAAAACTCTCAATGGAGACAGGCTGACCTCTAACTGACAGATCTGTCTCCCTCTGCCTCCTGAATGCTGGGGTTAAAGCCAAGTACTGCCACATCCAGCCCAATTTTGGATAAGTTAAAAGTCCTTCTTTGGAAGTCATTTTATAATTTAAAAATATCTGTTGCTTCCACAGATTTCTAAATAATCCATTGTTTCTTGCACAAAGGTAAGCAAATGAATATTACATACTCTATTTTACATTAAAACTGAGTATTTTAAACCATACAGAGATTGTACAATAAGAATTGAGGTCTTTATCTACATTCAGATAGAAATACAAATTTAAAATATTTACTTAAAAAGACATTGAATTTCATAGTGCTAAGCTCCCAGGAACAGGCTCATCATTAAGTGTCAAGTGAGCAAGCTATTTGTGGTAGAAAGAAAACTGGCTGAATAAAGTTGATTATCCTGATATATTTTGTCTCTTGACAGTACTTGACAGACCTTTTTAAAACTTGAAACTCCTGGGCATGAGAGTGGGTCTTTTTAGATATAGGCAATAAAGTAAATTTTGAAGCCACACAGTTAATTCTCATTTGAGTCCTAAGGTATCTGAAAAATAATTGATCTCAAGGTTTTATTTTTCTCTTTTATAGATATTTGTTTTATCTAGAAAGCTACCTCTGTGAGTACTGCTATTATTTATTGCACTGGGTTTATTTTTATCTAGACATCTCTTGCCTTGGAACATTGACAGAATCGGGGATTATTTTGGTTTGGGGACCATGATTCGCCTTTAACACATCAGTGAAAATGACAATATAAGAATTTCTGCAAGGCTGAGTTCCCCAGACCCACACTAGGATGAAGGATCTGTAGGTTAATGATACTGGTAGCATCCCTAGGCAAACTGGTTGAGAGGAGGAAGAGGCAAAGTGAGACTGTGATGCCAGGTCAAGATGCTAATGGTGGTAGGTTTGGCTCAAACAATAGAGAATTTTGGAGACTAATGTAAGCTAGACTCATTCTTAAAGACTCAGAGTAACTTGGAGGAATCAAGACCCCCGTTTCCATGTAAAGCCAGTTTTTTTACTCTTTATATTATAACTTCAGGATCTCAATAATTTTTAATTAAATTCTAAAATGGAAATAATCTCATCATATTAAATCAAACTGACATAATTCAGCCTCTTGAAATTAATTTTCTGTGTTTTATTTTGAAAAATATCAGTCACGGTGCTACAAGAAATGCAAAATTCATATAGGGCTGCCATGAATTGAGTAAATTAAAGTAACAGAGTTTTAATCATAGTCTATTCTGGTGTAATAACCCCACATGAAAGATGGTGGCTGCTTTTAAGGCAGTTGTCAAGAATTGTCAAGTTCAGCCACACTGGAACTTCCAAGTTCTTGCTTCAATTACCATTTCATTATGACCAATCACAGGTGGTAACTTGGTCAACTGTGCTGTTCCTGCAAGACACAGATTGCTAATATCTTGTTTCCTGTTAATAGGTAGCTTTGCTCAAGTTTAAGAGAAAGATCAAAGCAGTACTGAAGTCCCAGATTTAGAAATCTGTGTCCTGGGTATCAGGCACAGCCTCACTGGGGCAAAGAAACCACATAGCAATAGTTCCTAAAGAGATCTGTGACATACAACAATCCCTCCCTTCCAGGGTCTACCCTTGAATAATTTTGGTTGCCTCTAGTGGCCCATGGACTGAACTATTAAATGGCCAACTTTAGAAACAAACTATAAGCTGTAATTGTATGCTACTTTGAATGGCCGAATGGCCTGGTGGAATCAGAGCTCTTACTACATCTGGTCTAGGGTATGGATTTTTCTTCCATTAGATGCTTCCAACTTCCAATGCTTCCCTCCCCCCAGTTTGCTTAACAGCCACGATGATCAGATCTATTCTTGGAAGAATTGTAGAGAATATGCTCAGGTATAATAGCTACTTTTGTCATCGCTGTGACAAAATATCTGAGAAGCAACTAAAGGAAGGGTCTTTTTTTTTTTCTTGGCTCACAATTCAGAAAAATACAGTACATCATGGTAGGGAAAGCACAGTTGAGGGAGTGACTTGGTTAATGGCACCAAGCAGGAGTCAAGGTGGACCAGAGATTTGTAGCCTACTAAAGTAGCATTATTTCATGCTCCTGAAAATAAAATATTATGCAGGGAGTTCTCATAAAACTCAAATGAGATAATGTATTATAGGCACTTTGGAAAAGGCAACAGCATCTGTCTTCAAACGTAAGAGGTTGTAGTAACATTAATATCACACTCATCGCAACCCGAGGGCGGCAATTGGCTTATTCCATTTTCCCATCTGTTAGAGTTGGGGCGGAGAGGAAGATGGACAGCTGTTCAGGTAAGATCTGAGAATTTGTATTCCTGAAAGATGCTGTCCATAAATTGACAATCATTCAAATTAACCTGTGAAGTTAATTGCCGTATCTGGAACTATGCCTTTCGGCTTGGGCAGTTATGTTCTTGACCAGATGAGGTCTTCCTTTTATTAGTTTCTGAGTCACAGGGCAGGTGTGGGTTTGGTACTGTGAATGCTAAATTGGGATCAAGGAGCTGGAGTTGCTTCTGGCCTCAAAAGGAAAACAAGCCCTCTTTGGCATATCTAATTTTGTTGTTTGCTATGAGGAAAAGAACCCTTTGTTTCTGCTCAGGGTGAAAGCAGCCTTTGAAGTCCTTGGATTGGGGTTTGCTGTGACCCGTTCCTGTTTCATCTCTGATGCTCTGGCTTCTAGGGCTTGAAGATGATGTCAGATCTTCATCACTTTTTGTCCCCCTCCCCCCCTCAGACTTCATCAGCCCTCACAGGAGGATTGCATCATTCTTACCATAGAGTATCTGGAGCTGTAGCCTCTAATGTCCTTTCCAGTTCCTTCAACCAAGAAGGATAGTGACAGATTGCTGGCTGAGACTGCCAAAATGCCTGTTGCCTAATGATTGCTATAAATACTGACAATAATAGCAATCATAAATAATATAAAACAACAGTGTGGCAGCAGAAGCAATTCATGCTGATCTGACTTCAACTTGGAGAATTAAAAACATTTAGAGGAGACTTACAAGAATTTGGTATCATATGGTACCACATGACACAAAGACTTAAGTAGTAATGAGTAGGGTATTTCTTAGAGGGCAGACAGAAAGACAGGCAGCTGCAATAGGAAGTCACCTACCAAAAGTGAGGGGAGAAAAGAACCTTTGTTGCATAGCCACAGAAATTGTGTCTTTGTTTATTACAATGGTGTAGCATAAAGTATATGTTATGTGAACACGCACACGCTCAATCAAACTCAACTCTTGTTTATGTTTTTTCCTACAATAAACTAAGCAGTGGGGGCCTCTCCCTGGATAAGTTAACAGTCTCCATGGCTAAGTTAACTTGAGCTGAATGTATTTGTCATTCATTATGCTGATCTCTAGATTTGCGGTTGTGTTTAGAGATATTTGGCATTAATATAGTAATCTTTAGAAACTTAATCTATAAATTACAGGGAAATCAAGTTCATTTTAATTTTAAATTCCAAAGAGTTGGCCATCATACTGAAAGAGTTAAGCAGTTCCCCAACTCTCATCCACAGTTGGTTACTGGGGCATTGATCCCATGGAAGAAAGCTTCCGTTCACATTTCAGAAGCAAAATTGATTAATGACAAAGAACAATTTGTGTGTTTTTTATCTATAATCTACTTAAATTTTTAATAACATAAACACTCAAGTACTGATTTATTTATTATCTAAATTGCATTTTATAACAGAGAAAAGTAGTCATGGGTGTGCAAAGGTTTACATTTTTTGTGTGGAGATGAAGTCTGGGGTCCTGATGGTGAGCAACAGAAACATCCCTGAATCCAGTTAGGTATCCCCATATCACCACAGGGTCTGCATTCAGTTGGGTGTCCCCATGTCATCATTGGGCCACTCCCAGTTACGAAAGTGGATTCCACTCCATCTTTGTATACAATGGGAGAATTTCCTGAAAATGTTATGGTTCAGTGGGTACAGTGCTTCTGTCCAAGCAAGAGTTTGGATTCCCAGCACTCATAAAGAGTTGGACATGTTGCCATGCACCTGTAATGCCAATATTAGAGCTGTGGTAGAGAGAGACAGGCACATCCCATGAGATTGATGGCCAGCCAGCCTGCCTAATCAATGGGCTATGAGTTGGGTGAGAGACCCTGCCACAAAAAAAATAGAGTGGAAAATGATAGAAGATAACTAATGTTGACCTCTGGCCTATCCACACAGCGGCAAAGTGCACCCCCTATATGTATACACATATGCTGACACATTCATATACTACATATCACACACACACACGGATATGATTTATCAAGTTAGCAAACCAACTCATGGGAGTTATCAACAAATGTCCTATTCTCTTAGCAAACCACAACATTATTCTTATGAAGTTTAAAAGCAATCAGTGTCATATAACTGAGGAATCTAGGACATGGTGACGTGTAAAGCACAATTACTAGCATAACCAATGCCAAAGTAATGCTTTCTGGGTGAGCCACACTCAAGGAAAATATAAAGATGACACTAAACATAAGAAAATAAAGATGGATCACAGCATAATGCTAGCAGTGGGGTCTTGTTCTCAAATAAAATCCTTTGGGGACACTGATATATAAACAGGCTTTAGGGAAGTATGAGTGGGGTCCAGAATTTTGAAGCTTAATATTGTCCCTTGTAGATTATCGATGGCTATGAGATATCTCATCAGGGTTCTGGGGCTTCTGGACAATGGCTGCTTTGTATTAGATTCTGTGTTTCTGATATATTGATCGCTTAACTCTACATCACTGGATGTGATGAGAATGTGTGTATGTGTGTGTGTGAGAGGGGGGGACTGAGAAATTGGGATCAGAAGAGAGAAGGGGAGGAGAAGAGAGAGAATAGAAAAAGAGAGGAGAGGAGAGGAGAAGAGAGGAGAGGAGAGGAGAGCAGAGGAGAGGAGAGGAGAGGAGAGGAGAGGAGAGGAGAGGAGAGGAGAGGAGAGGAGAGGAGAGGAGAGGAGAGGAGAGGAGAGGAGAGGAAAGGAGTGCCAAATAAATTGAAACCTGTGTTCTCATCTATCTAGAATGCTAGGGAAACAAAAATAAAAGAATAAATCCTAAGTTAAAAAAAAAATCAACTTTCTGTTGCAGTTCCAAACAAAATAACGGCTTCTCTTTTGCATGTTAATTGAAATGGGGATTTATGACCTGTGATAAGATAATCAATCAGTCTCAACTTCATTTTGTAGTTAGTAGCAGCTGTGCATGCAGGGCTGGGCTCAATGTCGTCCAGTAATTTCGTCATTGCTGGCAAACTCTATTCAGATGTGTTCTGAGTGATCTATCTGTTCTCTGAAGCCAGAGCATATTCAATCTGAGGTGTGAATCATGGCCGAACCACCCATTCCTCTGTCAGCATCCTCTGCACCCACAGAAAATTTGACTCTCAGTCACTTCACCCTTCCGAGTTTTATTTATCTGATGGAAGTGAGGGCAGAAGAAAAGAGAGAAAAGCAAAGGAAGAGAGGACATCCTTCAAGTACAGGTGAGAGAAGAAGGTGGCTGAGGAAGGTGACTCATAGTCTCTCAGGTACCACCATACTTGAAGACAGGGTTACGGTTTGAATGGGATGCAATTAGCTTCATTAAAATTCAGTATGAAGTCGGATTCCCAATGGAATGTTATTGAGGTTTGGTGGAGCTTCACTCTTCTGAGGTATCTAGGCGGGCCCCACAAGAATCAGAGAGGTGTTATTGGAGCCAGTTCCTATAAGCCTGGCACCTCAGTGTCCCCTCTTGCGAATGAGCTCATTGTCTAAGTGTGCCCACTGGTTCTGCTTTCACATTGTGTGGTGCAGCCAATAAGACATTTGAGAGACACAGCTACCTAGACTTACCAGCCTCCAGAACCATGGAATCAACCAAGTTTTTTTTCCTTGTAAGTGACCCAATCTTGGTTATTCTGTTAAGGCAACAGAAAATGAACTAAGACAAATGGCAACCTGAAATTCAAAGGTGCACTTAAGATTCTCTTCCTAGCCTAGCATCCCTGTACAGTTGAGTGCATTGCTGCATTAAGCCTGGGGCAAAGTTGCAGGGTTGACCAGAAAACCTCCGTAATGCCAACATTCAGCTGCCTCGACGGTCACAAGTTATTTTTCAGAACAAAGATATAGGATCTCTGCTTAGCCAGAAGGCCCCAAGAATTTCTCAGCACCTTGTATCTTCCAGTCCCAATGGATATAGCAATTGTGGGGGATAGTTCTGTCCTTTCCCTTCTCTATTCCTGACAATCTGAGAACTAAAGTTGGGTTCAGAGAGCCCAGCTGGGAGATGATCATAAGAACTTTGGGTGAGGAAATGGCCGTATGAGGTAGACAAGAGAACAGGGCTGATAGGGGCATATAGTGAAAAGTTACTCCTGTGGGCACTTAGGGCAAAGAACCCTTGATGAAAGTATGTGTCCTGTGAAGTGACATGAAAGATGGGACATCTTCCTTCTCACTCTCTCTCCCTTGAGCAAATGGTGTTATCTCATATTTATGGTTGTAACTGGTCACAGGCAAGGTCTCCTAGTGCCAGAGAAAGGATAAAAAAGACCCAGAAACTACACAGAGGTGGAAGACTACCTGGAGGTCAGGGATTTGGTGCTTATACCTGCAAGTATGGTTATCTGGGTCAAGGGATACAGCCAAAGACACCAACAGAGGCTGCCACATCCCAGCATTTAAAATAGAGCCAGGAACTTGAAAGAGACTCAATAAAATTAATTGAATTTGTTGAATATAAAAACATTTCATTATAATCTGGACTAAAGCAGTTTACAAGTAGGGCATCCTTCTTAGGTTGGCAGGTTTGCTGAGGAGAAAACATAGAAGGAAAAAAATCTGAGGAAGAAAATACATGGGAATGGAAAACCAAGATTAGTTCATTTGGAATATATTTGTTGAGTGTCTCTTAGGCACTGGGTACTGTTCTAAATTGTAAAGAATAAACATAGAGTTCTGTGCTGGCATGATTTGTATTTAACTGAGAAAATGATAAGAAAAATAAGTTTATGGTATGCTTGGTGATCATTCGGATCCAGGAAGGAAATGTAACAGAAAGGGGGTACTAAGGGAAGGAGTTTGGGAAGGGGATATAGGCATACTCAGAAGGTGACTCAATAGGTTCAGGGAAATAGCCTTGAAGATAACTATGGAGGAGAATCCCAGGCAGAGGAAGAGCAGGTAGGAGGGCCATGGTTGGCATGTTAGGCCAGATGCTGCAGTTGAGTAATCAAGAATGAGAGTCTAGGGGCATGGTGGGGTACAGTCCTCCCTGTATATCCCAGAAGATCTCCCCCTCTTTAAAGGTAAGTAATTTTATCCATGTTCTTAGATAATTAAATAATTTTGTAGAAATATTCCTCATCTACAAGCATAGGACTACTCAATAATTGTTCATTAAGTGACTAGCTAGTGCTTTTTCTAGATTTAATTCTATTTATCCTAATAAAATAAAATTATACTTTGAGATACTGACAGCACAATCATTGTGCTAACTTCATTTTACAGTTTATTGTGTCAAGGAAGAGCACATATTTTAGCTGCAACTATGTATTCTGAAGCTGGAGGATTTCCCAAACCATAGCTTCATTGATAAAGTCTCATTACACCCTTATAACCCACATCTTGCTCTAGTGGGATCCCAGTGGAATGTCCAGTGACACTTTCAATCTAAAAGTACTGTCTGTAAACCCTGAGGGGTTCAGTTAGCCCTCCCCACCTTAAAACTTTTTATTAATTCTGTAAGAATTTCCTGAAGAAGATGTTTTCACTTGGTATGAGACAGGAAGCCACTGGAGGGATTTCTAGCAAAGATGTAATGAGATTTGAATACAGCAGAAATCACTGAACCTTAAAGAAAGATGGGAGGTGCTGAGGAGAACATGGAATCTGGGGAAATTTTAAGCATAATCATTGCTGCCAACGTGTCTGTATAGTTTTACTTTAAAGAGGTATTTATTTCCAGGCTGGAAGGCAAAAGAAGCATCTAACATTTTATTTGAATAGTGTTGAATAAATCTAGAAATTATTCTCTATCTCTCTCTCTCTCTCTCTCTCTCTCTCTCACACACACACACACACACACACACACACACACACACACACACACATACACACACAAGTGCCATGGACTGTCTGTAAAATTAGCTCTTGGAATTTTTCTGACTCTGCTTGATACCAACCATTTTTCAGAATGGTGCCATCATGCACTTTGGTTAGGCTATTTCCAGGCCATAGGGGCTAGAATAATTGATATGGTGTGAGTTGATCTCCCAGGAAATGGTGGCTGAATAACTGGGTTTTGCAAACAGAGAACCTGGTGCCGGGAGGAGACTCAGAGGTGCTGTTGGAAACTGGCATTCTGCTAACCCCATCCCCTAATGATTGGCAGATATGCATGGCCATGTGGGGCTGCTTAGGGACTCAGTTACACATGTGCGCATGTGTGAGTTCCCCTTTTTTAAAGCAAGTGTCCCCCCCTCTCTCTCTCCCTCCCTCCATTCCTTCCCCCTCTCTGTTGGCCACCAGCTACACCCTTTCTCTTCCCTCCACAAATAAACTCCACTTGGGTGCACTGAGTCTTGTGCATCAAAAGAACCCCAGATGCCGCCATCCTTGCTCTGAATCAGCTTGAATTGAGTGTCCAGTCCCTGCAAACTTAACTCAGAATTCAAAGTCCTGGCAGGGAGTATGGGTGTCTGGCCTCACTGGGGCCAAGCACCTATGGTCTCTGGAGTAATGCATCATGTTTCCAAAGACTGCACACAGCCAATGAGAGAGAATCCCATCATGTTAGCTCATTTTACACGGCTATGACCAACATACTCAAAGATGGAAGGGTTTAATCTGACTCATGACTTCAGAGGTTTTCAGTGCATCCTGGTGGGAAGATATGTTGAGCAGGCACCGTCCCTGGCAGAATCCTGAGGATGCGGTTGCTCCTAGGTTGGGCCAGGAAACAGAGAAACCAAAAGTAGAATTGTGTGACCAAAAGGCCCTCCTTCAGTGATCTCCTTCTGACGGTAGGGTCCACCCCATGAAGGTTCCAAGTTTCCCCAGATATCACCCTTTGTCGGGAATAAGCACCGTTTTGAGAGATGAGTCTGCTGGAGACTTTGCACATTCAAATCATAACTCCGTTAAGGAAAACCTAAGTACTATCAGGTACTACCATTGGAAAAATAGGAAACGAATGTTGAGCAAGCTCAAACAACAGATGGCACTAGTCTCTATCTGTATCCAGTGGTCACTCACTATGTGTCATTACATTAAAAGTATAAAGTGATGTTAAAGGAAACAAACACTTAACTTTCTTAATTACATTCACCACATCTCACTTGTCCAGTAGCTACCCTGCACCAGACAGCATCTATAGTAGCAAAGGGAGTTCTTTTGTATCGTGCTGTTTTGTGAAGTATTAGTTACGAATCTGCATTATGCCCTTTTAGTTTATAAACTTATGTCTGTTATTTTTAAAGTATGTATGCCTTTGTCTCATTGAACCAAAGTTGTGATCAGTCGATGCAAATACTATTATTTGCATCAGATAATTGGGGAAACTAAGGCCCAGTTGAACAAGTAGCACTAATAATTGCCTAGGTGTAGTAAGCTTTCGTGCCAGCCCACAGTAGCAACAGGAGGGCTCACTATTATGAAAGCTTAGCCTTAGCTTGGACTTTTCCCCAACTAGTTCTTAAAACTCAAGTTAACCTGTTTATATTATTCTATATTCTGTCATGTGGCTCAGTTACCTCTACTCTGTCCTGTATGCCCACCCTCTTCAGTGTCTCCCTGGCAACTCATTGGTGACTCTACCATCTCCCCCCACCCCCCGCCCAGAAGCCCACTTATACCTCCTGCCTAGCTATTAGTCATTCAGCTTTTTATTACACCAGTCACAACAATATATCTTCACACAGTGTATAAATATCCCACAACACCCAGGAAGCCCAATGTCACTCAGCCTGAATTCCAGCTGAGGCCACATGTCTCTTAATACAGACCCCCTCCTGCAAATCTGAGTTTAGATGCTTCAGGCAATACAGCATTATTGTAAAAGCAACCATTTTGTTGTCACAGTTTTAGTCCTTATAAATTCCCCCATCAATGAAATAACCATGCAACTTTAGCAAATTATCCTTTATGGGGCTTTTCGAGGCTACTTTGCCCAAGGGCACTATAACCCATGACATAAATACCAAGATAGATTGACAGACAGGAAATGGCCTGTCATTGGCTAGTGCAGAAAACAAGGGAATAAATTCCTATATGCTACCTTGCCAAAGCTGCACAGCTCTTGGAAGCAAACTTCCTGTCTCAGTGAGGACCGGTCTGGAGATTGGGAGAAGCATGTGGTTTCTCAGGAAAGCCATCTAAAATGGAGTTTATAAGTCCTATTACTTACTTCAGTCTTTTTTACAATTGTTCTTTTACAATTATTTATTTGTGCGCGCCCGTGTGTGTGTGTGTGTGTGTGTGTGTGTGTGCGCGCGCGCGCCCGTGTGTGTGTGTGTGTGTGTGCGCGCGCGCCCGTGTGTGTGTGTGTGTGTGTGTGTGTGCGCGCGCGTGTGTGTGTGTGTGTGTGTGTGTGTGTGTGTGTGCGCGCGCGCGCCCGTGTGTGTGTGTGTGTGTGTGTGTGTGTGTGTGTGTGTGTGTGTGTGTGTTAGGGGGAGTGCCTCAGGGGAAACTGGTTCTCTCCTTTCTTCCTGTGGACTGAACTTAGGTTGTCAGGCTTGGTGACAAGGGTCCTTAACTGCTGAGCCATCTTGATGTCCCTAAACTACAGTTTTTATAACGAAATTATATAGAAGTTAGGTTTGTTACCTCAGCCATAATTTTAAAATTGGGCTAGCCTGAACACTGTGAGGACCCTGGCACAAGATGATCTGGGCTCCTGTGAGCTGTGTACAGAATTACTTCAGTTACAAATAAAGACCAGAAAAGCATATCCTTCCTCACTGAACTGAGAAGCCCACTCCAGTCACAGCTCTGCCCAGCAAGTCTAAAGACATACCCACTTCTGCTGCTCCAAGGCAGGCGAATACTGGTTCTGAGGCCTGGTTCTTAGTAGTAACTGGACATGATCTCATCTGAGATGGGTTTTGACTCAAATGTCTCAGGGAGCCAAAAAGAACAGGTTCTTTCCTACATCTCTTCACTTCCATGATTAAGGTTTTCCAGACATTCTAAGCAGCTTGTAAACAACACATCTGAACAGTAAGGAGGCAGAAACAGTTGTATTGGGACTGAACCTGCCTGGATTCTCTGTATGCTGAGCAGTGTGCAGTGGCATCTTGCTTTGTCAGTGATCGTGCAGTGGTGGCCACACCCTATGGGCGTGGCTTCAAGTGTTCAGACTAACCCCTTATAAGGTAGAGGAGGTGTTGGTGGACTCATTTAAACCCGCCTTCAGGAGCGTCCATTCCTCAGGTTCTCCTCTGCACTGTTTTGGATTATAATTTAAATATCTGATATGTAGGATATCTGCTATGCGACCCCTGTTAAAGGGTCATTCAACGCCCCCCCAAAGGGAGGGTCATGATCCACATGTTGAGAACCAGTGCATTGTTGTTGACTAAACTTATATTTAAGAGTTCTGAGTTTCTTCTTACTTCTGTATGTCTGCAAGCCATGAACTTGCCATACGTTGCTATCACACTGACTTTTGCTTTGTGTGTTTTTGAGAGCATATGCCTTGATACACAGTGAGACATGTCATTATTATACTATCTCCTCTAACTCCTTGCTGTTCCTCCCTCTAATGCACTCAGACCCTGGCTAAAGTTTGTGTTCAGACGTGAACTCTTCATCTGTATAGACAAGTCTGTTAAGCCCAAGTGCTACACCATTCCCTCATCCCATATGAGAAGCAAACTGAGGAAGACAATGTCTAGAATACTGGGTATCAAAGCAATGCTAGACTTCATTAGGTAAATCCCTCGACACCCAAACAGTGGACTCTAATACACAAATTTGTAGCCATTTCCAGGGTTGGAAATTGACTGTAAGACCTGGGTTTAGCTCCCAGCAGCTGTGTGGTAGCTCACAACCATCTATAACTCCAGTTCCAAAATGTCTAGCACCCTCTTCTGGCCTTCATGGACATTGCACATAAGTGGAGCATAAACATGCTTGTAGGCAAAACACCCATACACACAAACTTGAAAACTTGAAATAAACATATCTTTTTTGGTTTTGTTTTTGTTTGTTTTGTTTTGTTTTGTTTTTCAAGACAGGGTTTCTCTATATTGCTTTGGAGGCTGTCCTGGAACTCGTTCTGTAGACCAGGCTGGTCTTGAATTCACAGAGATCTGCCTGCCTCTGCTTCCCAAGTGCTGGGATTAAAGGCATGCACCACCAACACCCGGCTCATATCTTTCTTTTTTAACCAAACCTTTGGGGGAAAAAAAGCTAAATATATCCATTAGAGTACCCTAGAGTAGTCCCCTGCCAACTCCATAAAAATAGATATTCACAGTCTTTCTTCCTAGAATCTTTAATTTCTAGTGATGAGGCATGGATAAGTCATGGATTGTGTGTGCCAATTTATTTCTATTGGTCATGGACCTAGATAAAGAGGCCTATACCATGCTGTAGTTTAAATTTTTCTGTTGAGATTCCTTTAGTGCAATGATTTGTGTTATTTTCTCTTACTTATACAAAAATAATGACAATGTGCATTTTTCATTATTCACACTATGGAGTTATCGCTATAATTTTGTATTATTGGCCTAGATCATGTAGGTGTCTAGGCATAATTATTTTTTGGTGTATAGAAAATCATTGTTATTCTTAGTTTTCATTGCTGTAGTAATCAATTGTTCCTCTTCCTTCCCTACATTTAAGCACATGTGTGCACACACAGACACACACACACCCACACACACACACACACACACACACACACGTCACAGCACACTCAGAAGAGAATCAGTGCTGTTAAAAGGCTTTTTGACTGAAAAGCATTTACACAATTAGTCTTAAAATGATCAAGATGTCCTTGGCATTTGTGATTAAGTAAAACAATCCTTTGCTACATCGGGTTATATTTTTCTATAACAGGAAATTTAAAAATAATTACAAAATTCATTTATAGAGGTGGCTGGATAACAACTCTATGAGGACTGTCACATGAATTAGCAAATAATAATGGTAATGGCTTGCATTTAAAACCACACTTGTCTAAAGATCCCTATGCTGTTACACTTCTCTCCAGACCTGGACCTAAAGAGAAGATAAAATCTACTTGGTATTTGTACAACTAATTTCTCATCCGACTACACTGCCCTATTGGAAAGGAAATAGGGTTAATAAATCTACAGTAATTTAGGCACCAATTTTAGCCAAAAATTTCAATCATTTTTCTGAACTCAAATGCAGTCTTACTGCTTTGAAATTAATCTTTTTATTTTCCTTTATTTTTTTATCTGCTAAAGAGCAGTGAAACAGTCCAAATAAAAATAGCAGAAATTAGACAGAATAAAACTTAGACATGAATGAACTTGGCTCCTTGTGCTCTTTAAAAAGAAAAGTAGTTCTAGCTATATCATAGAAGCTCAGTGCATTTCCCCCTAGAGACAAGGCCCCATGTAGCCTAAGCTAGCCTCTAATTTACTATGTAGCCAAAAAATGACCACGAATCCTTGATCCTTTTACCCCCCCCCCAGCTCCCAAGTGGTAGGATTTCATGTGTGTGCCACCATGCTGTTTTTTGTGCTGTATGGCAGATGGTACCTGTGGTTTTATCAGTAAGCATTAACATAACTAAATATATAACCAGAATCATCAGAATCTTGTTATTTTAATCTGTTTAAAGTTAGGAGATGTGCAAGGCAGAAAGGTTGTTAGAGCCAGAGGAACAGTAAGTTTGCTGTGAGATTGGCTCCTAGAAATCTCAGACATGCCACAGCTATGAAATCTCAATTATACAGGTGCCTAGACAAGATCTGAACAAGGATGACATGGAAAGGGGAAGCTCACAAAACTTCAACCCTAGGCAACAAACTACAAGCAACTAAGAGATGCTGAGAGCTGGAGAAACAGCCTTCCCCAGGGAAGAGTACACCAACTGGCTATCATATACCAAGTGGTCAGTCCTGAAATTTTGCATACAATTAAAGTTACACAGTCTTATAGTTCTCTCAACCTTTCTTTGTGTTCAATTTTATCTTCAAACCAATATTGGCTCCCTCTTTTATGTTCTCTCTCTCTGTCTCTGTCTCTCTCTCTCCTATCTTCTATTCCTAACCAGTCTCAATATATCCTGGTCGCACATGTTTTCCTTTCCTCCCCCTCATTTTCTCCTACTTCTCTCTCTATTCGCTGTCCTCCCCCACTTCACCTGAGTTCTGGGGGACTTGTCCCTTCCCAGTTCTGTGAGGGACTTTATATGAATCTCTTAGAATACACCTTGTATCCTAGTTCCTCTGGTGGTGTGAATTATAGGCTGGTGATCCTTTGATCTAGGTCTAAAATCAATATATGAGTGAGTACATACTGTGTTCCTCTTTTTGTGACTGGGTTACCTCATTCAGGATGGTTTCTTCAAGTGTCATCCACTTGCCTGCGAATTTCAAGATACCATTGTTTTTTTCTGCAGAGTAGTATTCCATTGTGTAGATGTGCCACATCTTCATTAACCATTCTTCAATTGAGGGGCATCTAGGTTGCTTCCAGGTTCTTGCTATTACGAATAGTGCTGCTATGAACATAGTTGAACAGATGTCTTTGTTGCATGGATGTGAATCCTTTGGGTATATGCCCAAGAGGAGGATTGCCGGGTCCTGTGGTAAACTAATTCCCATTTTCCTGAGGAACCGCCATACTGATCTCCAAAATGGCTGTATGAGTTTGCACTCCCACCAGCAGTGGAGGAGTGTTCCCCTTTCTCCACATCCTCTCCAACATAAGTCATCACTGGTGTTTCTAATTTTAGCCATTCTGGCAGGGGTAAGATGGTATCTCAAAGTTGTTTTGATTTGCATTTCCCTGATAGCTAAGGATGTGGAGCATTTTCTTAAGTGTCTTTTAGCCTTTTTGATTTCCTCTATTGAGAATTCTTTCTTCAGTTATGTACCCCATTTTTTTAATAGGGTTATTTGGTGTTTTGTTGACTGGTTTCTTGAGTTCTTTGTATATTTTGGAGATCAGCCCTTTGTCGGATATAGGATTGGTGAAAATCTTTTCCCAGTCTGTGGGATGCCGTTTGGTCTTGTCGACTGTGTCCTTTGCCTTACAGAAGCTTCTAAGTTTGAAGAGGTCCCATTTATTAATTGTTTCTTTCAGTGTCTGTGCCCCTGGAGTTATATTCAAGAAGCAGTCTCCTATACCAATTTGTTCAAGGGTACCTCCTACTTTGAAAGGCTATCATAAATGCCCTTCCCGGAGAGTGAGATCAACAACTAACTTCTCCATGGAACCCTCAACTAATACCTGTTGAAAACAGGATCAAACACCCATACATATATCACTGAGTCGAACTAGAACCCAGATGCAGATGGAGAGGACAAGACCATGTGGCAGAAACACATAGAGACAGCTTACCTGAACATGGAGGAGCTAACGGCCACTAGACTGATAGCTGGGAAGCCAGCA
This sequence comes from Phodopus roborovskii, assembly GCF_943737965.1. NCBI lineage: Eukaryota > Metazoa > Chordata > Mammalia > Rodentia > Cricetidae > Phodopus > Phodopus roborovskii. The sequence goes on from NW_026126409.1 coordinate 27,511,992, forward strand.
TGGGACTGACTCAGGCCTCCCTGATTATGGGTCTCAGCCAGAAGGACTGAGCAGTCTAAGAAACCTCAGACAGTGGAGCCAGGATGTATCCCTGGTTCACAAAAGGACTTTGCGAACATATCCCCCATGGAGGGATAACTGCCTTAATCTAGAGACAGGAGAGAAGCCCTAGTCCCTACTTCACAAGACCTGTCAGATCTACATGACCCCAACTGGATGGCACTCCATCCAGTTGGGGTGGGGGGATGGGAGGGGAGGGTGTTTAGAGTGCATGTGAGAAGGCAGAGAGGGTAAAAAGGGAGGGAAGAAGGGAGGGAGGGCTGGGGGGAGGGTACGAGGGAGGGAGGGAGAGGGAACTGGAATCGACATGTAAAATAATATATTAAACTAAAAAACAAAAAAATGCTTTGACTCCAAAAATTTAAGTTCAAGGACAAGTTACTGGGGAAAAGGATTTCTATTTTTGTTTCCACAGAAAATGAAAAGATGTGGATTCCTTCCAGACTAATGTGGTTTGATCACGCCAGACCGCCTGAAACAGAGTACAAGCTGATCCTACATTCCAAACAGCTGGACAAAACAGCCCTGTAGACTACAGCCAGGATATCTGAATCTTCTTCGAATCCCCCAAGACAGCGCCCCTTACCAGCAGGAAGCAGTTTGGAAAGAACGACGCCCAAATTCCCAAATATTGTGTATAAATGTTTGTTTTCATTTAATTGGACTGTTATATAAAATTAAATAAAATTAAAAAAATAAAGTTAGACAGATGGAGCAGGTTGTGTTTATATGTTTAGGAGTGTGTGTGCATGTGTGTGTGTGTATGTGTGTGTGTAAACATATAGCATATATATGTAAAAAATGTGTGTGTGTATGTGAAAACAAAAAAAGGAGGCTGTGAGAGAGAGCAAAGGGGTATATGTGAGGGGAGGGGGGAGAAAAAGAAGGGGAATTTATGTCATTATATTATCATTTCAAAAAATTAAATAATTATCAATTAAAAGAAAAATAAGCCAAGCTGGCACACATGCCATCTTTCCAGTGATGCTCTGTCTTGCTATGTAAGCACATGTACTCTTACCATGTGATGCTCTGTCTGTCTTACCATGTAAGCACACAACTTACCATATAATGCTCTCCATCATGTCACAGTGCATCAAGTGGCTCATTTTCTTAGACTTCTCAGCCTGCACAACCTTGAGAAAAATAAACCTCTATACCTTTTAAATAGCACCAGAAAATGAACTAAGACAATTTTCTAACTTATAAATTCCAAAACTCACTCTACAAAGCTACCAATATTCTGTCAACACAGAATCCTATTCCACTTGGGTCATTCAGGCCCCAGGTAGGCAGGTGCTGTGCCATCATCTACATAAGGCTTACATGACTTCCAAGACTATTCTGAGTACTGTCATCCCCTGGAATGTGGATAAGATACACAAAGAGCTTGTGGAAAAGAATGTGTGGGTTATACCTGAAAACTGTATGCATATTTCCTCTCTGTATAGTCTGTCAGCCAGAGCTTTATTACCAAGATGTAAATAACTGCTGCCAAGGTTTAGAAGTGTAGACTGGCCATGGTTCAGAAGGAAAAGGAGCCAAATTACAGAATCTTTCACCTTTGTCATTGGTACAGTGACTCATAGACTTGTAATAAAATTTATAACTCAGAGTCTTAAGATGCAACATCTTATATTGGAAATACTTCAGCCACTGACATCAGACATCTCCAGGATTAAGATCTGTTCAGACACTTATTACAATTTGACCTTGATTAATATTATTAACCTCTTTCAAGACTGTATTTCCTCATCTGTAAGATGGAGTAGCCACTCCCAGTTCACAAGAGTGAGCTACAAAGTGAAATGATATAATTAGAAAGTTATCAAAGTACCTGCCATAATGCAAATACTCCAGAACACAGCTGTTAATGTCAGATGTTGTTCCTATGACTCAACACCTTGCAAGAAGGAACTAAATGGAAGAAGGGTTACTCTGGCTCACAGTTTGAAGAAACAGAATCCATCATGGCATGGGGAAGAAATAAAAGGAACATGGTCACATGATGGCCATGGTCATGAAGTAGAGGGTGAACAAGAAGTGGGGCTATGTTATGCTACCTCAGGACTTGCCTTGGTGAATCTCTTTCCAGAAACACCTAGATGTTCTACAACCTTCCAGAAGTGTGTCACCAGCTAGAGACCAAGTGTTCAAACATAAGAACTCAAATCACACAATAATGGGATAAAGGGTCAGTACAACTTAACACTTGCCTCACTTATTTAAACAAAAAAATAATAAACTCATATTTGAAAATTCCATTGTCAGACAATTCCATCTTACCATGAAGAAATGATTAGCACCTAAAAATCAGTGGAAGAGAATTTATATGGGGGTCTTATATAAATATAAGCATTGCTTCACAGATGTTCTAAGAATAAAACGATAGGAGTTGGGTCTTATAACTTTATAGAGGTTAAGACGTGGGTGGGGTTTTGGGTTTTAGGACTTAAAACTAAAACACTCATTTCCATTTGAAAATATACAGATCAATGCCTGTGAGTCTGTGAGTCAGAACAGACCCCAAATATAACACATTCATTGTAACCAAAAGCCTTCAGGGAGTCTTTATTGGTCAGAAAAGTCATAACACATACAGGCCCAGGATTATATCCTAATGTGTTCAAACTCATTGCACCAATGCAATAAGCTGGCAATATCTTTATTCCACATTTTGCCATGTTCAATCCAAATTCCTCATTTGGCTAGAAATTGCACTGAAAAGCTCAAACCTAACAAAACCAGGTGGATAAATGCTGGAATGCCCTAAACAATAAAATATGATATGAATGTTGTGTTAGTGTGTTTGTAGGTGTGTTTGTTTGTATTCTTATAAATAAATATATATATATATATATGTTTGTATGCATATATATACATATATATGTTTGTATTTGTATATATTTCTGTATGTATATGTATATATGTCATGTGTGTTTATATGTGTATATATACTGTGTATGTTGTATATGTGTTTGTGTGTTTGTGAGTTTGTGTGTGTGTATGAGCAGTAATAAGGAAAGGATAGTAGGAAAGTCTCCTCCAAAATCCATCCCAGTTACTGATTTCAAAGGAAACTCCTTTGAAATACAGAATTATGCCTACTCAAAGTGCTGCTACTGCGGGACTGTTTTATTTATATCTCTTTCCCATCTGTGGTCTGAGTCCACACTTAGTTCTTGACTTTCTTAAGGCTGTTTACTCTTATTGGGTGCTGGCTTTGGTCCATGTGGCAGAAGAAGAGGTTAAGTAAGTGTTATGAGTATGTTTTTCCCTGCCGGCCTGGGCCCACCACCTCGCCAGCCCCAAATAACACACAGAGACTCTGTATTTGATATAATGCTTTGGCCAGTAACTAGTTTCTAATCGCCGAGCTCTGTCTTAAATATTAACCCATTTCTATTAATCTAAATACTTCCATGTTGTCTTATCTTACCGGAGAGAGGAGCTGGCGTTTTACCCTGTAGGTCCTCCATCTTGGATCTCCTCCCTACTACCTGCAGAATCCTCCTTGCCTCCCAGTCCCGCCTATCTTGCTTTCCTATTGGCCAACAGTGCTTTATTCATTGACCAATAAGAGAAACATATTTACAGAATGGCATTTCCCATCAAGTAAGGTTCAAGGTGGCAAGCAACAGAAGGCAGACAACACAATGGCATTACATTTCTACTGAATTCATGAGGTTGCTCTAAGGACTAATAAAGATTTAGATTTCTCTTGCCTCCTGGTTACTCCTCACGGCTGTAAGAATCACAGTGGAGGAGCCACTCAGGGTACTCTATGGACAATAATGTCTGAAATAATCTTAAAACATGCATGCCCACCTTAAAGTGGAGGAGTGATGTTGTGGCAATGCATAGCCACAGTGTGAAAAGACTCACAGGGGAAAAAAACAGTAAGTAGGAAAATCTAGGCCCACAATGAGTTTAGCCTAGTTCAGGATAGCACAGAATGCACATGGCTGAATCGAGTTTTCATAATGAGAATTTCAAGTAAGCTAATGTCACACTATGGAGATGCACATGGGAATAGGACTGTGGGGTCTCAGACCTCACAGTAGGAGTCCCTGCTAGTCCCAGAAGGAGTTTGAATCTGGCAAGGGGTTAGAATGCTGGATTACAGCTCTCTGACCTCACACTGAAACAGTCATTACTCTTGTGAGCCTTAACAAAACCCCAGAAATGGAGGTGAAATCTGGGTCTAGGTTATGGATTGTGGGTTGTGGATCTCACACAGAGTCAGGTGGAGGTCCTGGGGGCTCTGGCAGGAATCTAGAGGTGGGCACATGAGTAGGGAACCAAATTGTAGATCTCTAACCTCACTAGAGATCAGTCAGAGCTCCTGTGGGTCTCAGCAGAATCCTGCAGATAAGGGAAGGCACAGGGAACTAGGAAACACAAATGGGCATGGGGAATCTCTGATTTAACATTGTCTGACCCTGTAGCTGTCAGCAAGAATGTGAGGAAAAGTCACTTATCTTTGATATTACAGAGTCATTCAGAATTCCTAATGGTTCTGGCAAGAGTCTGGAAATGAATGAGGGTCAGGAAAGTAAATCACATACCCAACTTTAGTCTGGGTGACTTTAGTCTCTTCAGGTTCCATCAGGAATCTGTAAATGACCAAAGGAATGGGGAACTGGGTCACATACCAACTTCAGTCCAGCTCTGTCAGGATTCCCACAGGTTCTGACAGGAGTCTGGCAACAAGCAGGGGCATGTTCACATTCATTAAGGAATCAAAGGAAAGACAGTAAACTCCAATGGACATGATTGTTTTCCCCCTCTCTGGGCCAAGGATAGAGGTTTTAAGGTAGGCCAGAATCAGGTGTTTCTATTTTGCCTTATTCTTCCATAATATATGTTATCTCTCAGGCCAAGAAGCTAACATGAATGTTCTACTACAAACTAAGTCTCGTTTCATATTGGCAGGACCAAGTAAACATCACCCACATGGGTTCACAGGATAGACTCACAGTACAGAAATTCTTAGCCAAGGTTCCTTTTATTGAAGTTACAGAGACAATGTGGAATCCGCAGGTACCAATACAAGTCAGACCATGTATCCTGCCATCTTCAACATCTAGAATCCCCTGCCTCTCTGATGCACATTATTCTAGCAAATGTCAATAGTCTGTTTGAAAAAGGATACAGTGGATTGCTACTGATTATTAAGGATATAAAGAATTATTTCATGTTTTGTAAAGCTCTTCCTCATAAGTGGCATGTTTCTCCTTTAATATACAGATGAGGAATCTGGCCCAGATCCAAGAATTGAACAATGAATTAGGACTTTTATTGAGGACCATCCATCTCCAAAGTTTATTTTAGTTGTATGACTTAAGCAGTATCCTTTGTAGCTCCTTATCCATCTACTCTTAGGGGAAAAAAATGGTACCTATTTTAGTATCTCCATATCTTTGCAGGTTGGGGCCCTGGTTGCCTCTCTCATTTGCCATTGTCTAAAATAAATGTTGGCCTCCTTCTTCTGATGGTGAAACTGCCCTCTGGGCTCTACTGTTTTAGACCCCTGATCATCTGCAATGCTCTATTTCCACCCATCAGGCTAATTGGAAGTTTCCAGCATCCCTGTGATTGTAGCACATCTTCCACAAGCTACATGATTAAACTGTGTCTTCTGGACTCTGCCGCAGAACAGCATTAGCTGATGCATACTCATGATCACATTCCACTTTTCTCACTCTTTACCCCCTTCCTCACCATCTGTTAGTGGGCCTTAACTTTTTTTACCATTAAGCAACAAACTTAAAGACATCTATATATTCCTGACTTCCTACAGAAATCCATGTGGCAGGATAGATGAATAAAAAGAGACATGCTTGGGAGATGATTTCCTATAGTTTGAATAAGATTTCATCTTGTGTTGTCTCTGTAAGCAGAGTTCCAGGAGATGTCAAGCTACCTCACAATTAACCAAATTGGTTCCCAAAAGAAAAAAAACCTGGTGAATAATTTGCAGATCCTCAGAAAGCAAGAACATAGCTGTGTTAGGAATTCTACCAAATAAATTTGTTTTTATTAAGAAATTGTGTCATTCCTTATTGAGGGCCACAAGGATGACAGAACTCCATCTGCCATACAGAAGATAATTATCCCCTAATGATTAGAGAATTTATAGACATGCAGCTAATGCTAGAAATTGGCTAGAAACTAAGAAGTTTGTGGAACACCACTTTCAGTCTGCAAAATTCAATAAAATGATTGTTTGTTTTCATCCCAAAACAAAACTCAAGTAATTTGTCTCCTTGCCTCTGCTGAACCGGCTGCTAAAACAAGACCTGCCTTTGTTTGCATGATCAGCCTGCTCCCCTCTGATGTTTGGTTAGATATTGTCAAGTCAATTTCATTTTGAACCTTCACGGGCTAGCAGTCTGCAATATGTACAGAGTAATTGCACCGCCATCAGAGAACATCCAGAATTGTAAATGCTTTATTCTCCTCTAACCAAATAGAAAAACAGATTCTCATAGAAATCTGCTTCTGTGAACAGCTTGGAAAACTCTTCCTAAAAAGAGTCAGCTTTGTGGAAGATGAGTTGAGAGGCACCTTGGGCTGAATGAGCTTCTTCTCCCATGATCAGATCCAAAAATCTCCCAGATCCTCACATCCATTTTATACAATAAACATCATGGAAAACTAGACCTTTTTCCAGAGATTTTGTCTGTGTATTGAAATTAAGGTTCTTTCTTCATGTCCATCTGCTTTCGTGTTAAAATAGGAAGGAATCTCTGGGGTTATAGCTTGCTGGTAGAGCACCTGACTAGCATGCATGCACGAGGGTCTGGATTCCATCCATAATGCCACAAAATTAATTGATTTTTTTTAAATCTTGTCTGTCTTGCTGGCCGGCCAACAATTCAAGCTAGAACTAGATGAAGTCTAGAGTAGTCACATCATTATTTTGACAAGTCACATCAGAGTAACCAGACCAAACTCAGGGAAAGTATTGGTTGAGTTCCTCTCAGGTTTTCAGTGTGTGCTAAGGATAGTCACTAGGAAAGGATATAAAAATCCTTTGGGAGAAACAGAATAGAATAGATTCTCTTTAATTTCCCATTTTTAGACTCAGGACCATGAACCTCAGGAAGGCAAACCATATTGCAAACATACTTCTCTGGTTCCCAAAATTACTTTCTTTTTCATTTAAGCTTCAAGAAAATGACATTCTTGACTTTGGTCAGGTCTATTTGGAGTTAGTTTGCAATTCTTAAAAATGTTGTTCAATTCCTAGAAAAGGAAGGCATCATTGTATACTTGCTTTTCCTCCTTAGATAAAACAAACAAATAGGTTTGTGGAAAACACTGTATTAGTAATATGGTTTTCAACTCCATCTGCATCCCAGTGACACTCAGATTTATCTTTCCCTCCCTTAAGAAATTAGCACAGAAGATGAAAAATGAACAGCCCTTACCAAATGCACAGCCCTCAGAGTTCTCAGAAAATAAATGTTATCTCTCTAAAATAAGAACTAGCTAAAGAAAAAAAACTTGTAGTTTCACTCTGGTTCCCTACGCCTCACTCGACTTCCTGGTCTTTCAATCATTTTATAGTTTGATATTTATACATGCCACCCATGGATGGGAAAAGGAGTGATTTTGTGTGGCAAAGGACACAAGCATTCAAGACATTGATTACCCAGATCTAAGACAACTGATTGAATAAAAGTAAAACAAGGAAAGAAAATCATTCATTGTGTCAAATGGAATAATTTCAGCTTTTGAACTAAAAGGAAACTTAACAGAAATAATCTGTTTTCAGATAACCAACTGCTGATGTATGGATGACCAGCAGCTCAATATCCTGAGAGTGGGGGTCTTTAAGGACTCTGAACTCTTTAGAGATCCATGGTTACTGCTACGAGTCTAGGCAGCCAAACAAAAAGAAAAATCAGTTCTAATGTATTTATAAACTTTGCCAGAAATGTCTCTATGCCCATAATTACATAGCATGATCAATTCTACCTGAAAGAGAAGCTTCAGACAAAAGTATTTTCTTCATGGCTTCTGACACAGAAAAACTTAATTTGATAATATGGCTAGAAATGATTATTTTTCCAATTAATATTCTGACACATCTATGATGTCTTTCTCTATAAATCAGCCATGAGAATTATACCAAATATTTCACCCTTCAAAATCATTCTGAGAGGGGAAGAGGAAGCTATTAATATAATAGCTAAGAAATGACACTAAGCAGAGTTATTTTGATGAAATCAGGATATATAGTTCCTTAGGGTTTCTACTGTTGTGACAAACTACCACAGCTAAAAGAGATAGTACGTGAAGTCCTGCATTCGATTTCTAGCACTGCCTCTCCCAAATCATCTGAAGTTTTGGTGTTTGTTTGTTTGTTGTGTTGCTCACCTTGTAAATAAGCATGAGCTTCTTAATGAGACCATCTCCCTCCGTATCTTAACTACCCATTCAGTCTTTTGTTTACTCTTAGGTGTAAGCCTTCTTAGAATGTAGAGAATTTTCCCTTGACTGTACTGTGATTACCTACTTATTCTAATGGCTCATATTTTCTAGAAAGATGTCATAGTACAAAATCACACTCTAGGTACCTCTTCTGCCCTTTCTTCCCACCCCTGAAAGCATAAACTGAACAGATGTGTGTTAGGGGCTCAAGCTCCATCTCCCACTGGAAGATGATCTCACTCTTCTGTTGATGGCACCATTCTTCCAGCCATTAAGCACCTGACATGATACTGACTTACAATTACACAGTAGAGTTTAGAGAGGATCAAGACATACAATCCTGAAGGAATCAATTTGGGCTCAGACTCTCTTTTAACTGGTCAATAAACATTGGTTTTGTGAAAACTCTGGATTTTCTTCTAAATCCTTTCACTGGTGTCACCCAATTGCCAGTAATTGAAAAATGTGACAAATACAAAATTTTAAAGATCAGTTGCTATGAAAGCCTTTCCTTACCCTCAATAGTAGCAGTTCCCAGAATGCGACTCGCAGACCCCCAGATCCAAATGAACTCCAAGAGACGCTGCAAAAGCACTTTCAAGGAGTTCAAAGGTCATAACTACTTTTCATAATGCTAACACGATTTTCCTTTAAAACTGTGTTGGCACGCACATTGAGGGTACAAAAGCAATGGTCTAATAATAATAAACTCCTCCACGTCATTATATTCTTTCCCAACACATATAAATCAGAGTGTGGTGCCAAATGCTTCCTGTCATTGTATTCTTTAAAACGTGCATTTGTAGGAAAACAAAGCTCCAGTTTCACATAGGAATGTCCTTGATGATGCAATACTTTTATTCTTATTCATTCTTAGCCCCTTAAGCACAACTTAGTACACTATGTGCCAAGACTGGAAGTACACATAGCACTCTTGGACCGCACTGTGTATGGCTCGAGACAAAGCACTGTGCAAGTAAGTTGTGACACCACCACTTGCTAATTCTTCCTGGACCACTGTTTTTAAAACCAGACAAAAATGACTACTGGGCAAATAATTATTGAGATCGATATTTCAAGATATTTTCTCAAAAAGCAATAATATAATAAAAGTATTTTCTCTGAAATGTTTGTTGCTAATGGAAAAATTTGATACTCATAACAAAAATGATTATGCAAAACATGTGCCCACCATAATGAGTTTAAACACTTGCCAATATATGGTTTTTATTATCAACAGTGTTGATAGTAAATGTGACTCTCTCCTATCTTAGGATAAAATATCACTATTTTGATCTGTGCTACCAGTAAATCAGTATTTTTAAAATGATCAAGATATAGTATTGTAAAGTCTTATGCTGTTAAAAGAATTACCCATAGTAAAATATAATATTTAAAGTCTATTTACAGTTAATGTTTAACAAATAACAGCAAATTATTAGGTAATACCAAAGAGAAATGTCTTCAACTATCTGAAAAGTATATGAAACTCTCTTTGTGAGCTAGGCACAGTGGCATAGCTGCAGTCTATAGTCTCTGTAGAAGGCTGAGACAAATATCATTTAACTCTAAGAGCTCAGATGGGCAGTATAGTGAAACACTGTCTCCAGGGTCCAGGGTGGGAGCAGAAAGAGACAGACAGAAAGGAATGAAACATAAATATGTAAAGTGGTGCATATATTTGGTCTTTTGTAGTGCCCTCAATCTCTTGGAAGCACTTATTAAAGTCATCTTATTAATTTATCCTGTTCTTCAGACTAGAGCCAGGATTTCTGAATCTTCTTCGAATCCCCCATGACAGCACCCCTTACCAGCAGGAAGTAGTTTGGAAAGAACAATGCCCAAATTCCCAAATATTGTCTATAAATGTTTGTTTTCATTTAAATGGACTTGGTTATAAAAAATAAAAAAAAAATTATCCTGTCCTTCTGAAATGTTGCATTGTCTACGTTGTCTTCAAACTTGGATATTCTGTCATCTCCTTGAGGAAGGGTGAAGAGACATTCTATGGAATGGTAGAAAATCTTTGTCAGCTATCCATCTCACAGAGAACTTATATGTATACTATACAAAGAACTTAACAAGAAAACCTAACTAAACAAGAAAACAACTCAATTTAAAAAAATTAGGCTAGTGAGCTGAGCAAAGAGTTCTCCAAAAAAAAAAAAAAAAAAAAAAAAAAAAAAGAGTAAGAAAGAAAATAAAATAAGAGAAATACTAGACAATAAATATTTTTAAAGTGTTTAACATCCTTAACCACCATCTAAATTGAAATTAAAACTACTTTGAGATTTTATCTCACCACTATCACAATGGCTATCATAAGTAAAACAAATGCTAGCCAGAGAGTAAAGAAAGACCCTTTATTCACTATGGGTGGGGGTATAAACTGATACAGCCATTATATAAACCAGTGTTGACCTTTTCCAAAAACAAAACAAAAACAACTAAAAATAAAACTACCACATGACCTAGCTATCACACTCCTGGAGATAGATATAGAGATAAACCCTAAGGACACTAATTCCTACTATATACATACTCATTACTGCTCCCCTCACCCAGCATGAAAATGAGATAATCCTAAACACCCATCAGCTGATAAATGAATAGTGAAAACTTTATTTAGCCATATGGAAATGAAAACATAAACTGTAAGAAAATAGATGGAACTAGAAAATATATTCAGCATGGATAGCCCATGCTTTGAACAACAAACACCATTTGTCCTCATATAAGCTTCTAATTTTCATAAGTCTATGTGGGAATGAGTGCGGGTAGATGCCAAGAAACTGGAAAGGGACCCATGAGAAAGCAAGAAAATGCCTAAGGGCCAGCAGCAGGGAAAGTAAATGGATGCTTTCAAAACTAAAGTAAAAGGGAGAATATTTGGCTGGGGGTGGTGGGGTACATTAAGTGGTGATGTAGTGATGGTGACTAGGGAGATGAGAATGGAAAATGGAAGGTCTCATGTGTTGTGTCATCCTTGAAGGCCTTAGTTTTAATTTTCTGACTTAATGGGCTTTTCCCTTAATAGAAATTACTGCACTTGGTATCAATGCTATTCTCCTTGGTGTTTGCTCATCCTCCTATGGCCCTCTCTACACATGTGTACATGCTCATGTGTGTACAGAGACATACTAAATGTCTCTATAGAAGGAATACAGATTTTATTCCATGGTTTGCTCATTCACTTAATGACTCATCTGCACAATAATTCACACATTCACCAAATATATATTAAGCATACACAGTGGAGAAACAACTCCCTTTTTCTATCAAAGTCTGCCGCCCAATGGAAGAAAGGAGTTAATGAACTGTGATGGATCTTCTTGGCTTTTTCCTTTGGGCCACCAACCAGCTCCCAAATTGTGACATGCAGACTTCTTATTAGTTATGAATGCTCAGCCTAGCTCAGGCTCGATTCTGGTTAACTCTTTTAACTTAAATTAACCTGTCTCTCTTTATCTACCTTTTGACTCAGAGCTTTTTACTTTTCTTTCCTTCTGTATAACTTACTTTCATTGCTCCTCATGTCTGCTGGCTGGCAACTGCCCAGCTGACTTCGGAGTCTCCTTTGTTCTTCTCTCCAGCTTAGATTTCTCTTCCTATTTATTCTCTCTCCCTGCCAGCCCCGCCCATCCTTTCTCTCTGTCTAGCTATTGATCACTCAGCTCTTTATAAGATCAATCAGGGGCCTTAGCCAGGCAAGGTGAAACAGATGCGTCACATCTTTACAACATTAAACAAATGCAGCATAAACAAATGCAACACACCTGTACAAAGTTAAAGTAATTTCTGCAGCATAAACAAATGCAGCACACCTTTACACAGTTAAAATAATATTCCACAACAACTACATCTTGTATTAATTAAAAGCCAGGCATCTGGCACACCCATGTGGGATTTTTTTTCTATTAAATCATTTGAAGTGGAAAGACCCTCTTTTAACCCAGATCTTTGGAAGTAGAAGCATCACCTTCAATCTGGAACACACCTTCTGCTGATAGCCTATGTAAAGATATGAAAGAATGAATTATGTATTCATTCTTTCAGTTCTGTTCCTCCAAAGGATATATACACATACACCTGGGTAATACATACACTGGTATTCATAATAGTTCTGTGTTCTGGAATATCTTGCACATATTAGGCCTTCAGTGAATATCAATCAGTCTAGTACATTTGCTATGAGATCATTTTGCCAAATATGATATTGTATTAAGAAAATCGTGTGTGATAAGATGTATTTATATCTACCAAGTTATTATTTACTTGGATTATCAGTTGTATTTCTATTGTAAGTCCTTAATTTATAAATTCAGACAACCATATATACAAATAGAAATACATGTTAATGGTATTTAACATGTATTACAACTAAACACACAACTTGATGATAGTACAAACACTGCAAACAAAACTATAACATGCAACTAAACTATTCTGGGGAGAAAATTGTGTCATATGATATAATACTTTATATCTTTTTCACATAAGTGATCATAGGACTTTATCTTATTTTTTCACTGGGCTTAGTTTTATAGGTTTCGTCATATAAACAATGCGAAGCTTAAAATTAGGTAGCAAGAGAAAAATATGAAATAGGAAGACTTTGTTTTGACTTTAAGCTCCATGGACCTGTATTTTCTTCTTATAATTCAGTCAGAACTTACAGAAAGAGAAATCAGCTATCTCATACTTATTGACAAATTTGAAAAAAAAATACTATCCTATTCACTCCTTTCATTCTGAAAGTATAGAATTTTGCTTTTATAAAAAGATTATTTACTATTCTAACACTACAAAAGTTCATTTAAATGTAAAGACTTTGAGTCCAGTTAATTTCAGTGTGTTTGTGTGTGTGTGTGTGTGTGTGTTTTACAATTTTTATAAGGAATTTAAAAAATATATTATAGTTGCATATATAGACTTTATTAAAGTTTTAAATAAAGTAACAAGAATTTTTCTTTTGGTTTTTCAAGACAGTGTTTCTCTGTGTAGCTCTGGCTGTCCTGGAACTCACTCTGTAGACCAGGCTAGCCTCAAACTTAGAGAATCCACCTGTCTCTGCCTCCTGAGTGCTGGGATTTAAGGTATGTGCCACCATCACCCAGAGAGAAAATGTTTTGTTTATAAGTGTTAATTTCATCATAGTAAATCTTGATGATAATACAAACCCTGCAAACAAAATCTCTCAGAGACCCTAAACAATCTTTAAGACTACAAAGAAGTATCAAGATCTTAAATCCTGAAAAATACTGCCTTAGTAAAATGTTCATAAATGACCAAAGGTGAATAGTCAGTTTAGTTTCACTTTTTTAAAATAATCAAACATAATTTTGTGGGGTTTTTGTTATTTTTATTATAATCTGATATTTAAGGATTGTATATATTTATAGGGAGCATGCAATGTGTTGGTTCGTGAATATTTTGCATGGTAGAATTCTCATAGTAACTACAAAAAAAATAGCTATAGAAAATACACCAAAATAAATGAGGAAGCAATTTAACCACTTCACTAGCTTCATGTATGTGTAGGCATGTGCACATGTGTGTGCACATGCATGTATGTGTGTGTGTGTCTGAAGATGAAACTGTAATAAATATTTTTAAAGTTATGGACCATATAGAAAATGAGTAACAACATGACAAAATTAATTCCTTCCAGTGGATTAAAAGCCAGTGGATTAATTCTCTTGTCTGTTAGATCAGTTCAGTAGTAGAGTGTCTGCCTAGCCTGGGACTTGAGTTCTACCTAAAGTTCTATAAAGAGAACAGAAATTAATAGAACCCATAAAACTATGTCCAACTGCATTTTATCAACAGAGACTTGCTTTAAACCCAAAACACAAATAGGTTGAGAATAAAAAGTTGGAAAAGAATATTTCTGTACAAAGTATGCAAAATCAGTTTATAGACATAGTATACAAAATTATAGGCATCTATACTAATATAAAAGAAATATAACAATATATCAATAGACATTTGCAGAACACTACACCTAGCCACACAACAAACAAAATCTTCGAACATACATGCAGAATACTTTCATTGTAACCAATGCCCGAGATAAACAACTTTCCTAGCAGAAAGGTCTAGTTGAGTTCCTGATTATCAGTGACCCATGGCCACTTGGGTTGACTGAAGAAAGAGAGACCCTGCAGGGTGTTTTAAGGCTTTCTTCAGTGGAAGAGCGAGTGGAATAGTCCTGACAGCCTGGAGCTTTGAAGAAGCTCTTTGTTATAACACAAAAGGCAATTTTAGCAGTCAATTCCCCCATACCAAAACCCATTGTCTGAGAAACCATTACCTAAGCAATTCTCAGCCAGACCGTACTTCCTCCTTATTTACCAGGTATGTCCCCAGAATAAGTTATGCAAAGGCTCAGTGAATCCTTCAGGAAAAGCAACTCCATGAAACCTCAGGTAACTATGATCACTGATTATTTACCAAAGGTTACTTAAGAGCCTAGGTACCATCATCCAGAATCCATGCAGTTATGATGGTTCTGTTGAATCTCTCACAACTTGAGTCCATTGCTTTAAGGCCTTCAACAAGCAAGACTGTCATGGTAGTATTAATCCCACCAATAGAGAATAAAACCACTACTACAGTTTAAAACCAGATTTGAAGTAAGCTTTAATTAAAGACTGACCAGATGGATGGGCTCTGGCCTGGTCCATACCCAGGTTCCTGGTAAATGGCCCAGAATCAAATATTACAAGGGCTTAAGAAGGAAACCCCATAATTCATTGCATTTCCCATCAGCTCCAATCAGGGGCAAGTGTCTATCCTATAGCAACTCACAACTTCCTTTAACTTCAGTTCCAGAAGATCTGACACCCTCTTCTGGCCTCCACTGGCCTGTACACACCTGATACGCATAAAGCCATGCAAACATAGACACACACATACAAATAAAGAAACACTTTTAAAAACTAGCATGTGATTAACATAGAATATTAATACATTTTTAAATATTAATAATGGTTATCCCCAAAGACTAGCTATATATTCAATTTCATTAAAATTACCTTGTTTGGATCACTTTTTTTCTACAGTCCTTCTACATTACTTTTAAAGTCAGAAAAAAATATGTAAATACTTTTTATCTTATGAAAAACTCTAATTATGGATTCAGTCCCGATGGCTGAACTCTGTGACTGAGTCCATGAGAAATTCATTACCCCAGTATGACAGCTAATTTATTATCAAGCCAGCTCATGAATAAGCCTCCCCGACTTCCTCCATTGTGTTCCACACAATTGAGCACTTGATTACACACTATATGGTGTGCTGTTTGGCTTCTTTACTGTTTTTGCATCTGGTAGTATCCCTGAATCCAGGAAGCACAAGGAGCACCCATTCTGTCGCAGGCCCTGTGTCATGCTACTTTCTGTTTGCTTTGTATTTCATCATCGCAGCAACTTTAACATACTTGGGAGTCACAACCAATTTTCAGAGGTCGTAAAAGGTTAAGTGACTTGCTCAAACTCAGAGTGGCAGAACTGAAATCTAATCATAGGTCTCATATTTCCAGGCCTGCATGGTTGTTTCACTAAATAGCTTTTGTACTCTGAGAGAATAAATGTTACATCCTTCACTTATTACTCTCACCTAAGATGGCCAGAGCACTTAGCACAGTGTTCTGTAGGTTATTTAATTTCTTAATGGAGGTTACCATATGGGAGAAGTGTCATGACCTCACTACTTCCCAATCTGTACATAAAACTGAGCAACACTTTTCAAATTCTCAATTTTTCATTGCTTTTCTAATATAAATAATAACTCAGAGGTTTATCTTGAAAACTTACCACTGCAATAAGCATATGACAGATGCAAAAGTAAGTTTCATGTGATAAACGAAAGCCATACCCTTGGTACATGAGGCAGCTGGAAGACAATTGTATTAGGGACACTTACAAGCAGTGATTGGAGAAAGCATGCAGTTTTCCATGTTGTTATCAGCAACCCATAAAGAGGTATGGGGAGGCCATGACATGTGTCATGTGCTACGGGACTAGAATTCCCGATGTTCAGATATGATAAATAACATAATCCAGAGAGCAGGTATGATGCCAGCTCATGTGTCAGCTGACTCCACAGTTACCTGCACCTGTTATTATCACTGGGACACTTTGGGAAGAGAGGAGTCTGTCACAGTAAAGGAAGATGCTAGAGCTGCTTAGCACATCTAGATCGTGCCCAGGTTTTGTTTGGTAATGACCCAGGTTATCCAGTGAGGACAGTGTTCCTCACTGGGAAAGATTTAAACCTTTACATTAAAAAATAAACGAATAAGTAAACCATGACATTTATGTGACATGAAATAAATAGTTTACTAAACCTTTCTGTTCTTCCCCCATAAAATGAGAAGGTTCTGGCAGCCAAAAGTTCTGTGTGACTTTCCAATCTAGAGTAATTGGGTTCCCTACAAACATGCTTTCCTGGGCCCTCTGAATCGCCATCACAGCTTCAAGTGTTTGTGTTCCTGGCTGGCTCATCATTCAAGGAAAGTCTCCCTTCAGATTGCTCCAATTATTTTCACCCGTGAGTTCCTCATATTCAGTACAAATCATAGAGGGAAAATCAACGAATATTTATTTAAAATAAATATGTGGATGAATGGGTCTCCAGCAGCTCTTATATCCGTGCTTCAATCATATCCTAATTCAACAAGGCTTATGGTGGCTTAGGCAGCCTCTCAGGACATTTAAAACAGTTCTTGGCACCTGCCTGCAATTCTACTACACATTTGCCTGTTCCTCCTCAAAATTTTCCCAGCCTGAAGCTTTATCCAGTACCAGTGTCTAGACACTGCATGGAAGCCTGACCGTCCACCAGTCTGTAACATTAATCTTTTCACTTTGCATACTATAGTCTGGGTCTTTACCTCCCCCTACAAATTCCCATGGCACTACAGGGAGAGCTAAAAACTCTAAGAGCTGCAGCCTATTGGACTTTAGGTTAATGAGGCTTTGTCCTTGAAAGAGATTATGGGGCCCCACCTTGTTGCATTTTGTCTCTCTCTCTTCTTGGAGATATGGTGTTCCCTGCCATAATACTCTTCTCGTCACAAGTCCCAGAGTAATGAGGAAAACCGATGCTAGGCTGAAACCTACAAAACTGGGAGCCAAAATAAACCTTTTTGTAAATTCATGTTCTCTGGCATTGTGCTAACATGATGGAAAGCTGGCTGTCAACACAGTAAGTCTTCATAGCTTCTTAGCTGACCCCCATGTCACTGATCCTCAAAGGCCACTAGTTGTCATTTTTTAACCCCTGAGTTCATTCCAGGATCAAACTTCTACTGAGGTACTTGATTTCATTTTGTTCCAACTGATCCCCTGCTGTTTTGAACCCTGCCCTGTTAGCTAAACCCAGCTCCTTTACTGCAGAATTGCTGTCCACCTGCTCAACCATCCTCCCCTCAATATCCATTCCCTCTCAGCTGGGCTTCATCCCCACTGACCTGAAGAAATGCAACGTCCTCGGTTAGAATAGTCAAAGCTAAAGTCCATATATGAGTGAGTACATACCTCTGTCAGATGTGGGGTTAGTGAATATCTTTCCCATTCTGTGGGCTGCCTTTTTGTCATGTTGACTGAGTCCTTTGCCTTTCAGAAGCTTCTCTGTTTCAGGAGGTCCCGTTTATTGTCCATCTCAGTGTCTGTGATACTGGTATTTTGTTCAGGAAGCTGTCTCCTGAACCAATTCATTCAAGGGTACCTCCCACTTTCTCTTCTAAGAGGCTCAGTGTGGCTGGGTTTATGTTGAGGTCTTTGACCCATTTGAACTTAAGTTTTGTGCATGGATATAGATATGGATCAATCTGCAGTCTTCTACACAACAGTATCCAGTTATGCCAGCACCATTTGTTGAAGATGCTTTCTTTTTTCCATTGTATAAATTTAGTTTCTATGTCAAAGATCAGGTGTCCATAGGTATGTGGGTTAATATCAGAGTTTTCAATTCGATTCCATTGGTCTACCTGTCTATTTTTGTGCCAATACCAAGCTGTATTAAGAACTATAGCCCTGACCACCATGCTTTAAAATTGGAATTCAACAACAACACAAATAGCAGAAAACCTGCAAACTCATGGAAACTGAACAATGTGCAATTGCACCACTCCTGGGTCAAAGAAGAAATAAAGAAAGAAATTAAGTACTTTCTAATATTCAACGAGAATGAGGATACAACATACCCGAACTTATGGGACACCTTGAAAGCAGTGCTACGAGGGAAGTTCATTGCACTAAGTGCCAATATGAAGAAAACAGAGGATAGTCACATAAGAGAATTAACAGCGCAACTGAAAGCCTTAGAACAGAGAGAAGCGAATTCACCCCACAGGAGTAGACACCAGGAAAGAATAAACTTGAGGGCTGAAATCAACAAAATAGAAACCAGGAAAACAATACAAAAAATCAATGCAACGAAGAATAGGATTTTTGAGAAAATCAACAAGATAGACAAACCTTTATCCAAATTAATGAAAAAGCAGAAAGAGAACATGCAAATTAACAAAATCAGAAATGAAAAGGGGAACATAACAACAGACACAGGGGAAATCCAGACAACTTTCAGGTCATACTTTGAAAATCTGTATTCCACAAAAATTGAAAATTCAAAGGAAATGGACAAGTTTCTGGATAACTATCACTTACCAAAATTAAATCAAGACCAGACAAACAACTTAAATAAACCTATAACCTGCAATGAAATAGAAGCAGTCATCGAAAGCCTTCCAACCAAAAAAAGTCCAGGGCGAGATGGATTCAGCACAGAATTCTACCAGACATTCAAGGAAGAACTAATACCACTACTCCTCAAACTGTTCCACAAGATAGAAACAGAAGGTTCATTGCTAAACTCTTTTTATGAGGCCACAATAACTTTGGTACCCAAACCTCACAAAGACACAACTAAGAAAGAAAACTACAGACCAATATCCCTGATGAACATCGATGCAAAAATACTCAATAAAATACTGGCAAACGGAATTCAAGAATACATCAGAGAAATCATCCACCATGACCAAGTAGGCTTCATACCTGGAATGCAGGGATGGTTTAACATACGAAAATCTATCAACGTGATCCACTATATAAACAAACAGAAAAAGAAAAACCATATGATTATCTCCCTAGATGCGGAAAAAGCCTTTGACAAAATTCAATACCCTTTCATGATAAAGGTCTTGGAGAGGTCAGGGATAACAGGAACATACCTAAACATAATAAGAGCAACATACAGCAAACCAACTGCCAATATCAAACTGAATGGAGAGAAACTTAAGCCAATTCCTAAAACTTAAGCCAATTCCTCTAAAATCAGGAACAAGACAAGGCAATCCTCTCCATATCTTAGAATAGCGTACTAGAAGTTATAGCTAATGCTATAAGACAACAAAAGGAGATCAAGGGGATCCAAATTGGAAAGGAAGAAGTCAAACTGTCTCTATTTGCAGATGATATGATAGTTTACATAAGCGACCCAATAAACTCTACCAGGGAACTCCTACAGCTGATAAACACCTTCAGGAAACTAGCAGGATACAAAATAAACTCAAAAAAATCAGTAGCCCTACTTTTTTTCAGAAGACAGAAATTTCTTTCAGAGAAAGAAATCAGAGAAACATCACCCTTTACAATAGCCACAAGCAACCAAAGTATCTGGGTGTATCTCCCATGCTCTTGGATAGGTAGGATAAACATAGTAAAAATGGCAATCTTGCCAAAAGCAATCTACAGATTCAATGCAATCCCCATTAAAATCCCACCACAATTCTTCACCAATCTTGAAAGGATAATAATCAACTTTATATGGAAAAACAAAAGACCCAGGATAGCCAAAACAATCCTATACAATAAAAGAACTTCAGAAGGCATCACCATTCCTGACTTTAAGCTCTACTACAGAGCTATAGTTCTGCACAGCCTGGTATTGACATAAAAATAGACAGGTAGAACAATGGAATCTAATTGAAAATCCTGATATTAACACACACACCTATGAACACCTGATATTCGACAAAACAGCTAAAATTATACAATGGGGCGAGGACAGCATCTTCAACAAATGGTGCTGGCACAATAGGATGAAGGTGTGTAGAAGACTACAGATAGACCCATGTCTGTCACCATGCACAAAACTCAAGTCCAAATGGATCAAAGACCTCAATGTCAATCCAGCCACATTGAACCTCTTAGAAGAGAAAGTAGGAGGTACCCTTGAACAAATTGGTATAGGAGACCGCTTCCTGAACATAACTCCAGGGGCACAGACACTGAAAGAAACAATTAATAAATGGGACCTCTTCAAACTTAGAAGCTTCTGTAAGGCAAAGGACACAGTGGACAAGACCAAATGGCAGCCCACAGACTGGGAAAAGATTTTCTCCAATCCTATATCCGACAAAGGGCTGATCTCCAAAATATACACAGAACTCAAGAAACCAGTCAACAAAACACCAAATGACCCAATTAAAAAATGAAACTGAAGACAGAATTCTCAATAGAGGAAATCAAAAAGGCTGAAAGACACTTAAGAAAATGTTCCACATCCTTAGCTATCAGGGAAATGCAAATCAAAACAACTTTGAGATATCATCTTACTCCTGCCAGAATGGCTAAAATTAGAAACACCAATTATGACTCATGTTGGAGAGGATGTGGAGAAAGGGGAACACTCCTCCACTGCTGGTAGGAGTGCAAACTCATACAGCCATTTTGGAGATCAGTATGGCGTTCCTCAGGAAAATGGGAATTAGTTTACCACAGGACCCAGCAATCCCCCTCTTAGGCATATACCCAAAGGATTCACATCCATGCAACAAAGACATCTGTTTAACTGTGTTCATAGCAGCACTATTTGTAATAGCAAGAACCTGGAAGCAACCTAGATGGCACTTGAAGAAACCATCCTGAATGAGGTAACCCAGTCACCAAAAAAAGGAACACAGTATGCACTCACTCATATATGGATTTTAGACCTAGATCAAAGGATCACCAGCCTATAATTCACACCACCAGAGGAACTAGGATACAAGGTGTATTCTAAGAGATTCATATAAAGTCCCTCACAGAACCAGGAAGGGACAAGTCCTCCAGAGCTCAGGGGAAGGGGGGACAGCAAATGGAGAGAGAAGTAGGAGAAAACGAGGGGGAGGAAAGGAAAACATGTGCCACCAGGAAGATTGAGCTTGGTTAGGAATAGAAGACAGGAAAGAGAGAGAGAGAGAGAGAACATAAAAGAGGGAGCCAATATTGGTTTGAAGATAGAATTGAACACAAAGAAAGGTCTAGAGAACTACAAGACTGCCCCCAACTAACAATTTAAGCATCTGTGGAAAGGCTACCATAAATGCCCTTCCCGGAGAGTGAGATCAACAACTAACTTATCCATGGAGCCCTCAACTAATACCTGTTGGAAACAGGAGCAAACACCCATACATAAACACTGAGTAGAACTAGAACCCAGATGCAGGTGGAGAGGACAAGACCATGCCGCAGAAACACATACAGACAGCTTACCTGAACAAGGAGGAGCTAACGGGCCCCCCAGACTGATAGCTGGGAAGCCAGCATGGGACTGACTCAGACCCCCCTGATTATGGGTCTCAGCCAGAAGGACTGAGCAGTCTAAGGGACCTCAGACAGTGGAGCCAGGATGTATCCCTGGTGCACAAAAGGACTTTGCAAACACATCCCCCATGGAGGGATAACTGCCTTAATCTAGAGACAGGAGAGAAGCCCTAGTCCCTGCTTCACATGACCTGTCAGATCTACATGACCCCAACTGGATGGCATTCCCCTACATATGGAATTGGGGTGGGGGGGATGGGAGGGGAGGGTGGTTAGAGTGCATGTGAGAGGGCAGAGAGGGTAAAAGGGAGGGAAGGAGGGAGGGAGGGAGAGGGAACTGGGATCGACATGTAAAATAATAAATTAAATTTTAAAAAAAAAATGCTTTGACTCCAAAATTTAAGTTCAAGGACAAGTTACTGGGGAAAAGGATTTCTATTTTTGTTTCCACAGAAAATGAAAAGATGTGGATTCCTTCCAGACTAATGTGGTTTGATCAAGCCAGACTGCCTGAAACAGAGTACCAGGTGATCCTACATTCAAAACAGCTGGACAAAGCAGCCTTACAGACCACAGCCAGGAATTTCTGAATCTTCTTCGAATCCCCCATGACAGCACCTCTTACCAGCAGGAAGTAGTTTGGAAAGAACGATGCCCAAATTCTCAAATACTGTCTATAAATGTTTGTTTTCATTTAAATGGACTTGGTTATATATATTTAAAAATAAGAACTATAGCCCTATAATACAGTTTGAAGTCAGAGATGGTGATACCCCCAGATGTTCCTTTATTGTACAGGGTTGTTTTGGCTATCCTGGATCTTTGTTTTTCCATATAAAGTTGAGGATTGTTCTTTCAAGGTCTGTGAAGAATTTTGCCAGGATTACACGATATGTACACACTCATATATGGCTTTTAGACACAGAGCCTATAATTCATTCACACAGCCAGAAAAGCTAGGAAACAAGGAGGACTCTAAGAGAGACATACATGGTCCCCTGGAGAAGGGGAAAGGGACAAGATCTCTGGAGAAAATTGGGAGCATGGAGGGAGCAGAGGGGGAGTTAGGGGAAAAAGAAGGGGAGAAGTGGAGGAGAGAGGTGGCTGTGAGGGAACAGGAAGATTGAGACAGGGAAAGAGTAAAGAAGAACAAGAAAAGAGATACCATTATAGAGAGAACCATTAGAGATTTAAGGAGAAATCTGGCACTAGGGAAATGCCCAGAGATCAACAAGGATGACCCCAACTAAAAATCTATGCAATAGTGGAGAGACTACCTTTAATGCCCTTTGACAAAAATGAGATTGACGGCTACTTTATATACCATCCTAGAGCCTTCATCTAGTAGCTGATAGAAGCAGAAGCAGACACCCATAGCTAAACACTAGCCAAACTCCTGGAATCCAGTTACAAAGAAAGGGGAGTGATGAGCAAAGGGGTCAAGACCAGGCTGGAGAAACCCATAGAATCAGCTGACCTGAACAAATGGGAGCTCATGGACACCAGTTTGATAGCTGGGAAACCAGCATAGGACCAACCCAGACATCCTGAATGTGGGTGTCATTTATGAGAACTGAGCAGTCTACGGGGCCTCTAGTAATGGATCAGTATTTACCCACAATGTGCAAATGGACTTTGGGAGCCCATTGCACATAGAGTGATACTTTCTCAGCCTAGACATATGGGGGAGGGCCTAGTCCCTGCCCTAAATGATATGACAGACTTTGAAGAATCCCCATAGAAGACCTCACCCTCCCTGGGGAGCAGGAAGGGAATGGGCAGGAGAGGATAGGAGAGTGAGGGAACTGGAATTGACATGTAAAACAAACTTGTTTCAAATTTAAATTTAAAAAGGAGGGGAAAAAGGGGAATAGTCAAAGCTGACTATCTCCTGATGCCTCACTGGGATTGGGCCAAGCCTTCATGATTCAGGCAAGCATGAGATGCTAGTCCATCCTATCTGCCTCTCACTCCTTATAGCATCTCTATAGGCTGGGAACAAGGCTGTCTGCCCTTATTAACTCCAAGAACAGTCATGTCTATGCCCAGGATAAGTAGCTTGAAATTCATTGATCTTCACAAAGCCAGGGATGGTTTTGAGTGTCTGACAGTAGCTTTCACCTCCTTCCTCATCTTTAAAATTCTATTCCAGACCCTGTTATAATGGAAACTTAGCAGACGTTGTTTTGTGTATCACAATGTAAACATCCATTTGTACATTAATGTTTGTAACTTAACTTCCAAATTCCGTGTCAAAGCTATTTTTTCATTAAGTAGTTTCTTAAATGACTCATGTTGCTCAAACTTGTGAATTTGATTGGCGTTCTGGACTGAAAACTTCTATAAAGGGAAAAGTTTGCAGAAATTTGGCAGCCATTTCCTTTTCATCAGACCAGTCTTCAGTTCCTAATTCTTCTGCAGTGACACCAGACCCTTTTCAGGTTAGCTGCTAGGTACAACAGGAACACATTTTCTGCTATGATTTCTATCATGAAAAAAATATTTTTCTAGTGTGTACTTTTTCATGCGATTTCTCCATAGGTAATCTGTTTTTCTTTCTCTTGAAGTGTGTTGGCCCATAATGCTTTGCTGTAAAACTTAGCACAGGTAAGCTTATAACCATCCCAATTTACCTAGGATAGAAGAAATTTCCCAACCTAGAACATTCCATTCTAAAGCCAGAATAGTCCCAGGCAATCAGGAGAGCTGACTAACTTGAGTCTATAATTTATGAGAAATAAGTTAACAAAAGAACATCAAAAGTTGCCATAAAACCAAAGTACAAAGGGGAAGTAGAATCCTAAAATAAGAACAGAAAGTAAACTCTAAGGGTAGGAATGAAGACTAGGACCATGTCAAGTTCATTCAGAATTTAGTATCATCAACCCTAGGGCTCTCAGGCCTGGAGAGAAGGAAAATTTAAGAATATGAAAGTTAAGCCAGGCATTGGTGGCACACACCTTTAGTCCCAGCAGAGGCAGGCAGATCTCTGTGAGTTTTAGGCCAGCCTGGTCTACATAGCAAGTTCCAGAACAGGTTCCAAAACAATACAGAGAAACCCTGTCTTAAAAAACCAAAAGTGTGTGTGTGTGTGTGTGTGTGTGTGTGTGTGTGTGTGTGTGTGTTAAAAAAACAACTTAGAAGGCGTGGTGGTTTGAATAAGAATGGCCCCCATTGGCTCATATATTTTGGTAGATGGTTTAGGATTAGGAGGTGAGGCCTTGTTGGAGGTGGTGTGTCCCAGGGAGTGAGGTTTCAAAAGCTCATGCCAGGCCCAGTTAGATGCCTTTCTGTGTCATGCTTATAAGATGAGATATAAGCTCTCTGTTACTTCCCCCACAACCATGCATGCGTGCCTGCCTGCCACCTCGCTGGCTGCCATGATGATCTAACTTTCTAAAACTGTAAGCAATCCTTCAGTCAAATACTTTATTTTATAAGCTGCCTTGGTCATGGTGTCTTTTCACAGCAATAGAACAGTGACTAAGAGAGGGGGTATATTAGAGTAACTTGACTCCACTTGCCAGTTGGCATCTTCAGAAGTGATGAGCTTTTATGAACACTATGGATGGATGTATATTCGCTGCCTTAGGTAGAAATGTCAACATAGTTGTTAGCAATTGTCTGTCTAAGGCTTGGGGAAAAAATTATCCCATGTTGAGGCTTCATGTCAGGGATCAAAGTTAGAGGCTGGGAAGAATATTCTGATAAAAAGGTGGTTCTAATCACACAGAGAGAAGGTGGCTCTAACCACACAGAGAGAAGAGAACTGGAGCGGGGAAAAAAAAGAGTGACAGTTGCTCAGTAGAATATTGTGTGGCATGATGCCAAAATCTCAAGATGAGCCACGGCTCACAAGAGCAGCCGAGGACAGCATTTGTGCCAGAACTTGTAACACAGGTTTCTCCAGCACTAAAAGGGAGACGAGGGGAGACCTTTTATGGATGAAAAACAGCCCTGGTAACGAAATTGGCACCATGTTACCTTCAGAAATAAGTATTGGTGATTGTCATCCCCCCCCCCATTAGCAGCAAAACCATGAGGTCTAAATTCTTTTTCTCACCCTCAGTTGTGAGAAAATCATCACATATGTCTGAGCAATCTGAGAAATTGAAGCCTGTCACATCTGCATGGTTCCATGATATTCAATTCCACCTCCTTTACTGTATGTGTTCTCCATATTAGTTCCAAATATATCCTTCAGATCAGAATGACTTCTTTTTTCCACCTATGAATTATGGAAACCGGAAAGATCATTTCATAAAAATAGTAACACCAAAGACCTTGAATATCACTCATCATGAAATTGTCCTTTCAAGAAGGAATCTTGGCATCTGTCTCGCAACTAACATGCTCAATATGTAACTGTATCTTTACTCCTGTTCTCAGCAAACGCTAGAAAGTTTTTCCTACAGTTTTTGCATAATTCCCAATACAGTGCTTTAAAACATTCTAATTTGGGAAATTGCATGACTTTTGGTATATTTTAAAAGAAGGATTTCAATGACTCAGGCTACCTTGCACAAATCTTATAACATAGGAAGGTATTGGTTTGGCTCATACTTAGGCCAGAATTATGATTGTGTTGGCAAGAAACTGGAATTTCCTTTTAACCAGGAATGGATTAAAATTTTCTATCTAGAAAACACACTCACAATGCCACTCTGTTCTGAGTCAGGCCTATGCAGGTGTAACTTGGCAGGATCTGAAAGGCAGAATAAAAGCAGACATTGTTATAATTGAAATCATTTTATTCTGATTGTAGAGTTGCTAACATACTCAAACAATAAGACCGGATCCAATACAATGCATAAGTATCTTTGTCAAGACACACTGATTCCTTAGCAAAATATTGAAGTTTGAATCCCATATGTTACCCTAATTAATTTCCTTCATCCTGCCTCAGCTGAGCTGTGCATTGAGGCCCATAATTCTTCTCTTACTTTATGTTCTGACAACTCCCCTGAAGTTGGTTTCCAACATAGAGCTGTACACATGTAATTCAAGTCCTAAGACGTATTTCCCTTGATAAAATATCAGCTTTTACCATGACCTTCTTCCTTCCACAGCATCACCCCCCTGGGGGGGGTGAGGAAATGTGCTGTCAGTCAATCATTATTGGAGAAAACACCATACATTCTATGTGGTAGGAAGTGTCTACACAGAGTGTAAAGAAAATGCTGTTTTCATCTCTCTATTAGCATAAAATGAGTAAGTCTGACTGGGAAAGTGGTAGGTTAATAACATACAACAGAGGTTGTAGCATGAAGGCTTCTCAATACAACCCATCCTAGCCCCTCTTCTTGGAAAAAAAAAACTGTACTGGGACACAGCCATATTCATGTTTCCCAATGAGAGTAGTTTTTATTGCCTGTGACTCCTGTCATACCCAGTGGTATTGTGGGGGGAATTGATTACAGGAATGACTATAGACCCTATAAAACCTAAAATGCTCACTCTGGCCTTTTGCAGGAGAAGTTAACTCATCCCTGGGTAATGGGCCCAACCTGAAGTACCAGTGCCCTTCCTTTTAATCAACCAAGTCTTTCTTCCCACTGAAACTGATATGATGATATGACCACAGGATCCTTCTCAGTATTCATCCCAAATTTCTACCCTTTTCCTGGACTAAGAAACTGAGTCATGAAAGACCACAGATAGGAGATAAATTCCTCATAAGCTAGATAACATAAAGTCTAAATCCAGGTCCTCTGACTATTCATTTTCTTATGTCTCTGTAGAGTGAGATGCACTGTCTACATAGGATTTCTTTTCCAAATTAGATCACAGGAATTATTTCATTCTCCCTTTCTTATACCCTTCATGCTGCTGACAAAACTCTACTGACCAAATGCCTTTTAGACAACAGAGATTTATTGGTCACATTTATGGAAGTTAGAAAATCCTGTCAAAGCTCTAGTAGAACTGAAATCTGATGAGGGTCTGCCTCAGCTCATAGCACCTTTTTGCTGTGTCTTCTTATGGAAGAAAAGAAAGGATGCCTCTCTCTGGCTTCTTTCATGAGGGCACTAATCCTATTCATGGGGGATCCACCCCATGACCTAATCTTCTCCCAATGGCATCACATCTTCATACCTGTACATTAATGACTGTGTCTTGACACCTTGATGTTTGAGAGCCATAAACATTTACTCTGTGGTATTCCTAGAACTCTAGAGTCCCTAGAACTTGGAAACTATTCCATTAATCACTGAAATGAACCATTTCTAAGAACTGCTAAGACCTTTTTAATCATTAGTGAAGGAAAAAGTCACCTTCTATAGCAACCTTAGACTGTCTAATGAATCTCATTATTTATTTTTCCTATCCTTTTTTTTTTCAACTTCAAACCAATTTCATCTTCGTCCTGCTCTGTCATTGGAGAAAGGTCATCATCCCAGTATCCTCTTGCTAATTAGCTGCCTTGCTGCAAATACTTCATGTACTTAAGGCATTGGACATTGATGCTTCCTAGCCATTGGGGAAAAGAGTATCATTGTACTTTCTTTTTTTTACCACCTCCTTTCCCCTGAAAATAACCAAAAAAAAAAAAAAAAAAAAAAAAAAAAAACTATTCAGAAGACACAATTAATAGTCAAGTCTTAAACTCAGACTTCTTCAGTAGATATTTGTTTTTCTATAAAAAAAAAATGAGAAAGCAAAGCACTTAACAAAAGCATTTAAAAGCACCATGGAATACCCACAATACAAAAAAGAATTATTTATCTTCCACCTAATTACTGCTTAATGACATCTTATTAATAGATGAAAATTTATCTACCTTGGAAATGAAAAACTCAGACCTCTGTCCTACCAATGAGCACTTTCTCTCTCTCTCTCTCTCTCTCTCTCTCTCTCTCTCTCTCTCTCTCTCTCTGTGTGTGTGTGTGTGTGTGTGTGTGTGTGTGTGTGTGTGTGTGTGTGCGTGCCAGCCCACAATGGAAAAGCAATTTCACTTCAGTCCCAAAATCAAAGGTTTTATGTCTTCAATACTGAGTTCTCCAGCGAAATATTTTGCTGGTGTGGAAGTGTAAGCACTTGGAGGTGATGAAGGTTACTAAAAGTCCCCAGAGTTCCCAGCGTCCCTGAATGTGTGCAATAACCACTGAAGAATAGCTTCGGCTTCATAAAGCCTTTGTTCACAAGAAGGTGTGATGACAGACTATCGTCATGTGATGGCAATGCATGAGTTATTCTTATTCCTTCATATTCTTTTTTTCTTTTATTGACTCTCTCAAACCTCAAGCTTACAAATGTGAGATAAATTTGTAGTAGGCAGTAAATGGCACCAGGAAACCGCTAATGTTTCCAGACTTTGAAACGCTGAGATTTTGAGCATTTCAACTTGAAACAACACAGACACCAGAATTTGGTTTTTAAATTCCAGGACATCTCTTTACAAGACACCTACTACGTAGGTTACCTAGTAGGAACTTAAGCATAACTTACCTTGCTCCTGGTATCATTTTCACATTTCTAAAAAGAAACAGAAAAAGAGGCAACCACCTGCCCAGACAAAAGCGCTCTTCAAACATCTGAGTGGGTTTTGCTGTAATGAGAGGGACAGTATGTTGTTACTGAACATTGTTGTTGGGAGTATTGTTGTTGTTGTTAGGGGGCATGTTTTGTTGTTTTGTTATTGTACTGCTTTTGTTATTTGCTTTGGTTTCTTTTAGTTTGGGGGCCTTTTGTTTTGTTTTTCAAGACAGGGCTTCTCTGTGTAGCCTGGCTGTCCCGGGACTCTCTCTGTAGGCCAGGCTGGCCTCGAACTCACAATGCTCTGCCTGCCTCTATCTCCCGAATACTGGGATTAAAGGCTGTGTCACCAATGTCCAGCTCTGAAAATCAGACTCTTACTCTTCCCTTGTCTTCTCAAATTTCTCCACAAAGAGATTGATCAATTACTTTTTTAAAATTTAGGCTCAGGTATGTTCTCAGGACATGGCAGAAAGCAGATTGTTTGCCAAATTATCATGCAAATGCCCTCTGGCTCAGTTGTATAAAGATCTCAATTCCCTCTGAAATGCCTCACATTATTCTCAGGGCTGCTGTCTTCCAGGCTCCTCCTAGAGTGGCCCATTGAGTTCTATTTACAATATTCAACTGTTCTTCTAGTCGCACATTCCAAATTCTTCCACATCGCTAAGGGGAGGGGTCAGATTCTCCATAGCAACACCCCACTTTAGGTACCAACTTCTTTATTAATAATTTGCCTTTTGCTGTGATGATAAAATATCTTCACCAAAAGAAACTTAAGGGGAAAAAAAAAGGACTTATTTTGGCTGGGTGGTGGTGGTGCACACCTTTACTCCCAGCACTTGGGAGGCAGAGGCAGGTGGATCTCTGTGAGTTTGAGACAAGCCTGGTCTACAATAGCTAGTTCCAGGACAGCTTCCAAAGCCACAAAGAAATCCTGTCTCGGAAAAAAAAAAAAAAAGTTTATTTTGGTGTATGGCTTCAGTCAATAATAGCCTGGAAGGCAAGGCACGGCTATAAGAGCAAGAAGATGGCTAATCACATTTAATGTGAACACAGAGCAGAAAGAGCAGGAAGTGGGGCAAGGCTATACACTCTCAAAGCCACTTCCAGTGAAGTACTTCCTACAGCACCCTCAACAGCATGGCCAACTGGACACCAAGTGTTCAAACACATGACCCTCTTGGGGGGCATTTCTCACTCAAACTTCCACACTCACAGGCTATTATTTGGGAGGGGGCAGTATACAAAGTGGTGCCTGCCTAGCTGGAGAACCTAGAGTTCTTGAGGAGGATTCTGAGGAGTACATTATCTCTGGCTACTTCCTAGCTCTCTGCCCCCCTTCTCAGCTTTTCCACCACATGCTCTTGTCATGATGCCCTGCCCAAGCATATGGGATAAAAGGAACATGGACTGAACCTTCTCAAACCACGAGACTAAACAAATCTCCCCTCTTTAAGTCCTCCATGTCAGGGGGTTTGGTGAGAGCAACAGAAAAGTAGTTAGTATAAGCAGAAACCAGATAATATTTAAAAAGGAAGGAAGAACTAAATCTTGTTCAACCAGGTTTTAGATCCTCCATTACAGCATCTTGTCAACTTCCTCACACTTCTCCATGACCTTCATAGCACTTGCTTCTTTAAAACAACTAAACAGCAGGAGCACCTCTCTTGACTGTGTAGGAGATGACATACACCTAAAGTATGTGGGGACGAGGAGCCACCAGAAAGGCAGGAAGGTTTCTGTATTCCAGGGGCTTTGAGCAAAAAAGAGGGATCTCCACAGTGGGCATGAACTCTCTGAATATGCAAAGATAAAAATGTTACTTCTTTTTGCTATTAAGTCAGAACATTTTATCCTTGACAATGAAAGTGTGGCGTCTCCATAGTTTGTGTTAAAACTTCAAGTGTTTGTAAGTGAACTGATGATCATTCACAGATAGAAAATGACGAATGGCAGGACAGGAAAGTGTTTCTGGTAACAACAATGCAGCTGTGCAATCAAGGACCTGAGGCATAGATCAATAGACAAAGCCACATAATTCGCTTTAACCTCAGTCCTCTTCCTATTGTTAAAAAACCAGATAGCTCAAAAGATGCAGTTAAACCTGAGGGTTTTTTTTTTTAATTGTTATTGTGAGCCGAGCCTTTAATAGCTGAGACATCTTTCTAGCCCTAAACCTGATGATTCCTTAGACAAAGGAAACTGATCAATTTCTTCTTTTTTTCTACCATCAAACTGGCAAGCATGACTCATTCAGTTGAGATAAAGGTATAATTAGGAAATTGGCCTGAATGGTGAATGGTGTCTGAAGCAGCTCTATAGCCAGCTGAGATTATAAAAATCACACTTCTCTCACTGGATTGTAATGCCAAGCAGTCTATGAGAAAGGTGGAAATGTTAATGAAGAAGACTGAAATGATGCTGTGCAATAGTGAAAACAATTTTTTAAAGAAGAAAGCTAAGGCTTAAACATTTTTAGTCTTAACTGCTACTACTAATATCTTACCAGATAGTTTCCATATATATATTTCCTCTTCTATAAGTTGCCCCTGTAGATATTTTGCCCATTTTTTCAAATCACTTATTTTTCTTATGTAATAATATCTAATAACCATGTTATTACTATTGTATGTGTAAAAGTTTTTTCTTCTAATTTATCACTTACAATCTTTATTTTATTTTCACCATTAGCTATCTGCTGATGAACACACATTTTGTTTTTTTCATATAATTTACACATAATGCTTCAATCTTTTTCTCTGGTGACATAAGTCCTTTCTTCCTCAAAGATTGCAGAGATGGTTGGTCTCTTTTATTTGCTTCTGAGTATTTTAAGTATTGACTTTCAGAATTCTGCCTGAGATTCGTGTCTGGGTTTGGTCACTTTCTGTGAAAGTGTATTCAAGTCTACATCACCCTCTTCCTTCCCAGGGGACCCTTTCAGTACCATGCATAGTGGTGCTTAGTACCCAGTGGTGTCTCTGTCACAAGTCAGATTTCCAAACACACTTGGGTCTGGTTTTGAACTTCAATTCTTTTCTATCAATGTGTTATATACCCAGGGCCAAAATCATACTATTTCCATCATGGTAGCTTTAATTAATTCTTGCTTCCAGTCTGGCCAGGACTTGCTATCCCCAACGCCACTGTCTGATTCATCTTCTTAAGTGAGTATCTTGACTTTTCTGAGCTCTTTAATCTTTCATACAAATTTTGGAGTCAGTTTTTCAAACCCCAACAGGTATGGTTTTCTGCTAACTTTTCTCTGTTGATCCTACATGTCGTTTGAGGGAGAACTGATTGCTTCTATAAAAACAATATATCTTTGTATGTGCACACATTCTCTATAAGTCTCCCAAGAAAATTACTTATCTTTTGTTAGAATTATTTCTGGGACCCCACACACTTGTTGCTATTATATGGGACACCATCATTTTCATTGAATTTCTTTACACTTTGAATGTTCCACACAAAAATAAAATTTGCCTGTTTAAAAGGTTGATTCTTATTCCTAGATAGGCTTTAGTTTCTCATCCTTCCTTGCAATTGGTTGTAGTCATATGTTTGAGCTCTAGCAAATGGATATAGAGAAAAGTGGAATAAGCCAATTTCAACCTATCTCTTATAAACTCCCCATGAGATCTCTTGTACTTTCTCCTTGTGTGCTGGCCGGAGTTTGATACTCAGTTTGTCTTAGAAATCATATGTTCAAACCATCTGTTGCCCTGGGGCTCTGTATTATACAGAGCCTCCATATGCCTGCCTACCAATTAGGAACACCTGTGTTAGACTATTTATTTAAACAAAAAGTAAACTTAGATTGTCTGGAGCCATCGACATTTTAAAGGTTGTAACAATTACATAGTTCAAGTCATCTATACTTTCACCAATGTGTGTTTAACATTTATATAGAGAAATATGATTTAAAATCTCACTATTACTGCACTTTTTTTCATTTCTCATCACAATGCATACATTTTGTTTCATGTATTCAAAGTTGTACTGTTAGGAACATTAAAATGAGTTGTTACATCTACTTAATGATCTGAAACTTTTATCAGTGAAGATTGCCTTTGTCTCTAGAAATGCTTTAATCTCTTTTAAAAAGTACTTAATCAGCCAGGCAGTGGTGGTGTATGCCTTTAATCCCAGCACTCAGGAGGCAGAGGCATGTGAATATGAGGTGAGCTTGGTCTACAATGCTACACAGAGAAACCCTGTCTCAAAAATTAAAAAGAAAAAAAAAGTACTTAGTCTATGTTTTGTTGTTGTTGTTGTTGTTGTTTGCTTGCTTTCTGTTGTGGTATTGACACCATGACCCAAAGTAACTTGTTGGGGGGGGGGGAATCATAGTCAAGCAAGGTAGGTATCTTGAGGCAGGAATTCAAGTAGAGACCCAAGGGGAACACTCCTTAGACTCCTTAGTGGCTTGTTCCCCTTATCTTCATCAGCCTGCTTTCCTATACAACTCAGGACCACCACCCCAGGGGTGTGACTTCTCACAATGGGTTAGGACCTCCCACATCAATAATTAGTCAAGAAAAAGGTACACAGACTAGAAAAAGATTTTCAGTCCAACTGTATGGAGCATTTTCTTAAGGTTCCCTCATCTCAGCTGACTTACATCAATCCCTTTTTTGGACAGACAATAGGTTTTAATACTGTTATCCCATATTTTTCCTTCTACAATTTTGGAAATTGTTACACCATATTTCTGTTTAACTAATTATCCTAAAGATTTTAATATTCTTGATTAAATTTGCAAGGTCCAAATATAATCAATACTAAATAAGATCAGAACCTTAGAACATTTTTTATTCCAACTACCACCTTCTCAATTGTTGTCCAAGATTTAATTTCTATTTTTTCCAGCCCTATAAATTTTTTCCAATAATTATAATTATTTCATGCAATCTTTAGAAAGATTTAACATCTCCATTGCTCATATCCTCATGTAATTCTTTGGGGAGTTCTTTGTGTACTTGAAATTTTCTAAGAGTCTAGCTCTTAGGTGACCACGCAGTACCAACTGGGGTGATAGATAGCCTTTTTAGCATGATGATATCACAACATACACACATAACACCATTCACCTTAAGTATATAGCATTCCTCTTTACCAATGATTCCTCAAAAATATGGAAAAAGTGAAAACTAAAAAAGCAAAACACCCAGTGAAATGTAGAACCATAACCTAAACTAAACTAATACTATTTATGAATTACTATTTATGAATGAATATTAACAGAGAAATCACTTTGGCTCTTCTCAGCAGCAGAACTACTAACCACTAAGCATATCTCTCAAGCACACAACCGGTCCAATATTACTGATATGAAGCCTCTTGTTCACACTGAGTACACTCCTTTCTTTGCGTTGAGCAGCTGTCACAGCTGAATGACAATTATACTAGTAGCTTCCATCCTGAAACCCCTCCAATCCTCTTGGCTGCCAGTATGTTTCTCTGAGCTCTTGAAATTGCAGTATTAAACAAAATTGTGTTCTCTGTGCCTTAAGGAGCTTATTCCAAATGAGTTCATTCAACTAGCTATCTTTCTGAGCATAGACTTTTGCTAGCCCTTTCTCTTTCCAAAAGGTAAAAATCTTTGTTCTTTGATACAATGATATTAATACAGTTTCTACGTCACCTTTTATGTGCTACAACAGCTGCTACTTATCAGATTACTTAATTCTCAGCGTTTAAATATTCAAAACATTTCAGAGCAAACTGTAGAGGTCAGAAGCAGATAGGCTAAGGG
This sequence comes from Phodopus roborovskii, assembly GCF_943737965.1. Classification (NCBI taxonomy): domain Eukaryota; kingdom Metazoa; phylum Chordata; class Mammalia; order Rodentia; family Cricetidae; genus Phodopus; species Phodopus roborovskii. The sequence continues at coordinate 27,547,323 of NW_026126409.1, forward strand.
ATGAGGCTCAGTACAAGAGTGCTTGCCTTGCATACACAAGGCCCTATGCACAACTTCCAGTACCATCAAGTAAATAAATAAACAGGGAGAAGCCCCTACAAACAGGTCTTTGCCCACTACAAAGTGTGCAATGTACCTACGTGTCCAGATATATTTTTAATATTTATTTTTATTTTATGTGCAGGAATATTTGGCCTGCACATATATGTTTTAGCATATGTAAGCCTAGTGCCCAAAAGCCCAGAAAACAGCATTTGATGCCCTGAAGCTAGAGTTACAGGCAGCAGTGAGCTGTGGGGACTGGGACTGGAACCCAGGCCTTCTGCAAGCTCTTAAACACTGAGCCATCTCTCGAGCAACTAAATGTGTTTAACTATAAGTCAAAGTACAAAATTCTCAAACAGCATGCTTCAAAACTAGAATTTGGCAATGATTGGTTTTTTTTTTTTTTTTTTTAGAGTTTTACATTATAGTCATTCTGTAAAATCTAAACATATTCCAAGTATTTAGACATTTCTAATCAAGTAGTCTGATAGTTTTAGGATTTACTGGGAGTCAAACATAGAAGTATGGTGTTTCTATTGTTAATTATTGTTAATGAATGTATAAGTAATTGTCCTAAGCAATTATCAGCCTAACTAGTAGAACAAATTTTAAAAGGTAATTTGACTTTAATTTCATTCAAACGATGTGACAAACAGAATCGTATCTCTGACATTTATTCTCTTGTTCTCTCATCTAGTTTCCCCGTGGCTTCCAAAAAATAATAAATGGCCTTTTTTTTTTTTTAATCTGAGTAAGGTAGTAATGAGGTAGTCTTGCTTATGCTATTGTAGACAGTAATTCCATAGTTGCACAGTTAAAAGGAAATGTTGCTCTTTGTCCTTGATGGCTGCAGTCTGCTAGAATCCCACCATGACGAGCATCCGTAGTCAGGGGGCATGGAAACTGGAGTTTCAGGAATTTCACTCTAGTTCTAAAAACTTTTCTGTCTAGAAAATCCCCTCTGTTGTTTCTATTCTTTCTATTGGCCAAGTCAATTTACATAGTCATACCTAGTTTAAGTCTCCAGACTTTACTTAGACAATGAATAGAATTATTGGTGAGCATCATTAATGACTAGAATCAACAGATGACTTCCATGTATACTATTTTCAATATTCCATATGTTACCTTTCAAATATGAGCATCCTTCCATGTCTGTGTTTTAGATGCATCTCTCTGCTATATGAAAGACTTGTCTTCCAACCTATAGAGCAGTGGTTCTCAACCTTCCTAATGCTACAACCCTTCAATTCTCTTCCTCATGTTTGGTAGCTCCCTGACCCCAAGCATAAAATTATTTCATTGCTACTTCATAACTGTAAATTTACTAGTTATGAATCATAATGTAAGTATCTGATATTCAGAATATATGCTATATGTGACCCCTGTGAAAGTGTCAATTTACCCCCAAAAGGTTATGACCCACAGGTTGAGAACTGCCACTCTAGAATGTTTCTGCACTTCTTTAGACACCATAATCTATCTATACAGTCTAATGTCTTGGGCATAATGTTGAACTTCTATTGAAATAAAATAAAATTCAAACTGCATTGGCATTTGATCATAAACCTGCTCTTAAGTTTGAGAGAAGCAGTCACAGTTTGGCACAGTTGTATGGTTTACTATCTAAAAGTACCAGTTAAAAATTCAGAGGACTTGTAGAACAAGGGCACACCCATCTTAGAAATCAGAATTCAAATTAGGCCAAAATGGATTACTGATATCACAGGGAGAATTGTCAACACAGCCTCCTAAGCCTCCATGGCTTAACATTAATTTTATGTTTTTATATTCTAAAGAGAGGGTCAAAGTATTATTCTAGGGGGGGGTAAATTATATTTCATTCATGGAAGGCTATTTTTAAATATTAGAGTAATTCACTTGGAGATGATAAGAACACAAATATACTGATTGAGCCATGGAATCCAGTGTCACACATAGAAAGAGATCGCTCCCCAGCCACTTTACAAACATTGAGGACAATAATCAGAGATGTCATGTGAACTAGTCACAGAGTTAGAACTCAGCCGTGTGCTCTGCCTTCTTCATCTTCATTTCTTATCGATTCCATTTTTTCCTATTATTGTTTGTGTGGCTCCATTCAGCTGTGAACCAGCCTAAGCCGTGAAAATCCCAAGCTATGAATGAAAGTCTATGGTTCGGTAGACAGTGAATCCTCCCTGTGCAATATAAATAGAGACAACACAACACTGAGAAAACACTCAGGACTGTGTTTCAAATAGTCTTGTTTTATTTTGAGAATGTAGATTTTATTTGGGAATTTAAATGTCCTTACTCAAACACTTGAAAACTAAAAATTAAACAATGGGACAAGATACACATGCAGACGCTGAAGAAGAAACAGCTGAAGAGGTAGGTATGTCTGCCAGGAAGTTTGGGGATAAGGGTGAAGAACATTCCAAATGGAGATAACCATTTTGGGGTGGTAACAGAGATAGAAGGGAATCTGAAAGTTCCCCCAGGAAGTGCAAACTGAAGGGCAGGAAGCCAGTGTTATGTGTTCCTCTTCCACAGCTATCAACCATTTTAACTCAGTCAAGGATTTGGGAGCTAAGAGTGCACAACCCAGTGGTGGAGTGCAGGCCTATCATGCACGAGGTCCTGGGTTTACTCCCAAATATAGGCACAGGCACACACACACACACACACACACACACACACACACACACACACACTCAAAGCTGGATGTGACTTCAACAGTAAAGGACACTACTAAATGCTGTCAAGCAGATGTATGGCATAATCAGCTTCATTGCTAGCTTACTATAAAAATCCCGTGCACTGGGGTCTGCAAGCATCAAATTAGGCAGCATTCTCCCCATGCACTGGGGTCTGTGAGCAGGTCATCTTACCAGGAGCAGGCACTGTTATACAACTGTTATACACTGTCACACACAGCTTGTCTGATTACTGCCAGTGTTCCATTCATAACATCTGCGTTGAGATGTTTTTAGCACCACAGCTCTGCCCACTTCTCGTTTCACTCAGTGCTCCCTCCATGTGTTTGGTAAACATAATACTGTCTGCTTCACTGTCATTTATTTGACATTTACTGTTTTGTTGGAAACTTTTAAAGTTTGAGTTGCTAAACAGTGAAAAACCATATGAATCCTAATAGTAGGTATATTCTTGAACATAAAGTTCATAGTAGTTAAAAAAGGAAGCAATGCACAACCACATTACGGAGTAACTAATCAAAGAAAACAGTTTACTAATACATGGTAAGTTAACCAGTAGTATACCAATGTTAACTGTTTTAACAACTATAACTACTAAGACAATGGTAAGATAACCAGTAATAACCTCATGCTAACTATTTTAACAATTATTGACTACTAGAAAATTCAGTTATTGTATCAGAATCATGAACTCTCTCTAGCATAAAATGGATATCCATTTGGCTTTCAGTGATGCACAGAACTATCTCCAATTTAAGTATGATGACAGCATCTATTTACTTTTTAGATTGTGTATACTGCTTTGAGCAAGTTTTATCAATTGAAAAGGACAGATGATAAAAGTCCCTTCATCAAGCTTTTGATAGCAGAACCATTGACAGTTAGGGCCATATTGTTGTGGGGTTGTCCTGTACATTCTAAGGCTACTACTAGGCACCAATAAAAACCCTATTATTGTGACAATGAAATTTCTTAAAGGATTGGAGAGGTGGCTTATTCTCTCAGCTGCTTGCCACACAAGCATTTAGGCCTGAATTCAGATCCTCAAGACCCACATAAAGACCAAGTGTAGTTATGTCATCTCTATAACCCCCACCCTGGGGTTAAGGTGGGGTGCAGAGTCAGAAGGAACACTTGATGTACACCTAGTCTAGACAATGGTGACCATGTTCAGTGAGAGACTGTCTAAAAATTAATAATACCATAGACAATAATAGAGGGAGACATTAATGCTTACCTCTGAACATATATTTCCCTTCCCACCGACCCTCCAGATTAATAAACACACATGAACACACTATATACACACACCCTTGTAGTGAGATATTCACTTTGTCTGCTTCTGTGGCACTGTCCACACCCATTGGGGGGTGGAGCAAGGGGTGGAAGTGACCTGTGGAACTAGGTCTGTCTGAGCTCTGCTGGCAGGACACAGAGAGGAGAGCATCCAGTAGAACTTGCTGGTGTTCATCTGTCTTGGTTGTAAGTTATTTCTCCCTGAATAAACATCTATTCAGCCTATTTGTTTATCCTGATCCTTATTAAACTGCAATACACCCTCTCTTTGGGCATTGCCAAATGTCCTTTGGTTTCTGCAAACCACTGGCTTGAAACAGAAGTCTAGAGCTAAGTGCCTCTTGAAGGTCACACAGTAAAGGACAAAATCAAAGGAAATTTGTCTAGTTACACAACCTTCTTACTTGACTGCAACACTATATTGCTGAAATATAGTGAGCTTTAATCTAGAAAGTTATCATTTAAGTCTTGACTGCCTTATTTGTGGTATTCATACATTTTCTTTTATACAATAGTATCTCACATTAAAGAGAATTACCCATTCTGAGATAATTATTTATTAAGGAGAAAAATATAAATCGCAGGTTTTAAAGTATTATTCTCAAATATAAGTAAATTTACCTATGTAGTTCTTCGATGGGAAAGAGAGGTATTTATTTACATACTTTGCTACTTGTATAGCTGATTTATTTTATACTTTTATATTTTGTTCAAGTTCTAAACCCCATGAGCCACCTTCTCCAATGACAGTGTTGTAAATTCCTGGGGTATTCTGCGCTGGCCATCAAATATATGTCACAACAAAGTTTAGAGGGATAAAAACCTTAGTCTTGCTAATAATCACAATCATAAGTCTGTCTTTAATTCTATTTAACAATATTGTCCAAAAGATACGTCATTAATAACATCGTCAACAAAGGTACTGGTCAAACTGAGTGGTTACAAAGAAAAGAGTGCAAATAGATCCATACTCATCACTCTGCACAATACTCAACTCCAAATGGATCAAAGATCTCAACAAGAGGTCAGATACATTGAGTATAATAAAAGAGCAAGTGGGGAACAGCCTTGAACTTAATAGCATAGGAAAAGATTTTCCGAATGGAATATTGATAGCACAGATGCTAAGATCAACAATCAATATAACTAAACAGCTTCTGTACAGCAAAGGCCACCATCATTTGGACAAAGCAGTGACCTACAGAATGGAAAAATATTTTTACAAACTATGCATCCAACACTGGTCTAATATCTCAAATGTATAAAGAACTAAAAAACTATATATAATGAAAGCAAATAACCCAGTTTAAAAAATAGGGTAGAGGTCAAAAGAGGAAACCCAAATGACTGAGAAACACTTTTAAAGAAATGCTTAATATCCATGAATGTTGGAGAAATGCAAAACAAAACAACTCTCAGATTCATTTTGCACCCATCAGAATGGCCCAGATCAATAAAATAAATGATATCTCATGATGTGGTGGGAATACAAACTTGTACAGCCATTATGGATATCAGTGTAACATTTCCTCAGAAACTTTACAAAGAAATATTCAGCCATTTTAAAAAAACATGAATATCAAGTAAATTGATATAACTAGAAAACAATTATTCTGAGTGAGGTAACACAGAAAGACAAATATGGTATGCATTTGCTTACATGTGGGTGTTAACTGTTAAGTCACTGATAAGTCAACTACAATCCGAATAACCACAGAGGTTAGGATTATAGTAAAGGACTTGGGCGGGGGGAGTTGGCTCTCCCTAGGAAGAAATAGAATAGATAGTTATATAGAAATGGATAAGGAGGGAGGGACTAAAATGGAAGGATCAAACAGGGAGGGTGAGGAAAGAGGGGGGAAATGTAAAAGACTATAGGGAAGGACAAGTAAAATTAAGGACCATTTGAGGAGCAGTATGGAAACCTAATATAGTAGACACTCATATTGTGTGTGTGTGTGTGTGTGTGTGTGTGTGTGTGTGTGTGTGTGTGCATGCACATGTGTGTATGATTTAATGATTAAATGGAACTGCCAAATAACAAGAGAGACAAAACTCCAACTCGCCATCCCTTTGTCACCAAATGAAGCTTTCAATACAGAAATGGGTTACATCTAATGGAGTTCTTGGCCAAAAGTGATTCATAGGAACCCCAAACAACCTAGGCTGTTGCCAAGGCTATCTGGTGGCTCTCACAAACTGACATGAAGGCCCTGTTGCTAAGACAACACCTACACAATTCACTGAACAAGGAGCTGAGCTCATTCGAACCACACGAATTTGTAGTGTTTAACACTGAACGCTGGTAAAGACCAGAAAGCCAGACAGGGCATTAGATGGGGTGGAGAGGAAAGAAGCAAAGAAGCCTTAAGGGAGAGGTGATAGAAGAACACACTCAACGTCAAAGTAGAGGAGAAGAAAACTGGGAGGAGCTGGAAAAGTTTAAGCAGAGAAGTCTGCAAGAGAATAAGCGGAAGGTAACTAAAACTAATGAAAAAGTCAGGTGGAAACCTGCTGTTTTGTGAGCTTATTTAAAAATATAAGACAGAGGAAGAGAGTTTGAATGGAGGTGCCCTCCATGGGTGAATAATATTCATCCCAGAAGCCATATGTTACTGAACAAAACTTCTAGTGCCAGGTGTGGAACAGCTCCCTACAAGCTTTTGTTTGTGGAATCTGCATGCACTACCAGGACAACACAAGATACCGCCACTGCTCTGGGCCACCCACCAGGACTTGATGGTGAAATCCTATTGCTTAAGGCACTGTACACTTTGGCCACAGGACATTTAAAAAAAATCAAACAGGAAGCTGAACCAGGAGCTAGTGCCAGAAGGCGCTATTCGGGCTGTTAGAAGATAAAAGTGATCAACAGTCTTACACATCCTGAGACCTTCAAGTTACAAGTGACCTCCCAGACAACATGCGCCCTCTGGTATAACAGTGGCATGACCAACAATTTTTTGATTGGTCTTGAGATATGCTCCACAGAAAGTTAACTCATGCCTGTTTCTATAACCTTACAAAGAACCCAAGGTCCCTGGAGGAGGCCACTACTAATATTTTGACAAATGGTCATACTGTCAAACTGCCTTCTAAGTACTCATGTTTATAACCATAGAAGCTTACTTCAGGAAGATAGCAGTTAATGCAGAAACCTGAAACTAGCTGAAATATTGCTAACAAGTAATGATGAGAGGCAAAAAGGACTAAGATTCATTACATAGATGCATGAAACTGTCAAACAATAAAGAAAAAAATACTTTAATTCTACTTCCATCTATCTCTAACCTTGGGCCAGTCACTGAAATTCACAAACCTCCATTTTGTATTCTGTAAGGCAAGCACATTCACAAAAAATCTCCAATAGCTTTGGAGCAATAAAATATTCAAGGCTGGGCCAGGCATTGTTGGCTCACGCCTTTAATCCCAGTACAGCAGAGGCAGGTGGATATCTGTGAGTTCGAGGCCAGCCTGGTCTACAGAGTGAGTTCCAGGACAGGCTCCAAAGCAATACAGATAAACCCTGTCTTTAAAAAAAAAAAAAGTCAAGGTTGGTGAATGAAGAACAATATTTAAGATAAACAGTAGATGGGAGGTACAAACTAGAACATACTGGGTGACATCTTTTATTGGCT